>NC_090646.1:94953141-95263141 GCF_040937935.1 Hyperolius riggenbachi
TTTGAAAAAAAAAAAAATTATGCTGGCCACAAAAGTGATGGAAAAGATGTTTCAAGGGGTCTAACACCTGGAGCCCCAGGTGGAGGAGTGGGATACATGGCAAAAGTCCCCGGGAAAAATCTGGATTTGACACAAAGCAGCGTTTTAAGGGCAGAAATCACATTGAATGCTAAATGACAGGCCTAAAGTGCTTTAAAACATCTTGCATGTGTATACATCAATCAGGTAGTGTAATTAAGGTATTGCTTCACACTGACACACCAAACTCACCGTGTAACGCACCGCAAACAGCTGTTTGTGTAGTGACGGCCGTGCTGGACTGGTGCGCACCATGACAAGAGTGCAGGTTTTGGTGGCTTTACAGCCCATATGGTTCACTGAACAGAACAGGTATGCAGTGGCGGGTTCACTGAACAGAACAGGTATACAGTGGCGGGTTCACTGAACAGAACAGGTATACAGTGGCAGGTTCACTGAACAGAACAGGTATACAGTGGTGGGTTCACTGAACACAACAGGTATGCAGTGGCGGGTTCACTGAACAGTACAGGTATGCAGTGGCAGGTTCACTGAACAGGTATGCAGTGGTGGGTTCACAGAACAGGTATGCAGTGGTGGGTTCACAGAACAGGTATGCAGTGGTGGGTTCACATAACAGGTATGCAGTGGCAGGTTCACTGAACAGGTATGCAGTGGTGGGTTCACTGAACAGGTATGCAGTGGTGGGTTCACTGAACAGGTATGCAGTGGTGGGTTCACAGAACAGGTATGCAGTGGCGGGTTCACAGAACAGGTATGCAGTGGTGGGTTCACTGAACAGGTATGCAGTGGTGGGTTCACAGTACAGGTATGCAGTGGTGGGTTCACAGAACAGGTATGCAGCCAGGAACAAGCTAAGCCTAACTAATCTTTCCCTATGAGAGACAGTCTGCAGCAGCTCGCCCTACTCTCACTAACGCAGGCACACGAGTGAGCGTAATGGCCGCCGCTGCCTGCCTTTGATTAGGGGGGGAGTGGCTCCAGGGGCTAGTGTAGCCTAATTGGCTACACTGGGCCTGCTGACTGTGATGTAGAGGGTCAAAGTTGACCCTCATGGTGCATTATGGGGCGAACCGAACTTCCGCAAACTTCCGGGATGCGAACGCGGACCACTGAAGTTCGCATGGAACCGTTCGCAGGCGAACCGTTCGGCCCAACTCTATTCTTCTTAACATTCCCAGAAATTTTGGTGTTGCTAGCTTTTAAAGGGGCTTTGCAATTAACCTTTAAAGTCGGCGGGGGTATATTTTCCCACGGTCAGAAGGAGAATTTACATTGAAACTTTAAAATTGATTTTCTCAAAAACTATAAGGTCTTTTTGAAAAAATGTTTTTCCTCTTATTCCCACTGTTCTTCTTAACATTTTCTGCAAGTTTGGGGTTTCTAGCTTTTAAAGCGGCTTTGCTATTAACTGCTAAAGTCGGCGGGCGCTTAATTTTCCCACGGTCAGAAGGAGTTACTTTAAAATTGATTTTCTCAAAAACTATAAGGTATTTTTGATTTTTTTTTCCCCCTCTTGTAGTCACTGAAAGATCTCAAGTGTTAGACACCTTGAAACATCTTTTCCATCACTTTTCTGGCCAGCATAAATGTTTCTAGTTTTCAAAGTTCACCTCCCCATTGAAGTCTATTGCGGTTCGCGAACATTTATGCGAACAGAACCTTCCGTGAAGGTTCGCGAACCCCGTTCGCGAACCGAAAATCGGAGGTTCGCGACATCTCTAGATGCAATCAATGCACTGGGTAGGTGATCGGAAGGGGGTCTGAAGGGGATCTGAGGGTTTGGCTGAGTGATCAGGAGTAAACACGGGGCAAAATAAGGCATGATCTGATGGGTATGTGTGCTAGGTGGTGACAGGTGTTGACAGTAGGTGATTGAAGGGTGTCTCAGGGGGTGATAAGAGGGGGGGAATAGATGCAAGCAATGCACTGGCGAGGTGATCAGGAGGGGGGTGTCTGAGGGCGATCTAAAGGTGTGGGCGGGTGATAGGGTGCCCATAAAGGGCAGGTTAGGGTCTGATCTGATGGGTGGCAGTGACAGGTGGTGACAGGGGGTGATTGATGGGTGATTGACAGGTGATTGACAGGTGATAAGTGGTGATTATAGGGGAGAATAGATGTATACAGTACACCTGGTGGGGGGGGCGGGGAGGGGGTGTTCTGTGGAGGATATGAGGGTGAGGGGGGATGATCAGGAGCACCCAGGGGGTAGTTTAGGGCCTAATCTAAAAAATAGCGTTGAATGATAGTGACAGGGAGTGATTGATGGGTGAGTAGGGGGGGTAATTGGGTGCAAACAGGGGTCTGAGAGGGTGTTCAGGGGGGGGTATAAGGGGTGCTGTGGGCGATCAGGGGGCAGGGGGGGGAGGATCAGTGTGTTTGGGTGCATAATAGGGGGGCTGCAGCCTGCCCTGGTGGTCCCTCAGTTACTTGGACCACCAGGGAAGGAGGCAGCCTGTACAATACGCTTTGTTTACATTAGAAAGCGTATTATACGCATTGTATGCGTCGATCAAGGAGTTAACAACCCGCGGCCGAACGGACAGCGGCCTGACATTGTGGGTGGGCGGAGCCTATTGCCGACGGATGCACGCGCATCCGAGCGCACGATCCTCGGCCAGCTACTACGCAACGAGCCGCCAACGAAGGGCGTATTGTGGTCGTTGCAGACACCACTTTCACCCCGCCTATCGGCTGTGGGCGGTCGGGAAGGGGATAAAAATATACGTGAATACATGTATAAATACATGTATGAACCTTCTTCCATAAATTATATTTATAAATATTAATATATATATTTTCTGTATAGATAGATAGATAGATAGATAGATAGATAGATAGATAGATAGATAGATAGATAGATAGATATTCACACACACACAGAGAGATATAGAGATAAAGATATATTGATACATACATATTGGTCTATTACAAGTATTATTAAATTAATATCAGCAGCTAATTTATCTTTACAACAGTCTGTATTTAATGTAATCGCTAGATGGCGCTATTGAACTAATGTGTATGTAAAAAAGAAAAGAACTAAAACATTACTAGCTCTGTTAACAGTGAAAAAAAAAATAGTGTAGTGGGTAGATGATAGGGTTAGTAAGCATGGGCTCATAACTTTTTAAGTTCGAGACTCAAGGTTTAGATTTTTTTTTTTTTAATTAAAATAATTAAAATGGAATATACAATTGTCAATTAAGTTAAATATCCATTTATATTAAACAAATGAATTAATTGTATTGCTTTAAAGAGAAACATTGTGTAAAAACCTAATTTTATTTAAATACATATATTACCTAATAGCCCTAAGAAAACGGCCACATGAAACTATGTAGACCCCCCCAAACTCCCCCCTCACTGTCCACCTGCAAAATCCACGAATTTATCAGTCGTGGATTTTGCTGACAGTATTAGCTTCAGAGTGAGACAGGGCTATGAGCTGAAGCCCTGCCCCACAGGTGTCTGTCATCGGCAGAACTCCGCCTCTCCCCCGCCCCTCTCAGAAGAAGAAGACTGAAAGGGGCGGGGAGAGGCGGAGATCCGCCGATGACAGGCACCTGTGGGGCAGGGCTTCAGCTGATAGCCCTGCTTCACTCGAGAAACGCAGCAAGCCAGCCAGATTGCCCCCCGGGGATTTAGGGGGGGATTTAGTTAGAATAGAGCGTCGGGAATGCGGGGGATTAGTTGGGGCTAACTTTAAAACGATAAACAAATGAGCTTAGAAACGATAAATAACGTTTTGGCCGGCGGCGCCATTTTTTAACACCTTAAAACGATAAATATCGTTGAATAATGCATTTCTATGGGGCGCCATTATTTAAAAACGGTATCTGGCGCCATTTTTAATAGACCCGCATATTTATCTCCTTTTAAGTAATACCAGCTGCCTGGCTGCCGTGTTGGTCCTCTGCCTCTAATTCTTTCAACCATAGACCCTGAACAAGCATGCAGCAGGTCAGGGGTTTCTGACAATATTGTCAGAACTGACAAGATTAGCTGCATGCTTGTTTCTGGTGTAATTCAGTTCACTACTACAGCCAAATAGATCAGCAGGGCTGCCGGGCAACTAGAATTGTTTAAAAGGAAATAAATATGGCAACCACCATATCACTCTCACCCTGGGTTCACTTTAAATTACAGTTAGCCCCGCCCTCATCCGGTCATGACCACGCCCATTTTTTCGCCGCGGGTTGTAGCCACACCCATTTTTTGCCCATCAGCTCCCCCGGAAATTGGTCCAGCACCTGCATTGCACTCCCTAAAAAAAATTCCTGGAGCCGCCACTGCTATTGTCTCATATGATGATGATTCAGCTTTTCCCATAGTCTTGCAGTTAGCAATCATGTGACCCCCAACAAGACAAATTCAGCAATCATGAGGCCCCCTACAAGACAAATTCAGCAATCATGAGGCCCCTATCAAGACAAATTCAGCAATCGTGAGGCCCCCAACAAGACAAATTCAGCAATCGTGAGGCCCCCAACATTACAAATTCAGCAATCGTGAGGCCCCCAACATAAATTCAGCAATCATGAGGCCCCTAAGAAATCATGAGGCCCCCAACTAGACAAATTCAGCAACCTTGAGGCCCCAAACAAATCATGAGGCCCCCAACAAGACAGATTCAGCAATCATGAGGCCCCCAACAAGACAAATGCAGCAGTCATGAGGCACATAAATAGACAGCATTTCACATAAATAGGCAGAATGCCCCCTTAATATGGTAGACACCTCTCACCTGACTTCTGAATTCTCCTCTACTGGCTGCTGTGCCTGGCAATACTGTTTTTGGCTGGATTGGGCATGATATGTGGGCTGAAAGGCCTGGCAGTGATGCTGTGGCCTGGCTGGCAGTGATGCTGTGGCCGGGTTGGCTGGCGGTGATGCTGTGGCCGATGCTGTGGCTGGGTTGGCTGGCGGTGATGCTGTGACCTGGCTGGTGGTAATGCTGGGCTATGCTTGGCTGGTTGAAGTAAATGCTGACCTGACTGGTGGTTATGCTGTGGCCTTTTTGACAGTGATTCTGGGCTGCTTGGCCTGAGGTGATGCTGGGCTGGTTGGCCTGGGTAGTTTAGGTAGTGACAGGTACCCTCTAGTTAAGGTAGTGACAAAAAATGGGTGTGGCCATGGACCAGAATGTGGGTGTGGTCACGGGTGGAGACAAATTTACATGAACTTAGCAATGGTGGGACATTAGATTAGGACAGTGGTGGCGAACCTTTTGAAGGCCGAGTGCCCAAACTGCAACCCAAAAGTCACTTTATCTATCGCAAAGTGGCAACAGCAATTTAAACTAAATACTGTACAAACGTTTTAACTCATACATGAACATTATGGAAAATGCAAGTTTAAAATAAACTGTGAAGATTTCATCCATCCTTCTCCTGAAAAAAATGTATTCATTTTTTTTAGAACCTCCCAGTTTTATTTTCTGTTTTAAAAAGCTAAAAAAGTAGGTTCAATGCTATTGTCTCATATGATGAGGATTCAGCTTTTCCCATAGTCTCGCAGTTAGCAATCATGTGACCCCCAACAAGACAAATTCAGCAATCATGAGGCCCCCTACAAGACAAATTCAGATTCAGCAATTGTGAGGCCCCCAACAAGACAAATTCAGCAATCTTGAGGCCCCCAACAAGACAAATGCAGCAGTCATGAGGCACATAAATAGACAGCATTTCACATAAATAGGCAGAATGCCCCCTTAATATGGTAGACACCTCTGACCTGGCTTCTGAATTCTCCTCTACTGGCTGCTGTGCCTGGCAATACTGTTTTTGGCTGGATTGGGCATGATGTGTGGGCTGAAAGGCCTGGCAGTGATGCTGTGACATGGCTGGCAGTGATGCTGTGGCTGGGTTGGCTGGTGGTGATGCTGTGACCTGGCTGGTGGTAATGCTGGGCTGTACTTGGCTGGTTGAAAAAAATGCTGGCCTGACTGGTGGTGATGCTGTGGCCTTTTTGACAGTGATTCTGGGCTGGTTGGTTGGTGGTGATTCTGGGCTGGCTGGCCTGGATAGTTTAGGTAGTGACAGGTGCCCTCTAGTTAAGTTAGCGCCAGGAGACCCCCACTTTAGGTAGTGACAGGAGCCCCCCCAGTTCAGGTAGTGACAGGAGCCCCCCAGCTCATTTAGTGACAGGAGCCCCCAGTGTATGTAGTGACAGGTGCCCCCCAGTTCAGGTAGTGACAGGGACCCCCCCAGTGTAGGTAGTGACAGGAGCCCCCAGTTTAGGTAGAGACAGGAGCCCCCCAGTTTAGGTAGTGACAGGCGCCCACACAGTTCAGGTAGTATGTGACAGGGAACCCCAGGTTAGGTAGTGATTGACAGGAACCCCCAAGTTAGGTAGTGAGTGACAGGGCCCCCCGGTTAGGTAGTGAGTGACAGGGACCCCAGGTTAGGTAGTGAGTGACAGGGACCCCCAGGTTAGGTAGTGAGTGACAGGGACCCCAGGTTAGGTAGTGAGTGACAGGGACCCCCAGGTTAGGTAGTGAGTGACAGGGACCCCCAGGTTAGGTAGTGAGTGACAGGGACCTCAGGTTAGGTAGTGAGTGACAGGTGCCCCCCAGGTTAGGTAGTGAGTGACAGGGACCCCCAGTTTTGGTAGTGAGTGACAGGTGCCTCCAGGTTAGGTAGTGAGTGACAGGGACCCCAGGTTAGGTAGTGAGTGACAGGCGACAGGCGCCCCCCAGGTTAGGTAGTGAGTGACAGGGACCCCCAGGTTAGGTAATGAGAGACAGGCATCCCCCAGATTAGGTAGTAAGTGACAGGCGTACCCCAGGTTAGGTAGTGAGTGACAGGCACCCCCCAGGTTAGGTAGTGAGTGACAGGGACCCAAAGGTTAGGTAGTGAGTGACAGGGACCCCCAGGTTAGGTAGTGAGTGGCAGGGACCCCTGGTTAGGTAGTGAGTGACAGGCGCCCCCCCAGGTTAGGTAGTGAGTAACAGGGACCCCCAAGTTAGGTAGTGAGTGACAGGCGCCCCCCAGGTTAGGTTGTGAGTGACAGGCGCCACCCAGGTTAGGTAGTGAGTGACAAGAACCCCCATGTTAGGTAGTGAGTGACGGGGACCCCCAGGTTAGGTAGTGAGTGGCAGGGACCCCTGGTTAGGTAGTGAGTGACAGGCGCCCCCCAGGTTAGGTAGTGAGTAACAGGGACCCCCAAGTTAGGTAGTGAGTGACAGGCGCCCCCCAGGTTAGGTAGTGAGTGACAGGCGCCCCCCAGGTTAGGTAGTGAGTGACAAGAACCCCCATGTTAGGTAGTGAGTGACAGGGACCCCCAGGTTAGGTAGTGAGTGACAGGGACCCCCAGGTTAGGTATTGAGTGACAGGAACCCCAGGTTAGGTAGTGAGTGACAGGGACCTTCAGGTTAGGTAGTGAGCAACAGGCGCCCCCCAGGTTAGGTAGTGAGTGACAGCAACCCCAGGTTAGGTAGTGAGTGACAGGTGCCCCCCAGGTTAGGTAGTGAGTGACAAGAACCCCCATGTTAGGTAGTGAGTGACAGGGACCCCCAGGTTAGGTAGTGAGTGACAGGGACCCCCAGGTTAGGTAGTGAGTGACAGGAACCCCAGGTTAGGTAGTGAGTGACAGGGACCTTCAGGTTAGGTAGTGAGCAACAGGCGCCCCCCAGGTTAGGTAGTGAGTGACAGCAACCCCAGGTTAGGTAGTGAGTGACAGGTGCCCCCCAGGTTAGGTAGTGAGTGACAGGCGCCCCCCCAGGTTAGGTAGTGAGTAACAGGGACCCCCAAGTTAGGTAGTGAGTGACAGGCGCCCCCCAGGTTAGGTTGTGAGTGACAGGCGCCACCCAGGTTAGGTAGTGAGTGACAAGAACCCCCATGTTAGGTAGTGAGTGACGGGGACCCCCAGGTTAGGTAGTGAGTGGCAGGGACCCCTGGTTAGGTAGTGAGTGACAGGCGCCCCCCAGGTTAGGTAGTGAGTAACAGGGACCCCCAAGTTAGGTAGTGAGTGACAGGCGCCCCCCAGGTTAGGTAGTGAGTGACAGGCGCCCCCCAGGTTAGGTAGTGAGTGACAAGAACCCCCATGTTAGGTAGTGAGTGACAGGGACCCCCAGGTTAGGTAGTGAGTGACAGGGACCCCCAGGTTAGGTAGTGAGTGACAGGAACCCCAGGTTAGGTAGTGAGTGACAGGGACCTTCAGGTTAGGTAGTGAGCAACAGGCGCCCCCCAGGTTAGGTAGTGAGTGACAGCAACCCCAGGTTAGGTAGTGAGTGACAGGTGCCCCCCAGGTTAGGTAGTGAGTGACAAGAACCCCCATGTTAGGTAGTGAGTGACAGGGACCCCCAGGTTAGGTAGTGAGTGACAGGGACCCCCAGGTTAGGTAGTGAGTGACAGGAACCCCAGGTTAGGTAGTGAGTGACAGGGACCTTCAGGTTAGGTAGTGAGCAACAGGCGCCCCCCAGGTTAGGTAGTGAGTGACAGCAACCCCAGGTTAGGTAGTGAGTGACAGGTGCCCCCCAGGTTAGGTAGTGAGTGACAGGTGCTCCCCAGGTTAGGTAGTGAGTGACAGGGATGCCCAGGTTAGGTAGTGAGTGACAGGCATCCCCCAGGTTAGGTAGTGAGTGACAGGCACCCCCCAGGATAGGTAGTGAGTGACAGGGACCCCCAGGTTGGGTAGTGAGTGACAGGGAACCCCAGGTTAGGTAGTGAGTGACAGGCACCCCCCAGGTTAGGTAGTGACAGGAACCCCCAGTTAGGTAGTGAGTGAAAGGTGTCCCCCTCACCTGACAGCCAGCAGCAGCATCAGACCTCGATCAGCGGGCGACCCGACCTCTTAGAGCGGGCGCTGGGCGCACCACGCTGTATATGCGGAAGTGATATCACTTCTGCATATCAGTGCAGTGTCCGCTAGGTCCTAGCGCCTGCACTAGTGGTCGCCCGCTGATCGAGGTCTGACGCTGCTGGCTGTCAGGTGGGGCACCCCAGGACATGTTGGGGGCACGGGGCCCCCTAAAATAGGGCTAGCGACGCCCCTGCATTTTGTGATATTCATTCCAGTGAATGAGAATTAATATGCAATTGCCCAGAAAATGCTGCATGCAGCGCATTTGCAATCGGTGGAAATTGCAATCGCACAGCAATCATTGCAGTGTGAGTAATCCCATAGGATTTCATGTGCTGCAGTGCTGTTCTGATCGCCGGCCATCAGCAAAGCACAAAACACAGGCTGAGAGCGTCGGAAGGTGAACGCTTGTTACTTGGGAGAACAGGGCTGGAGCTACCATAGGAAAAAATGGGCAATTGCCCCAGGGCCCCAGAGCCTGTGGGGGACCCCAAGGTGTCCCTCCCCCGTCTTAACTGTTGCTCCCCAGGCAGGCTCGTACTGACCCACCAAACTGCCGACGTGTCCATTGGTGGGCCCCGCCTCCTGAGGGCCCCAGAGCAGGCACAGCGCAGGAAGGGGGAAATTGGGCACAGAGCGGCGGGGAGGGGGGAAGCTTCCCCCCCTCCTCCACCTGGGGCCCCCCCTTCCACGCTCCCCCTTCTGCACTCCCCCTCCCTTCAAAATTGCAGCCTGCGGCAGCGAGTGGGGAATAGCTTTACCGACATGATGAGATGATCCATCACTCTGCGTGCCGCTGGCTGGTCTGGTCTCCTGCAATGCACTGTGTCCAATCAAACTCTCGCAGTATTTCCTGTGAGAGCGTGATTGGACACAGTGCATTGCAGAAGACGAGACCAGCCAGCGGCACGCAGAGCGATGGATCTCATCTCATCATGCCGGTAAGCCATTCCCCGCTTGCTGCCGCTGGCTGCAATTTTGGAGGGAGGGGGAGTGCGGAAGGGGGAGCGCAGAAGGGGGGGCCCCTAGGTGAGGGAGGGAAGCTTCCTCCCTCCCCGCCGCTCTGTGTGCCTACTGCCCTCCCTTCCAAGCTGGGGGGGGGGGGGAACTTAGACCTGGCTTCCTACCTAATTGGGGACACCTGTGACCTGCCTACCTAAACTGGGGGGGGCAGATGAGGGAGGGGGGTCCCTCTGTGCCCACTGCACCCCCTTTCAGCATGGGGGCCCCCACTAACTGGGTACCTGCCTTTGTGGGGATATCTGCCGCCAATCTAATTGTATTTTGTGGGGATATCTGCTGTCCAATGGATTGTATTTTGTGGGGATATCTGCTGCCAATCTGATTGTATTTTGTTTGGAAATCTGCCACCAATTTGATTGCATTTTGTTGGGATATCTGCCGCCAATCTATTTGCATTTTGTGTGGATATCTGCCACCAATCTAATTGTATTTTGTGGGGATATCTGCTGCCAATTTGATTGCATTTTGTGGGGAATCTGCCGCCAATCTGATTGCATTTTGTCGGAAAATCTGCTGCCATTTGACTACTTGATGAGTTATCATGAGGCATGTAACTACTTGATTATTTTATCTAAAATGTATCTGGTCAGACCTAATGTCTGTGAATAACACCGCTACTTATTTTGTGTTTTTTTTTTTAAAGTCTGCCCATGACTCATCATGACCACGCCGATGTTCCAGTGTGTGGTGACACCCAGGACATGTCCCTATTGGAGACTGTCCTCAGAAGTGCTTACAATCTATTCCCTACCATAAAATCATGCAAAATTTCGGGAGTACATGTGTATGTGAGCCCAAAATGGGGGGGGGGGGGGGGGTCCAGGCTGAAACTTCCTAGGTGGGCCCTTAGTGTCCCAGTCTGATCCTGCCCCCAGGGACTCTGCAGAGTCTGTTAAAGAGGAACTGAACCCAAAAAAAGTCACAAAATTGAGCCGCCTCATCCCTTTGAAATTAATGATTAGACACAAAACACTTGTGAAGGGCAATATAAAAGTAGATATATTTGTGCAATACAACTATGAATAAAAGAGAATGGCAGGCTCCATCTTGCAGCTCTATCCCTCCATTTTGCAGCTCTCACTCCATGGGAGGTGCAGAGTCTGATTCTGTGGGCGGTATTACAGTTGGAGTTAGACATGCCCATTCACGCCCACAGAATGAGATTTACAGCCCAGTGTCATGAGGTCATCATCAGTCGCCCTGTTACAGGAAACTGACAGCTGTGACAGGAAACTGACAGCTGTGACTTCTGCTGCTGCCCTGCACTGTACTGGCACATGCCTTGATAAAGTATTATTATTTTTTCTCTAACTATGCCTCCTGCAGTGTGAGATCTTGTGCTTGTCATCCTGTAGCTCACCCCATTCGATTTGTGCCAGATCTCGTATCATGTCCTGTAGTCATGCAGCTCTCCCCATTCCTGCTGTGCCAGATCTCATATCATGTCCTGTAGTCATGTAGCTCTCCCCATTCTTTTAGTGCCAGACTTCGTATCTTGTCCTGTGGTCATGCAGCTCTCCCCATTCCTGATGTGCTAGATCCCATATCATGTCCTGTAGTCATGCAGCTTTCCCCATTTGTGTTGTGCCAGATCCCAAATCATGTCCTGTAGTCATGCAGCTCTTCCCTTTCGTATCCTGTCTGGCAGAGGTAGGTGGGTAACACTGCAGAGGGAATCCGCTGTTATGTCAAACACCCCCACCCCCCCTTCTCCTCCTCGTAGGTGTCACGCAGGGGGAATCCTCTCTTACATCATCCAGCCGCCCTTGACCTCCCCCTGTAGGTAGCTTGACAGAGGGAATCCCCTCTTATGTCACCACCCCCTGCAAGCCCCCTTTCTCCTACCAGTACATAGCGCATGGGCTAATTAAGCTTTATTTGAATCACTCGTGATTCAGGTCGGTGATCATCCCAGCTCTCATACACACTAAGAGAGGTTTGGCGCTTCACAGTGTAAAAAAGACTGAACAGGTTTTTTTCCCCAAAAAATCATAAATCTATATATGCTTCACTGTTAATGCTTCACTCTTTATAAAAATGACCAAATGTCCACTAAAAAAATATGACAGGCACGCCTATGCTTCACTGAGATTACTTCACTCTTGCTAATTTCAGGAAAAAATATTTTTTGCCCAAAAAAACAACCCTTTTAGATACACGATCGCCCCCCTCTTGTTATCAATTCACATACACACTGAGAGGTTTGGCGCTTCACAGTGTAAAAAAAGACTGAACAGGTTTAAAAAAAAAAAATCAAATATATATATGCTTCACTGTTAATGCTTCACTCTTTATAAAACTGACCAAATGTCCACTAAAAAAATATGGGAGGTGATTGGGGGAGGGTCAGCAGCCAGCTCTTGGGCCCAGAAGGAAAATTTGACTGCAACAAAGGCCTCTAATGACGCTTTTTGGTTGGGGGGTGTCCTTTTGGGGGTCCCCAGGCTAATTTTGCCCTAGGATCAAATTGTTACTTGAACCGGCCCTGTGGGAGAAAAGCTATGGCAAATTTGGACACGATACTAAAGGACAAAGATGTCACTTTACCATGGTTTTCCCAGTAGTAACATATGACTGTAAAAGTTGAACTATAAATAAGGTCATGTGTAGAAAATCGATGCTTTTGATTTGTGGGATTGGAAAAAGCTACTCAGAGTTCCCTGGAATGCTAGAAGATCTAAATAGTCAATACTTAAAGCAGAACTGAGATCATAACAAAATATGAGTTTCACTTACCTGGGGCTTCTGCCAGCCCCCTGCAGCCAGCCTGTGCCCACGCTGTTTCCAAACGTTCCTAAATTCCCTCGCTGTGGCTCACTTTTCTTCATACAGATGTAGTGGAATCCGACTTGTAAATCCCTGTCCACTGCGCCCTGACCGCGCATATCCTCGTACGCATTCCCGTAACCAGGAGCATCCTGCGCAGACGCAGTGCAAGAAATTCTCTGCCGGGAGCGTGAACCAGGGGTGCGTAGGCGCAGTGTACATGGCCGGATTTCAGGCAAGGCCACATAGGCCACGGCTTAGGGCACCAGGAAAGTGAGGGGCGGGCTGTGGGCAGCAAGGTGGTAGTAGCACTTAGCCTGCTAAACATTCATCCTGCTACACAGAGTTTGCACATAGCGGTGGGAGGCTACCAACAGTCAGACCTGGCACTCGGGGGATGGAGGGGCAGCGAACAGACACTTACAGTGATTTCTGGGCTGCCTGTCACTAACCGGATGTGCCACTCGCCAAGGAGCTTACAATCTAGTCCCTGCCATCATGTCACTAACTGTCCTCAGAGGAGCTTATAATGTAATCCCTGCCATCACTTCACTAATTGTCTTCAGAGGAGCCTACAATCTAATCCCTGCTGTGTTTGGGGGGGTGGGGGACTTTCGGATACTGTTATCAGGGGGCAGCTGGTGATAGTGAGCCTTGGGCAGTAAAAAGTACAAATCCAGCCCTGGCAGTGTACTCCAACTGCGAGTGACAGTGGGCCGCGGCAGGGGCAGGGCATTGCAGCAGCAGCAGGTGTAACGTCTGCCAGGAGCATGCTGGACATGACACTTGGCAGTGGCACATGGCACGTGGCACATGGCACTTGGCACGTGGCCTTTGGCACTTGGCACATGGCACTTGGCCCTTAGCACTTGGCCTGTGGCCCTTGGCACATGGCTCTTGGCCCTTGGCACTTTGCATTTGGCACGTGGCCCTTGGCACTTTGCATTTGGCACGTGGCCCTTGGCACTTGGCATGTGGCCCTTGGTACTTGGCACGTGGCCCTTGGCACTTGGCACATCTCACTTTGCATGTGGCACTTGCCACTTGGCACTTAGCACTTGGCACTTTGCAAGTGGCAGGTGGCACTTTGCACTTGTCACATGGCACTTTGCACTTGGCATGTGGCACTTTGCACTTGGCACGTGGCACTTTGCACTTTGCATGCGGCACTTTGCACGTGGCAGGTGGCACTTGGCACATGTCACGTGGCACCTGCAAAGTGCCAAGTGCAAAGTGCCACATGCAAAGTGCCACGTGCCAAGTGCCACGTGTCAAGTGCCATGTGCCAAGTGCCAAGAGCCACGTGCCAAGAGCCACGTGCCAAGTGCCAAGTGCCACGTGCCAAGTGCCACGTTCCAAGTGCCACGTTCCAAGTGCCACATGCCAAGTGCCAAGTGCCACGTTCCAAGTGCCACGTTCCAAGTGCCACATGCCAAGTGCCACGTGCCAAGTGCCACGTGCCAAGTGCCACATGCCACGTGCCAAGTGCCACGTGCCAAGTGCAACGTGCCAAGTGCAATGTGCCAAGTGCAACGTGCCAAGTGCCACGTGCCATGTGCCACGTGCCAAGTGCCACGTGCCAAGTGCAACGTGCCAAGTGCAACGTGCCAAGTGCAACGTGCCAAGTGCCACGTGCCAAGTGCCACGTGCCAAGTGCAATGTGCCAAGTGCAACGTGCCAAGTGCAACGTGCCAAGTGCCACGTGCCATGTGCCACGTGCCATGTGCCACGTGCCAAGTGCAACGCGCCAAGTGCAACGTGCCAAGTGCAATGTGCCAAGTGCCACGTGCCATGTGCCACGAGCCAAGTGCCACGTGCCAAGTGCCACATGTCACGTGCCACATGTCACGTGCTGCCTGCCACGTGCCAAGGGCCACGTGCCATGTGCCAAGGGCCACATGCCAAGTGCCACGTGCCGAGTGACTGTCAGACAGCAGAGAAGACACTAAATGTCACACTGGCACTACTCAGCAGCACAACAGTTCAAGTGCAAAGTGCCACGTGCCAATTGCAAAGTGCCACGTGCAAAGTGCCATGTGCCAAGTGCCACATGTCAAGTGCCACGTGCCAAGTGCCACGTGCCAAGGGCCAAGTGCCACGTGCCAAGGGCCAAGTGCCACGTGCCAAAGGCCAAGTGACAGTCAGACAGCAGAGGAGAAGACACTAACTGTCACACTGGCACTGCTCAGCAGCACAGCAGTTCTGTAGTAAGCTAACACAGTAGTAATACTACTCTAACAACTACTAGCACTGACTGCAGTACTACAGTACTAACTACACAATAACACAGTAATCCTATTCCCTAATCCCTAACCTAACCTATACTGTAGCTAGCTAAGGCTAATAGCTGGCCAGTAGGCAGCAGCTGGCTTGGTCTGTGCACAGCACACACACAGACACATAGCAACTGCAGCAGGCATACAGCACACACTCTGACTGACTATCACACAAGGAAATCAATCAAGCTAATTAACAATACAATAGTGTAGTGATAGTGAAGGGGTTAATCACTGAACAGCTTTAGGTGTATCACTGTATACAGCACTGCTAAGCCTGCAGCACTGGATCATGTCTCTCAGTGAGCATCAACACAAGCAAAGATGATATTTCTCATCATGGCAGCCCTCCTTATTATACAGGGGGGCTGGCCAGGGTTCTTTTCTGTGATTGGGTGCCAGGGCTTAGGCTGGGAGCCCTCTGATTGGCTCAATGAGGTCAGGTGGGGCTGGCCAGGGTTCCCCCCTGTGATTCGTTGCTAGGGCTTCTGCTGGGAGACCTCTGATTGGCTCAATGATCTCATCTCCTTAGTTACAGTATTCGGATCTGGATATCTGCCGGATATCAGCCGCATATCCGGGTATGCGACCAAATATCCGCAGATAGCTATCCAGATGTGGGCCCAGGTATCCGGAATCTGAATCCGGTCGGATAGCTGAAAAAAGGTTGGATATCCGGGTTACCCGGACATCCGGAATCCGGATGAGCATCCCTGCACCTAAGTTTGGCCTCCTTCTCCTCTACAGCTATGCCAATCCTCACCAATCGTGGCAACCTGCAGAGTACCACTCTGGGGCATATTTAAAAAAAGGATTTAAATATGTCGCCTAAGTATGGCCTCCTCCTCCCCTACAGCCATGCCAATGCTCACCAAATGTGGCAAACTGCAGAGTACCACTCCGGGGCATATTTCAAATGAATTAAATATGCCGCCTAAGTTTGGCCTCCTCCTCCCCTACATCCATGCAAATCCTCGCCAATCGTGGCAATCTGCAGAGTACCACTCAGGGGCGTATTTAAAATGATTTAAATATCCCACCTAAGTATGGACTCCTTCTCCCCTACAGCCATGCCAATCTTCTCCAATCGTGGCAACCTGCAGAGTATCACTTTGGGGCATATTTAAAGAGAAGATCCATGCAGACTATAAAAAACAAACTGCACTTACCTAGGGATTTCTCCAGCTCCTAGCAGTCGATCGGTGCCCTCGCCGCAGCTCCTCTCCCTCCCGGCATCCAGTGGTGAAGAAGCCGACCACGCCAGGTCGACTTCCGGGTCGCACATCGGCTTCATGTGCACTCCCCGGCGCGGGTCACGTGGTGTAAGTGACGTCATCTGGTCTCTACTGCACAGGCGCAGTAGTTCTGCGCCTGCGCAGTAGAAACTCGATGACGTCCCTACACCACGTAACCCCCCTCCGTGGAGCGCACAGAAGCCGACCTGAAAGCCGACCTAGTGAGGTCGGCTTCTTCACCGCTGGACGCCGGGAGGGAGAGGAGCTGCGGCGAGGGCACCAATCGACTGATAGGAGCTGGAAGAAGTCCCAGGTAAGTGCAGTTTGGTTTTATAGTCTACGCGAACCTTCCCTTTAAAGAAATGATTTAAATATGCCACCTAAGTATGGCCTCCTCCTCCTCCCCTACAGCCATGCCAATCCTCACCAGTGATGCTCAAATCCAGATCCGGGAGACACCCGGATAGTTGCTATCTGGATATCTCTTAGTAAAGCTGTGCAGGGTGGGCGGGGAGTCAATCTTACCTGTCTGACGTCTTCTTCGTCCGTCCCTGACGCCTCCACCGATGCGGTCCATGCGGCGGTCACGTAACTACATAGACTTCCTCCTTCCACACTTCCTCCACCGCATCGTGGGAGGCCAGGGACTGACGCGACTTCCTGTTTTATACATGAAGTCGTGTCAGAGGCTAGATAGAGGAAGTTCCACGTTGGAGCGCACGGAAGGTATGTATCTGCCGCTGCCTGCCGCCTGCATAACCACGCTATTTAATGCTGGAGAGGAACACAGAGGGGAGAGCCCAAGGTGAGAGAGGAGGGGGCCCATCCCCCCTCCCCACCGATGTGCCACCAAGCTCTCCCCTCATGCTGCGACCCCTCCAGCCCCCCAAAACGACCCTGAGCAGGCCAGAGGATAGGGGCGGCCTAACCTAACCTGGGGGTTGCTGCCTGTCACTCACTACCTATCCTGGGGGTCCCTGTCACTCACTACCTTACTGGGGTCCCTGTCACTCACAACCTAACCTGGGGGTCCCTGTCACTCACTACCTCACTGGGGGTCTTTGTCACTCACAACCTAACCGGGGGGTAACTGTCACTCACTACCTAACCGAGGGGTCCCTGTCACTCACAGCCTAACCTGGGGGGCGCCTGTCACTCACTACCTAACCTGGGGGTCCCTGTCACTCACTACCTAACCTGGGGGTCCCTGTCACTCACTTCCTAACTGGGGGTCCCTGTCACTCACAACCTAACCTGGGGGGTGCCTGTCACTCACTACCTAACCTGGAGGTCCCTGTCACTCACTACCTAACCTGGGGGTCTCTGTAACTCACTTCCTAACCTGTGGGTCCCTGTCACTCACTACCTAACCTGGGTTTCCCTGTCACTCACTACCTAAACTGGGGGCTCCTGTCACTACATACACTGGGGGGTCCCTGTCACTACATACACTGGGGGGTCTCTGTCACTACCTGAACTGGGGGTCATGTCCCTACCTGAACTGGGGAGCACCTGAAACTACTTACACTGGGGGACTCCTGTCACTGCCTGAACTGGGGGGCTCTGGTCACTACCTGAACTGGGGGACTTCTTGCGCTACCTTAACTAGGGGGCACCTGTCACTACCTAAACTATCCAGGCCAACCAGCCCAGCATCACCACCAGCCAACCAGCCCAGAATCACTGTCAAAAAGGCCACAGCATCACCACCAGTCAGGCCAGCATTTACTTCAACCAGCCAAGCACAGCCCAGCATCACCGCCAGCCAACCTGGCCACAGCATCACCACCAGCCAGGCCACAGCATCACTGCCAGGCCTTTCAGCCCACACATCATCCCCAATCCAGCCAAAAACAGTAATGCCAGGCACAGCAGCCAGTAGAGGAGAAATCAGAAGCCAGGTGAGAGGTGTCTACCATATTAAGGGGGCATTATGCCTATTTATGTGAAATGCTGTCTATTTATGTGCCTCGTGACTGCTGAATTTGTGTTGTTAGGGGCCTTATGATTGCTGAATTTGTCTTGTTGGGGGCCTCACGATTGCTGAATTTGTCATGTTGGGGGCCTCATGATTGCTGTATTTGTCATGTTGGGGGCCTCATGATTGCTGAATTTGTCTTGTTGGGGGTCACATTATAGCTAACTGCGAGACTATGGGAGAAGCTGAATTATCATCATATGAGACAATAGCATTAAACCTACTGTTTTAACTTTTTAAAACAGAAAATAAAACTGAGAGGTTCTAAAAAAAATGAATATATTTTTTTAGGAGTAGGATGGATGAAATTGTTTATCTTCACAGTTTATTTTCAACTTGGATTTTCTATAATGTTCATGTACGAGTTAAAACGTTTGTACAGTATTTACTTTAAATTGCTGTTGCCACAAGGGGGCCCAGTGATTTCTAGTTATGCCCCTGACTATTACCTAAACTAGGGACACCTATAGACCTGGCTACTTATACTGTACTTAGAGGGGTGTGGGAATGTTGGGGTGGAGGGTCCTGGAGGAATGTTTGGGTGGGAGGTCTGAGGTCCGTGGGATGGGAAGGTCGTGGGGGGGCCATACATTTTTTTTACTATGGGGCCCAGCCATTTCTAGCAACGCCCAGTCCACTCCGAGGGCATACTTAAAATTATTTGAATATGCCGCCTAATTATGGCCTCCTCCTCCCCTACAGCCATGCCAATCCTCATCAGTGATGCTCAAATCCAGATCCGGGAGACACCCGGATAGTTGCTATCCGGATATCTCTTAGTAAACCTGTGCGGGGTGGGCGAGGGGTTGGTCAATCTTACCTGCCTGACATCTTCTTCGTCCGTCTTTGGCGCCTCCCACAATGCGGTCCATGTGGCGGTCACGTGACTACATACACTTCCTCCTTCCGGGTTGAAGGTGTGACACTTGCGGGATAATCTTCACAGTCAGTGTGCAATGCACACGCTAACACAGAGGATAAGTCACAAACATGATCATGACAGTACATGATCCTGACAGAAGGAGGAAGTGTTTGTAGTTACGTGATGTGCATGGACCGCATCGTTGGAGGCGCTAGGGATGGACGAAGAAGACGTCAGGCAGGTAAGATTGACACCCCCCCACACCCACCCCGCACAGGTTTACTGGGAGATATCCGGGTAGCAACTATTCGGGTGTCTCCGGGATCTGGATTTGAGCATCACTAATCCTCACCAAATGTGGCAACCTGCAGAGTACCACTCCGGTGCATATTTAAAATGATTTAAATATGCCACCTAAGAATGGCCTCCTCCTCCCCTACAGTCATGCCAATCCTCACCAAATGTGGCAATCTGCAGAGTACCACTCCGGTGCATTTTTAAAATTATTTAAATATGCCACTTAAGAATAGCCTCCTCCTCCCCTACAGCCATGCTTATCCTCACCAAATGTGTCATTCTGCAGAGTACCACTCGGGCATAGTTAAAATGATTTAAATATGCCGCCCAAGTATGGCCTCCTCCTCCCCTACAGCCAAGCCAATCCTCACCAGTGATGCTCAAATCCGGATCCGGGAGACACACGGATAGTTGCTATCCAAATATCTCTTAGTAAACCTGTGCACGGTGGGTGGGGGGGGTCAATATTACCTGTCTGACGTCTTCTTCGTCCGTCCCTGGCGCCTGCCATGATGCGGTCCTTGTGGCGGTCACGTGATTACAAACACTTCCTCCTTCCGGGTTGAAGGAGGAAGTGTTTGCAGTCAAGTGATGCGCATGAACCGCATCGTTGGAGGCACCAGGGATGGACAAAGAAGACGTCAGACAGGTAAGATTGAGCCCCCCGCCTACCACGCACAGGTTTATTGGGAGATATCCGGATGGCAACTATGCGGGTGTCTCCAGGATCCGGATTTGAGCATCACTAATCGTCACCAAATGTGGCAACTTGCAGAAAACCACTGTGGGGCATATTTAAAATTATTTAACTATGCAGCCTAAGTATGGCCTCCTCCTCCCCTACAGCCATGCCAATCCTCACCAGTGATGCTCATATCCACATTCGGGAGACACCCGGATAGTTGCTGTCCGGATGTCTCTTAGAAACCTGTATGACATCTTCTTCGTCCGTCCTTGGCGCCTACCACGATGCGGTCCACGCGGCGGTCAAGTATGGCCTCCTCCTCCCCTACAGCCATGCCAATCCTCACCAAATGTGGCAATCTGCAGAGTACCACTCAGGGGCGTATTTAAAATGATTTAAATATGCCGCCCAAGTATGGCCTCCTCCTCCCCTACAGCCAAGCCAATCCTCACCAGTGATGCTCAAATCCGAATCCGGGAGACACACGGATAGTTGCTATCCAGATATCTTTTAGTAAACAAGTGCACGGTGGGTGGGGGGGGGGTCAATATTACCTGTCAGACGTCTCCTTCGTCCGTCCCTGGCGCCTCCCATGATGTGGTCCTTGTGGCGGTCACGTGACTACAAACACTTTCTCCTTCTGGGTTAAAGGAGGAAGTGTTTGTAGTCAAATGATGCGCATGAACCGCATCTTTGGAGGCGCCGGGGATGGACAAAGAAGACGTCAGATAGGTAAGATTGAGCCCCCCGCCCACCCCGCACAGGTTTACTGGGAGATATCCGGATAGCAAGTATACGGGTGTCTCCGGGATCCGGATTTGAGCATCACTAATCGTCACCAAATGTGGCAACTTGCAGAAAACCACTGCGGGGCATATTTAAAATGATTTAACTATGCTGCCTAAGTATGGCCTCCTCCTCCCCTACAGCCATGCCAATCCTCACCAGTGATGCTCAAATCCACATTCGGGAGACACCTGGATAGTTGCTGTCCCGATATCTCTTAGTAAACCTGTGTGGGGTGGGCGTCTTGTCTGACGTCTTACTTACCTGTCTGACGTCTTCTTCGTCCGTCCTTGGCGCCTACCACGATGCGGTCCACGCGGCGGTCACGTGACTACATTCACTTCCTCCTTCCGGGTTGGCTTGGGGGATAATCTCCACAGTCAGTGTGCATTGCGCACGCTGACACAGAGGAGATCGTGCGCAAGCGCTGTACGAGAAATAGGGATTTCCCCAAATATAGTGGAGGAGCGGAAACAGACACAACGGGGAGTTGTGGAGAACAGAGCAACCGTGCCTCTGTGCGACCAACAAATCCCAATGAACAATGGCTGCAAGGTGCAAACACAGCGCAGCGCGTAACCTGCGCAACTCAGAAAAGAGCAAGAACAGACTGGGTCCGCCAATCTAGTCGCCACCCATTCAAGAGCAGGACAGATAGAACGAGATAGCTAATCGGAAGAACCGCGATAGCATACAGATAAACAGAACAGGACGAAACAGCAAAAAAAGGAATAGAGGAACACACAGTAAAATAACAAAGTAAGGAAAAAAACAAACGCTGGCTAAACACGAACTCCGAACTCATTCGCAACAGAGAACGCGTTTAAGACACGATCACCGCGCGTTAGTCGCCCAGTGACAAGCGTGCCACCCTAACTACAACAAGTAATACAAATTAACACAAATAGACAGAGACATACAGAATGAACACTTGCGAGAGTAAGCGATCAACACAGACAAACAGATAGCGTAAACACTTACTAATCGATTGCCTAACACCAGGCAACAGCAGGCGCAGAAACATCGTGGCCAGCAGGATAAGTCACAAACATGATAATGACAGGACATGATCCTGACAGAAGGAGGAAGTGTTTGTAGTTACGTGATGTGCATGGACCGCATCGTTGGAGGCGCCAGGGATGGACAAAGAAGACGTCAGACAGGTAAGATTGAGCCCCCCGCCCAGGTTTACTGGGGGATATCCGGATAGCAACTATACGGGTGTCTCCGGGATCCAGATTTGAGCATCACTAATCGTCACCAAATGTGGCAACTTGCAGAAAACCACTGTGGAACATATTTAAAATTATTTAAATATGCCGCCTAAGTATGGCCTCCTCCTCCCCTACAGCCATGCCAATCCTCACCAAATGTGGCAATCTGCAGAGTACCACTCAGGGGCATGTTTAAAATGATTTAAATATGCCGCCCAAGTATGGCCTCCTCCTCCCCTACAGCCAAGCCAATCCTCACCAGTGATGCTCAAATCCGGAACCGGGAGACAAACCTATAGTTGCTATCCAGATATCTCTTAGTAAACCTGTGCGCGGTGGGTGGGGGGTCAATATTACCTGTCTGACGTCTTCTTCGTCCGTCCCTGGTGCCTCCCATGATGCGGTCCTTGTGGCGGTCACGTGACTAAAAACACTTTCTCCTTTCGGGTTGAGGAAGGAAGTATTTGTAGTTACGTGATGCGCATGAACCGCATCGTTGGAGGCGCCAGGGATGGACAAAGAAGACGTCAGACAGGTAAGATTGAGCCCCCTGCCCACCCCGCACAGGTTTACTGGGAGATATCCGGATAGCAACTATACGGGTGTCTCCGGGATCCGGATTTGAGCATCACTAATCGTCACCAAATGTGGCAACTTGCAGAAAACCACTGCGGGGCATATTTAAAATTATTTAACCATGCCGCCTAAGTATGGCCTCCTCCTCCCCTACAGCCATGCCAATCCTCACCAGTGATGCTCAAATCCAAATTCGGGAGACACCCGGATAGTTGCTGTCTGGATATCTCTTAGTAAACCTGTGTGGGGTGGGCGGGGGGAATCTTACCAGTCTGACGTCTTCTTCGTCCGTCCTTGGCGCCTACCACGATGCGGTCCATGCAGTGGTCACGTGACTACATACACTTCCTCCATCTCGGTTGAAGGTGTGACACTTGCGGGATAATCTCCACAGTCAGTGTGCAATGCGCACGCTGACACAGAGGAGATCGTGCGCAAGCGCTTTACGAGAAATAGGGATTTCCCCAAATATAGTGGAGGAGCGGAAACAGACACAAGGGGGAGTTGTGGAGCACAAAACAACTGTGCCTCTGTGCGACCCACAAATCCCAATGAACAATGGCTGCATGGTGCAAACACAGCGCAGTGCGTAACCTGCGCAACTCAGAAAAGAGCAAGGACAGACTGGGTGAATGTCCGCCAATCTAGTCGCCACCCATTCAAGAGAAGGACAGATAGAACGAGATAGCTAATCGCAAGAACCGCGATAGCAGACAGATAAACAGAACAGGACGAAACAGCAAGAAAGGAATAGAGGTACACACAGTAAAATAACAAAGTAAGGAAAAAAACAAACGCTAGCTAAACGCGAACTCCGCACTCATTCGCAACAGAGAACGCGTTTAAGACACGATCACCGCGCGTTAGTCGCCCAGTGACAAGCGTGCCACCCTAACTACAACAAGTAATACAAATGAAAACATATAGACAGAGACAGACAGAATGAACGCTTGCGAGAGCAAGCGATCAACACAGACAAACAGATAGCGTAAACACTTGTTAAGTATGGCCTCCTCCTCCCCTACAGCCATGCCAATCCTCACCAAATGTGGCAATCTGCAGTGTACCACTCAGGGGCAAATTTAAAATGATTTAAATATGCCGCCCAAGTATGGCCTCCTCCTCCCCTACAGCTAAGCCAATCCTCACCAGTGTTGCTCAAATCTGGATCCGGGAGACACACGGATAGTTGCTATCCAGATATCTCTTAGTAAACCTGTGCGCGGTGGGTGGGGGGGTCAATATTACCTGTCTGACATCTTCTTCGTCCATCCCTGGCACCTCCCATGATGCGGTCCTTGTGGCGGTCACGTGACTACAAACACTTCCTCCTTCCGGGTTAAAGGAGGAAGTGTTTGTATTTACGTGATGCGCATGGACCGCATCGTTGGAGGTGCCAGGGATGGACAAAGAAGGCGTGAGACAGGTAAGATTGAGCCCCCCGCCCACCCTGCACAGGTTTACTGGGAGATATCCGGATAGCAACTATACGGGTGTCTCCGGGATACGGATTTGAGCATCACTAATCGTCACCAAATGTGGCAACTTGCAGCAAACCACTGCGGGGCATATTTAAAATTATTTAAATATGCCACCTAAGAATGGCCTCCTCCTCCCCTACAGCCATGCCAATCCTCACCAAATGTGGCAATCTGCAGAGTACCACTCAGGGGCGTATTTAAAATGATTTAAATATGCCGCCCAAGTATGGCCTCCTCCTCCCCTACAGCCAAGCCAATCCTCACCAGTGATGCTCAAATCCGGATCCGGGAGACACACGGATAGTTGCTATCCAGATATCTCTTAGTAAACCTGTGCGCGGTGGGTGGGGGGTCTATATTACCTGTCTGACGTCTTCTTCGTCCGTCCCTGGCGCCTGCCATGATGCGGTCCTTGTGGCGGTCTCGTGACTACAAACACTTCCTCCTTCCGGGTTGAAGGAGGAAGTGTTTGTAGTCAAGTGATGCGCATGAACTGCATCGTTGGAGGAGCCAGGGGTGGACAAAGAAGCTGTCAGACAGGTAAGATTGAGCCCCTCGCCCACCCCACACAGGTTTACTGGGAGATATCCGGAGGGCAACTATACGGGTGTCTCCGGGATCCGGATTTGAGCATCACTAATCGTCACCAAATGTGGCAACTTGCAGACAACCACTGCGGGGCATATTTAAAATCATTTAAATATGCCACCTAAGAATGGCCTCCTCCTCCCCTACAGCCATGCCAATCCTCACCAAATGTGGCAATCTGCAGAGCACCACTCGGGCGTAGTTAAAATGATTTAAATATGCCGCCTAAGTATGGCCTCCTCCTCCCCTACAGCCATGCCAATCCTCACCAAATGTGGCAATCTGCAGAGTACCACTCAGGGGCGTATTTAAAATGATTTAAATATGCCGCCCAAGTATGGCCTCCTCCTCCCCTACAGCCAAGCCAATCCTCACCAGTGTTGCTCAAATCTGGATCCGGGAGACACACGGATAGTTGCTATCCAGATATCTCTTAGTAAACCTGTGCGCGGTGGGTGGGGGGGTCAATATTACCTGTCTGACGTCTTCTTCGTCTGTCCCTGGCACCTCCCATGATGCGGTCCTTGTGGCGGTCACGTGACTATAAACACTTCCTCTTTCCGGGTTGAAGGAGGAAGTGTTTGTAGTCAAGTGATGCGGATGAACCGCATCGTTGGAGGCGCCAGGGATGGACAAAGAAGACGTCAGACAGGTAAGATTGAGCCCCCCGCCCACCCCGCACAGGTTTACTGGGAGATATCCGGATAGCAACTATACGGGTGTCTCCGGGATCCGGATTTGAGCATCACTAATCGTCACCAAATGTGGCAACTTGCAGAAAACCACTACGGGGCATATTTAAAATTATTTAAATATGCCACCTAAGAATGGCCTCCTCCTCCCCTACAGCCATGCCAATCCTTACCAAATGTGGCAATCTGCAGAGTACCACTTCCGGGGCATATTTAAAATTATTTAAATATGCCACCTAAGAATGGCCTCCTCCTCCCCTACAGCCATGCTTATCCTCACCAAATGTGGCAATCTGCAGAGTACCACTCAGGGGCGTATTTAAAATCATTTAAATATGCCGCCCAAGTATGGCCTCCTCCTCCCCTACAGCCAAGCCAATCCTCACCAGTGTTGCTCAAATCTGGATCCGGGAGACACACGGATAGTTGCTATCCAGATATCTCTTAGTAAACCTGTGCGCGGTGGGTGGGGGGGTCAATATTACCTGTCTGACGTCTTCTTCGTCCGTCCCTGGCACCTCCCATGATGCGGTCCTTGTGGCGGTCACGTGACTGCAAACACTTCCTCCTTCCGGGTTGAAGGAGGAAGTGTTTGTAGTCAAGTGATGCGGATGAACCACATCGTTGGAGGCGCCAGGGATGGACAAAAAAGACGTCAGACAGGTAAGGTTGAGCCCCCCGCCCACCCCGCACAGGTTTACTGGGAGATATCCGGATAGCAACTATACGGGTGTCTCCGGGATACAGATTTGAGCATCACTAATCATCACCAAATGTGGCAACTTGCAGAAAACCACTACGGGGCATATTTAAAATTATTTAAATATGCCACCTAAGAATGGCCTCCTCCTCCCCTACAGCCATGCCAATCCTCACCAAATGTGGCAATCTGCAGAGTACCACTTCCGGGGCATATTTAAAATTATTTAAATATGCCACCTAAGAATGGCCTCCTCCTCCCTTACAGCCATGCTTATCCTCACCAAATGTGGCAATCTGCAGAGTACCACTCGGGCGTAGTTAAAATGAGTTAAACATGCCGCCTAAGTATGGCCTCCTCCTCCCCTACAGCCAAGCCAATCCTCACCAGTGACGCTCAAATCCGGATCTGGGAGACACACGGATAGTTGCTATCCAGATATCTCTTAGTAAACCTGTGCGCGGTGGGTGGGGGGGTCAATATTACCTGTCTGACGTCTTCTTTGTCCGTCCCTGGCGTCTGCCATGATGCGGTCCTTGTGGCGATCACGTGATTACAAACACTTCCTCCTTCCGGGTTGAAGGAGGAAGTGTTTGCAGTCAAGTGATGCGCATGAACCGCATCGTTGGAGGCACCAGGGATGGACAAAGAAGACGTCAGACAGGTAAGATTGAAGCCCCTGAAAACCCTGCACAGGTTTACTGGGAGATATCCGGATGACAACTATACGGGTGTCTCCGGGATCTGGATTTGAGCATGACTAATCGTCACCAAATGTGGCAACTTGCAGACAACCACTGCGGGGCATATTTAAAATTATTTAAATATGCCACCTAAAAATGGCCTCCTCCTCCCCTACAGCCATGCCAAGCCTCACCAAATTTGGCAATCTGCAGAGTACCACTCAGGCGTAGTTAAAATGATTTAAATATGCCGCCTAAGTATGGCCTCCTCCTCCCCTACAGCCATGCCAATCCTCACCAAATGTGGCAATCTGCAGAGTACCACTCAGGGGTTGTATTTAAAATGATTTAAATATGCCGCCTAAGTATGGCCTCCTCCTCCTCCCCTACAGCCAAGCCAATCCTCACCAGTGATGCTCAAATCCGAATCCGAGAGACACACGGATAGTTGCTATCCAGATATCTCTTAGTAAACCTGTGCGCGGTGGGTGGGGGGGGGTCAATATTACCTGTCTGACGTCTTCTTCGTCCGTCTCTGGCGCCTCCCATGATGCGGTCCTTGTGGCGGTCACGTGACTACAAACACTTCCTCCTTCTGGGAGTTGTGGAGCACAGAGCAACCGTGCCTCTGTGCGACCCACAAATCCCAATGAACAATGGCTGCACGGTGCAAACACAGCGCAGTGCGTAACCTGCGCAACTCAGAAAAGAGCAATGACAGACTGGGTGAATGTCCGCCAATCTAGTCGCCACCCATTCAAGAGCAGGACAGATAGAACCAGATAGCTAATCGCAAGAACTGCGAGAGCAGACAGATAAACAGAACAGTATGAAACAGCAAGAAAGGAATAGAGGAACACACAGTAAAATAACAATGTAAGGAAAAAAAACTAATGCTAGCTAAACGCGAACTCCGCACTCATTCGCAACAGAGAACGCGTTTAAGACACGATCACCGCGCGTTAGTCGCCCAGTGACAAGCGTGCCACCCTAACTACAACAAGTAATACAAATGAACACAAATAGACAGAGACAGACAGAATGAACGCTTGTGAGAGCAAGCGATCAACACAGACAAACAGATAGCGTAAACACTTGCTAATCGGTTGCCCAACACCAGGCAACAGCAGGCGCAGAAACATCGTGGCCAGCAGGATACATCACAAACATGATCATGACAGAAGGAGGATGTGTTTGTAGTTACGTGATGCGCATGGACCGCATCGTTGGAGGCGCCAGGGATGGACAAAGAAGACGTCAGACAGGTAAGATTGAGCCCCCCGCCCACCCTGCACAGGTTTACTGGGAGATATCTGGATAGCAACTATACGGGTGTCTCCGGGATCCGGATTTGAGCATCACTAATCGTCACCAAATGTGGCAACTTGCAGAAAACCACTGCGGGGCATATTTAAAATTATTTAAATATGCCACCTAAGAATGGCCTCCTCCTCCCCTACAGCCATGCTTATCCTCACCAAATGTGGCAATCTGCAGAGTACCACTCAGGCGTAGTTAAAATGATTTAAACATGCCGCCTAGGTATGGCCTCCTCCTCCCCTACAGCCATGCCAATCCTCACCAAATGTGGCAATCTGCAGAGTACCACTCAGGGGCGTATTTAAAATCATTTAAATATGCCGCCCAAGTATGGCCTCCTCCTCCCCTACAGCCAAGCCAATCCTCATCAGTGATGCTCAAATCCGGATCCGGGAGACACATGGATAGTTGCTATCCAGATATCTCTTAGTAAACCTGTGCGCGGTGGGTGGGGAGGTCAATATTACCTGTCTGACGTCTTCTTCGTCCATCCCTGGCGCCTGCCATGATGCGGTCCTTGTGGCGATCACGTGACTACAAACACTTCCTCCTTCCGGGTTGAAGGAGGAAGTATTTGTAGTCAAGTGATGCGCATGAACCGCATCGTTGGAGGCGCCAGGGATGGACAAAGAAAACGTCAGACAGGTAAGATTGAGCCCCCGGCCCACCCCGCACAGGTTTACTGGGAGATATCCGGATGGCAACTATACGGGTGTCTCCGGGATCTGGATTTGAGCATCACTAATTGTCACCAAATGTGGCAACTTGCAGACAACCACTGCGGGGCATATTTAAAATTATTTAAATATGCCACCTAAGAATGGCCTCCTCCTCCCCTACAGCCAAGCCAATCCTCACCAGTGATGCTCAAATCCGGATCCGGGAGACACCCGGATAGTTGCTATCCAGATATCTCTTAGTAAACCTGTGCGCGGTGGGTGGGGGGGTCAATATTACCTGTCTGACGTCTTCTTCGTCCGTCCCTGGCGCCTCCCATGATGCGGTCCTTGTGGGGGTCACGTGACTAAAAACACTTCCTCCTTCCGGGTTGAAGGAGGAAGTGTTTGTAGTCAAGTGATGCACATGAACCACAACGTTGGAGGCGCTAGGGATGGACAAAGAAGACGTCAGACAGGTAAGATTGAGCCCCCCGCCCACCCTGCACAGGTTTACTAAGAGAAATCCGGACAACAACTATCCAGGTGAACTCCGCACTCATTCGCAACAGAGAACGCGTTTAAGACAAGATCACCGCGCGTTAGTCGCCCAGTGACAAGTGTGCCACCCTAACTACAACAAGTAATACAAATGAACACAAATAGACAGAGACAGACAGAATGAACGCTTGTGAGAGCAAGCGATCAACACAGACAAACAGATAGCGTAAACCCTTGCTAATCGGTTGCCTAATACCAGGCAACAGCAAGTGCAGAAACATCGCGGCCAGCAGGATAAGTCACAAACATGATCATGACAGGACATGATCCTGACAGAAGGAGGAAGTGTTTGTAGTTACGTGATGCGCATGAACCGCATCGTTGGAGGTGCTAGGGATGGACAAAGAAGACGTGAGACAGGTAAGATTGAGCCCCCCGCCCACCCTGCACAGGTTTACTGGGAGATATCCGGATAGCAACTATACGGGTGTCTCCGGGATCCGTATTTGAGCATCACTAATCGTCACCAAATGTGGCAACTTGCAGTAAACCTATTTAAATATGCCACCTAAGAAGGGCCTCCTCCTCCCCTACAGCCATGCCAATCCTCACCAAATGTGGCAATCTGCAGAGTACCACTCAGGGGCGTATTTAAAATGATTTAAATATGCCGCCCAAGTATGGCCTCCTCCTCCCCTACAGCCAAGCCAATCCTCACCAGTGATGCTCAAATCCGGATCCGGGAGACACACGGATAGTTGCTATTCAGATATCTCTTAGTAAACCTGTGCGCGGTGGGTGGGGGGAGGTCAATATTACCTGTCTGACGTCTTCTTCGTCCGTCCCTGGCGCCTGCCATGATGCGGTCCTTGTGGCGGTCTCGTGACTACAAACACTTCCTCCTTCCAAGTTGAAGGAGGAAGTGTTTGTAGTCAAGTGATGCGCATGAACCGCATCGTTGGAGGAGCCAGGGGTGGACAAAGAAGACGTCAGACAGGTAAGATTGAGCCCCTCGCCCACCCCACACAGGTTTACTGGGAGATATCCGGATGGCAACTATACGGGTGTCTCCGGGATCCGGATTTGAGCATCACTAATCGTCACCAAATGTGGCAACTTGCAGACAACCACTGCGGGGCATATTTAAAATTATATAAATATGCCGCCTAAGTATGGCCTCCTCCTCCCCTACAGCCATGCCAATCCTCACCAAATGTGGCAATCTGCAGAGTACCACTTCCGGGGCATATTTAAAATTATTTAAATATGCCACCTAAGAATGGCCTCCTCCTCCCCTACAGCCATGCCAATCCTCACCAAATGTGGCAATCTGCAGAGTACCACTTCCGGGGCATATTTAAAATTATTTAAATATGCCACCTAAGAATGGCCTCCTCCTCCCCTACAGCCATGCTTATCCTCACCAAATGTGGCAATCTGCAGAGTACCACTCAGGCGTAGTTAAAATGAGTTAAACATGCCGCCTAAGTATGGCCTCCTCCTCCCCTACAGCCAAGCCAATCCTCACCAGTGACGCTCAAATCCGGATCTGGGAGACACACGGATAGTTGCTATCCAGATATCTCTTAGTAAACCTGTGCGCGGTGGGTGGGGGGGGGGCAATATTACCTGTCTGACGTCTTCTTCGTCCGTCCCTGGCGTCTGCCATGATGCGGTCCTTGTGGCGATCACGTGATTACAAACACTTCCTCCTTCCGGGTTGAAGGAGGAAGTGTTTGCAGTCAAGTGATGCGCATGAACCGCATCGTTGGAGGCACCAGGGATGGACAAAGAAGACGTCAGACAGGTAAGATTGAAGCTCCCCGAAAACCCCGCACAGGTTTACTGGGAGATATCCGGATGACAACTATACGGGTGTCTCCGGGATCTGGATTTAAGCATCACTAATCGTCACCAAATGTGGCAACTTGCAGACAACCACTGCGGGCATATTTAAAATTATTTAAATATGCCACCTAAAAATGGCCTCCTCCTCCCCTACAGCCATGCCAAGCCTCACCAAATTTGGCAATCTGCAGAGTACCACTCAGGCGTAGTTAAAATGATTTAAATATGCCGCCTAAGTATGGCCTCCTCCTCCCCTACAGCCATGCCAATCCTCACCAAATGTGGCAATCTGCAGAGTACCACTCAGGGGTTGTATTTAAAATGATTTAAATATGCCGCCTAAGTATGGCCTCCTCCTCCTCCCCTACAGCCAAGCCAATCCTCACCAGTGATGCTCAAATCCGAATCCGAGAGACACACGAATAGTTGCTATCCAGATATCTCTTAGTAAACCAGTGCGCGGTGGGTGGGGGTCAATATTACCTGTCTGACGTCTTCTTCGTCCGTCCCTGGCGCCTTCCATGATGCGGTCCTTGTGGCGGTCACGTGACTACAAACACTTCCTCCTTCTGGGAGTTGTGGAGCACAGAGCAACCGTGCCTCTGTGCGACCCACAAATCCCAATGAACAATGGCTGCACGGTGCAAACACAGCGCAGTGCGTAACCTGCGCAACTCAGAAAAGAGCAATGACAGACTGGGTGAATGTCCGCCAATCTAGTCGCCACCCATTCAAGAGCAGGACAGATAGAACGAGATAGCTAATCGCAAGAACCGCGATAGCAGACAGATAAACAGAACAGTATGAAACAGCAAGAAAGGAATAGAGGAACACACAGTAAAATAACAATGTAAGTAAAAAAAACAAATGCTAGCTAAACGCGAACTCCGCACTCATTCGCAACAGAGAACGCGTTTAAGACACGATCACCGCACGTTAGTCGCCCAGTGACAAGCGTGCCACCCTAACTACAACAAGTAATACAAATGAACACAAATAGACAGAGACAGACAGAATGAACGCTTGTGAGAGCAAGCGATCAACACAGACAAACAGATAGCGTAAACACTTGCTAATCGGTTGCCCAACACCAGGCAACAGCAGGCGCAGAAACATCGTGGCCAGCAGGATTAGTCACAAACATGATCATGACAGGTCATGATCCTGACAGAAGGAGGATGTGTTTGTAGTTACGTGATGCGCATGGACCGCATCGTTGGAGGCGCCAGGGATGGACAAAGAAGACGTCAGACAGGTAAGATTGAGCCCCCCGCCCACCCTGCACAGGTTTACTGGGAGATATCCGGATAGCAACTATACGGGTGTCTCCGGGATCCGGATTTGAGCATGACTAATCGTCACCAAATGTGGCAACTTGCAGAAAACCACTGCGGGGCATATTTAAAATTATTTAAATATACCACCTAAGAATGGCCTCCTCCTCCCCTACAGCCATGCTTATCCTCACCAAATGTGGCAATCTGCAGAGTACCACTCGGGCGTAGTTAAAATGATTTAAACATGCCGCCTAGGTATGGCCTCCTCCTCACCTACAGCCATGCCAATCCTCACCAAATGTGGCAATCTGCAGAGTACCACTCAGGGGCGTATTTAAAATGATTTAAATATGCCGCCCAAGTATGGCCTCCTCCTCCCCTACAGCCAAGCCAATCCTCACCAGTGATGATCAAATCCGGATCCGGGAGACACATGGATAGTTGCTATCCAGATATCTCTTAGTAAACCTGTGCGCGGTGGGTGGGGAGGTCAATATTACCTGTCTGACGTCTTCTTCGTCCATCCCTGGCGCCTGCCATGATGCGGTCCTTGTGGCGATCACGTGACTACAAACACTTCTTCCTTCCGGGTTGAAGGAGGAAGTATTTGTAGTCAAGTGATGCGCATGAACCGCATCGTTGGAGGCGCCAGGGATGGACAAAGAAAACGTCAGACAGGTAAGATTGAGCCCCCGGCCCACCCCGCACAGGTTTAATGGGAGATATCCGGATGGCAACTATACGGGTGTCTCCGGGATCTGGATTTGAGCATCACTAATCGTCACCAAATGTGGCAACTTGCAGACAACCACTGCGGGGCATATTTAAAATTATTTAAATATGCCACCTAAGAATGGCCTCCTCCTCCCCTACAGCCAAGCCAATCCTCACCAGTGATGCTCAAATCCGGATCCGGGAGACACCTGGATAGTTGCTATCCAGATATCTCTTAGTAAACCTGTGCGCGGTGGGTGGGGGGGTCAATATTACCTGTCTGACGTCTTCTTCGTCCGTCCCTGGCGCCTCCCATGATGCGGTCCTTGTGGCAGTCACGTGACTAAAAACACTTCCTCCTTCCGGGTTGAAGGAGGAAGTGTTTGTAGTCAAGTGATGCGCATGAACCACAACGTTGGAGGCGCTAGGGATGGACAAAGAAGACGTCAGACAGGTAAGATTGAGCCCCCCGCCCACCCTGCACAGGTTTACTAAGAGAAATCCGGACAGCAACTATCCAGGTGAACTCCGCACTCATTCGCAACAGAGAACGCGTTTAAGACACGATCACCGCGCGTTAGTCGCCCAGTGACAAGCGTGCCACCCTAACTACAACAAGTAATACAAATGAACACAAATAGACAGAGACAGACAGAATGAACGCTTGCGAGCGCAAGCGATCAACACAGACAAACAGATAGCGTAAACACTTGCTAATCGGTTGCCTAATACCAGGCAACAGCAGGTGCAGAAACATCGCGGCCAGCAGGATAAGTCACAAACATGATCATGACAGGACATGATCCTGACAGAAGGAGGAAGTGTTTGTAGTTACGTGATGCGCATGGACCGCATCGTTGGAGGTGCCAGGGATGGACAAAGAAGACGTGAGACAGGTAAGATTGAACCCCCCGCCCACCCTGCACAGGTTTACTGGGAGATATCCGGATAGCAACTATACGGGTGTCTCCGGGATCCGTATTTGAGCATCACCAAATGTGGCAACTTGCAGTAAACCTATTTAAATATGCCACCTAAGAATGGCCTCCTCCTCCCCTACAGCCATGCCATTCCTCACCAAATGTGGCAATCTGCAGAGTACCACTCAGGGGCGTATTTAAAATGATTTAAATCTGCCGCCCAAGTATGGCCTCCTCCTCCCCTACAGCCAAGCCAATCCTCACCAGTGATGCTCAAATCCGGATCCGGGAGACACACGGATAGTTGCTTTCCAGATATCTCTTAGTAAACCTGTGCACGGTGGGTGGGGTCAATATTACCTGTCTGACGTCTTCTTCGTCCGTCCCTGGCGCCTGCCATGATGCGGTCCTTGTGGCGGTCTCGTGACTACAAACACTTCCTCCTTCCGGGTTGAAGGAGGAAGTGTTTGTAGTCAAGTGATGCGCATGAACCGCATCGTTGGAGGAGCCAGGGGTGGACAAAGAAGACGTCAGACAGGTAAGATTGAGCCCCTCGCCCACCCCACACAGGTTTATTGGGAGATATCCGGATGGCAACTATACGGGTGTCTCCGGGATCCGGATTTGAGCATCACTAATCGTCACCAAATGTGGCAACTTGCAGACAACCACTGCGGGGCATATTTAAAATTATTTAAATATGCCGCCTAAGTATGGCCTCCTCCTCACCTACAGCCATGCCAATCCTCACCAAATGTGGCAATCTGCAGAGTACCACTTCCGGGGCATATTTAAAGAGAATCTGTATTGTTAAAATCGCACAAAAGTAAACATACCAATGCCTTAGAGGACATCTCCTATTACCCTCTGTCACAATTTCGCCGCTCCTCACCACATTAAAAGTGGTTAAAAACAGTTTTAAAAAGTTTGTTTATAAACAAACAAAATGGCCACCAAAACAGGAAGTAGGTTGATGTACAGTATGTCCACACATAGAAAATACATCCATACACAAGCAGGCTGTATACACCCTTCCTTTTGAATCTCAAGAGATCATTTGTGTGTTTCTTTCCCCCTGCAGCTATCTTCCACTGAAGTGTCAGACTGTTTCTTCCTGCAGAGTGCAGACAGCTCTGCCTGTATGTAATTCCTCAGTATGTGAAAGCCCAGCCAGCTCAGATGAGGATTTATCCAGCTTGTAAAAGATAAGAGAGAAGAGAGAAGCTGCTCTAATCTAAATAATACACAGGCAGTGTGCAGAGAGGGGCCTGGAGGGGGGAGATGCATCACAGAACCACAACACTGAAGAACTTGGCAGCCTTCCAGACACAGGCTGACAAGTCTGACAAGAGAGAGATAAGTTGATTTATTACAGAAATGGTGATAGTAGAACGTGCTGCAGTAAGCCAGAACACCTTAGAATAGCTTTTGGAACTTGTAGGATGATAAAAAACAGGATGCAATTTTTGTTACGGAGTCTCTTTAAAATTATTTAAATATGCCACCTAAGAATGGCCTCCTCCTCCCCTACAGCCATGCTTATCCTCACCAAATGTGGCAATCTGCAGAGTACCACTCGGGCGTAGTTAAAATGATTTAAACTTGCCGCCTAAGTATGGCCTCCTCCTCTCCTACAGCCATGCCAATCCTCACCAAATGTGGCAATCTGCAGAGTACCACTCAGGGGCGTATTTAAAATCATTTAAATATGCCGCCCAAGTATGGCCTCCTCCTCCCCTACAGCCAAGCCATTCCTCACCAGTGACGCTCAAATCCGGATCCGGGAGACACATGGATAGTTGCTATCCAGATATTTCTTAGTAAACCTGTGCGCGGTGGGTGGGGGGGGGGGGGGGGGTCAATATTACCTGTCTGACGTCTTCTTCGTCCGTCCCTGGCGCCTGCCATGATGCGGTCCTTCTGGCGATCACGTGACTACAAACACTTCCTCCTTCCGGGTTGAAGGAGGAAGTGTTTGTAGTCAAGTGATGCGCATGAACCGCATCGTTGGAGGCACCAGGGATGGACAAAGAAGACGTCAGACAGGTAAGATTAAGCCCCCCGAAAACCCCGCACAGGTTTACTGGGAGATATCCGGATGACAACTATACGGGTGTCTCCGGGATCCGGATTTGAGCATCACTAATCGTCACCAAATGTGGCAACTTGCAGACAACCACTGCGGGGCATATTTAAAATTATTTAAATATGCCACCTAAGAATGGCCTCCTCCTCCCCTACAGCCATGCCAATCCTCACCAAATGTGGCAATCTGCAGAGTACCACTCAGGGGCGTATTTAAAGGGGAACTGAAGAGAGAGGTATATGGAGGCTGTCATGTTTATTTCCTTTTAGACAATACCAGTTGCCTGGCAGCCCTGCTGATCCTCTGCCTCTAATACTATTAGCCATAGCCCCTGAACAAGCATGCAGCAGATCAGGTGTTTCAGTGGTTCAGACTTATAAGTCTGATCTGACAAAGACTAGCTGCATGCTTGTTTCTGGTTTTAATCAGATACTACTGCAGAGAAATAGACCAGCAGGGCTGCCAGGCAACTAGTATTGATTAAAAGGAAATAAACAGGACAGCCTCCATATACCTCTCTCTTCAGTTCCGCTTTAAAATGATTTAAATATGCCGCCTAAGTATAGCCTCCTCCTCCTCCCCTACAGCTAAGCCAATCCTCACCAGTGATGCTCAAATCCAAATCCGAGAGACACACGGATAGTTGCTATCCAGATATCTCTTAGTAAACCTGTGCGCGGTGGGTGGGGGGGTCAATATTACCTGTCTGACGTCTTCTTCGTCCGTCCCTGGCGCCTCCCATGATGCGGTCCTTGTGGTGGTCACGTGACTAAAAACACTTCCTCCTTCCGGGTTGAAGGAGGAAGTGTTTGTAGTCAAGTGATGCGCATGAACCACAACGTTGGAGGCGCTAGGGATGGACAAAGAAGACGTCAGACAGGTAAGATTGAGTCCCCCGCCCACCCTGCACAGGTTTACTGGGAGATATCCGGATAGCAACTATACGGGTGTCTCCGGGATCCGGATTTCAGCATCACTAATCGCCACCAAATGTGGCAACTTGCAGAAAACCACTGCGGGTCATATTTAAAATTATTTAACTATGCCGCCTAAGTATAGCCTCCTCCTCCCCTACAGCCATGCCAATCCTCACCAATGATGCTCAAATCCACATTTGGGAGACACCCGGATAGTTGCTGTCCGGATTTCTCTTAGTAAACCTGTGTGGGGTGGGCGGGGGTGTCAATCTTACCTGTCTGACGTCTTCTTCGTCCGTCCTTGGCGCCTACCACGATGCGGTCCACGCAGCGGTCACGTGACTACATACACTTCCTCCTTCCGGGTTAAAGGTGTGACACTTGCGGGATAATCTCCACAGTCAGTGTGCAATGCGCACGCTGACACAGAGGAGATCGTGCGCAAGCGCTGTACGAGAAAAGGTATTTCCCCAAATATAGTGGAGGAGCGGAAACAGACACAAGGGGGAGTTGTGGAGCACAAAGCAACCGTGCCTCTGTGCGACCCACAAATCCCAATGAACAATGGCTGCACGGTGCAAACACAGCGCAGCGCGTAACCTGCGCAACTCAGAAAAGAGCAAGGACAGACTGGGTGAATGTCCGCCAATCTAGTCGCCACCCACTCAAGAGCAGGACAGATAGAACCAGATAGCTAATCGCAAGAACCGCGATAGCAGACAGATAAACAGAACAGGACGAAACAGCAAGAAAGGAATAGAGGAACACACAGTAAAATAACAATGTAAGGAAAAAAACAAACGCTAGCTAAACGCGAACTCCGCACTCATTCGCAACAGAGAACGCGTTTAAGACACGATCACCGCGCGTTAGTCGCCCAGTGACAAGCGTGCCACCCTAACTACAACAAGTAATACAAATGAACACAAATAGACAGAGACAGACAGAATGAACGCTTGCGAGCGCAAGCGATCAACACAGACAAACAGCGTAAACACTTGCTAATCGGTTGCCTAATACCAGGCAACAGCAAGTGCAGAAACATTGCGGCCAGCAGGATAAGTCACAAACATGATCATGACAGGACATGATCCTGACAGAAGGAGGAGGTGTTTGTAGTTACGTGATGCGCATGGACCGCATCGTTGGAGGCGCCAGGGATGGACAAAGAAGACGTGAGACAGGTAAGATTGAGCCCCCCGCCCACCCTGCACAGGTTTACTGGGAGATATCCGGATAGCAACTATACGGGTGTCTCCGGTATCCGGATTTGAGCATCACTAATCGGCCCCAAATGTGGCAACTTGCAGTAAACCACTGCGGGTCATATTTAAAATTATTTAAATATGCCATCTAAGAATGGCCTCCTCCTCCCCTACAGCCATGCCAATCCTCACCAAATGTGGCAATCTGCAGAGTACCACTCAGGGGCGTATTTAAAATGATTTAAATATGCCGCCCAAGTATGGCCTCCTCCTCCCCTACTGCCAAGCCAATCCTCACCAGTGATGCTCAAATCCGGATCCGGGAGAAACACGGATAGTTGCTAACCAGATATCTCTTAGTAAACCTGTGCGCGGTGGGTGGGGGGTCAATATTACCTGTCTGACATCTTCTTCGTCCGTCCCTGGCGCCTGCCATGATGCGGTCCTTGTGGCGGTCTGGTGACTACAAACACTTCCTCCTTCCGGGTTGAAATAGGAAGTGTTTGTAGTCAAGTGATGCGCATGAACCGCATCGTTGGAGGAGCCAGGGGTGGACAAAGAAGACGTCAGACAGGTAAGATTGAGCCCCTCGCCCACCCCACACAGGTTTACTGGGAGATATCCGGATGGCAACTATACGGGTGTCTCCGGGATCCGGATTTGTGCATCACTAATCGTCACCAAATGTGGCAACTTGCAGACAACCACTGCGGGGCATATTTAAAATTATTTAAATATGCCACCTAAGAATGGCCTCCTCCTCCCCTACAGCCATGCCAATCGTCACCAAATGTGGCAATCTGCAGAGTACCACTCGGGCGTAGTTAAAATGATTTAAATATGCCGCCTAAGTATGGCCTCCTCCTCCCCTACAGCCATGCCAATCCTCACCAAATGTGGCAATCTGCAGAGTACCACTCAGGGGCGTATTTAAAATGATTTAAATATGCCGCCCAAGTATGGCCTCCTCCTCCCCTACAGCCAAGCCAATCCTCACCAGTGTAGATCAAATCTGGATCCGGGAGACACACGGATAGTTGCTATCCAGATATCTCTTTGCAAACCTGTGCGCGGTGGGTGGGGGTGGTCAATATTACCTGTCTGACGTCTTCTTCGTCCGTCCTTGGCACCTCCCATGATGCGGTCCTTGTGGCGGTCACGTGACTACAAACACTTCCTCCTTCCGGGTTGAAGGAGGAAGTGTTTGTAGTCAAGTGATGCAGATGAACCGCATCGTTGGAGGCGCCAGGGATGGACAAAGAAGACGTCAGACAGGTAAGATTGAGCCCCCCGCCCACCCCGCACAGGTTTACTGGGAGATATCCGGATAGAAAAAATTACGGGTGTCTCCGGGATCCGGATTTGAGCATCACTAATCGTCACCAAATGTGGCATTTTGCAGAAAACAACTGCGGGGCATATTTAAAATTATTTAAATATGCCACCTAAGAATGGCCTCCTCCTCCCCTACAGCCATGCCAATCCTCACCAAATGTGGCAATCTGCAGAGTACCACTTCCGGGGCATATTTAAAATTATTTAAATATGCCACCTAAGAATGGCCTCCTCCTCCCCTACAGCCATGCTTATCCTCACCAGATGTGGCAATCTGCAAAGTACCACTCGGGCGTAGTTAAAATGATTTAAACATGCCGCCTAAGTATGGCCTCCTCCTCACCTACAGTCATGCCAATCCTCACCAGTGACGCTCAAATCCGGATCCAGGAGACACATGGATAGTTGCTATCCAGATATCTCTTAGTAAACCTGTGTGCGGTGAGTGGGGGGGTCAATATTACCTGTCTGACGTCTTCTTCGTCCGTCCCTGGCGCCTGCCATGATGCAGTCCTTATGGCGATCACGTGACTACAAACACTTCCTCCTTCCGGGTTGAAGGAGGAAGTGTTTGTAGTCAAGTGATGCGCATGAACCGCATCGTTGGAGGCACCAGGGATGGACTTAGAAGACGTCAGACAGGTAAGATTGAGCCCCCCGACAACCCCGCACAGGTTTACTGGGAGATATCCGGATGGCAACTATACGGGTGTCTCAGGGATCTGGATTTGAGCATCACTAATCGTCACCAAATGTGGCAACTTGCAGAAAACCACTGCGGGGCATATTTAAAATTATTTAAATATGCCACCTAAGAATGGCCTCCTCCCCCCCTACAGCCATGCTTATCCTCACCAAATGTGGCAATCTGCAGAGTACCACTCAGGGGTGTATTTAAAATGATTTAAATATGCCGCCCAAGTATGGCCTCCTCCTCCCCTACAGCCAAGCCAATCCTCACCAGTGATGCTCAAATCCGGATACGGGAGACACATGGATAGTTGCTATCCATATATCTCTTAGTAAACCTGTGCGCGGTGGGTGGGGGGGTCAATATTACCTGTCTGACGTCTTCTGTGTCCGTCCCTGGCGCCTCCCATGATGCTGTCCTTGTGGCGGTCACGTGACTAAAAACACTTCCTCCTTCCGGGTTGAAGGAGGAAGTGTTTGTAGTCAAGTGATGCGCATGAACCACAACGTTGGAGGCGCTAGGGATGGACAAAGAAGACGTCAGACAGGTAAGATTGAGCCCCCCGCCCACCCTGCACAGGTTTACTGGGAGATATCCGGATAGCAACTATACGGGTGTCTCCGGGATCCGGAATTGAGCATCACTAATCGTCACCAAATGTGGCAACTTGCAGAAAACCAATGCGGGGCATATTTAAAATTATTTAACTATGCCGCCTAAGTATGGCCTCCTCCTTCCCTACAGCCATGCCAATCCTCACCAATGATGCTCAAATCCACATTCGGGAGACACCCGGATAGTTTCTGTCCGGATTTCTCTTAGTAAACCTGTGTGGGGTGGGCGGGGGTCAATCTTACCTGTCTGACGTCTTCTTCGTCCATCCTTGGCGCCTACCACGATGCGGTCCACGCGGCGGTCACGTGACTACATACACTTCCTCCTTCCGGGTTAAAGGTGTGACACTTGCGGGATAATCTCCACAGTCAGTGTGCAATGCGCACGCTGACACAGAGGAGATCGTGCGCAAGCGCTGTACGAGAAAAGGGATTTCCCCAAATATAGTGGAGGAGCGGAAACAGACACAAGGGGGAGTTGTGGAGCACAAAGCAACCGTGCCTCTGTGCGACCCACAAATCCCAATGAACAATGGCTGCACGGTGCAAACACAGCACAGCGCGTAACCTGCGCAACTCAGAAAAAAACAAGGACAGACTGGGTGAATGTCCGCCAATCTAGTCGCCACCCACTCAAGAGCAGGACAGATAGAACCAGATAGCTAATCGCAAGAACCGCGATAGCAGACAGATAAACAGAACAGGACGAAACAGCAAGAAAGGGATAGAGGAACACACAGTAAAATAACAATGTAATGAAAAAAACAAACGCTAGCTAAACGCGAACTCCGCACTCATTCGCAACAGAGAACGCGTTTAAGACACGATCACCACGCGTTAGTCGCCCAGTGACAAGCGTGCCACCCTACCTACAACAAGTAATACAAATGAACACAAATAGACAGAGACAGACAGAATGAACGCTTGTGAGAGCAAGCGATCAACACAGACAAACAGATAGCGTAAACACTTGCTAATCGGTTGCCCAACACCAGGCAACAGCAGGCGCAGAAACATCGTGGCCAGCAGGATACATCACAAACATGATCATGACAGGACATGATTCTGACAGAAGGAGGAAGTGTTTGTAGTTACGTGATGCGCATGGACGGCATCGTTGGAGGCACCAGGGATGGACAAAGAAGACGTGAGACAGGTAAGATTGAGCCCCCCGCCCACCCTGCACAGGTTTACTGGGAGATATCCGGATAGCAACTATACGGGTGTCTCCGGGATCCGGATTTGAGCATCACTAATCGTCACCAAATGTGGCAACTTGCAGAAAACCACTGCGGGGCATATTTAAAATTATTTAAATATGCCACCTAAGAATGGCCTCCTCCTCCCCTACAGCCATGCCAATCGTCACCAAATGTGGCAATCTGCAGAGTACCACTCGGGCGTAGTTAAAATGATTTAAATATGCCGCCTAAGTATGGCCTCCTCCTCCCCTACAGCCATGCCAATTCTCACCAAATGTGGCAATCTGCAGAGTACCACTCAGGGGCGTATTTAAAATGATTTAAATATGCCGCCCAAGTATGGCCTCCTCCTCCCCTACAGCCAAGCCAATCCTCACCAGTGTTGCTCAAATCTGGATCCGGCAGACACATGGATAGTTGCTATCCAGATGATGCGGTCCTTGTGGCGGTCACGTGACTACAAACACTTCCTCCTTCCGGGTTGAAGGAGGAAGTGTTTGTAGTCAAGTGATGCGGATGAACCGCATCGTTGGAGGCGCCAGGGATGGACAAAGAAGACGTCAGACAGGTAAGATTGAGCCCCCCGCCCACCTCGCACAGGTTTACTGGGAGATATCCGGATAGCAACTATACGGGTGTCTCCGGGATCCGGATTTGAGCATCACTAATCGTCACCAAATGTGGCAACTTGCAGAAAACCACTGCGGGGCATATTTAAAATTATTTAAATATGCCACCTAAGAATGGCCTCCTCCTCCCCTACAGCCATGCCAATCCTCACCAAATGTGGCAATCTACAGAGTACCACTTCCGGGGCATATTTAAAATTATTTAAATATGCCACCTAAGAATGGCCTCCACCTCCCCTACAGCCATGCGTATCCTCACCAAATGTGGCAATCTGCAGAGTACCACTCGGGCGTAGTTAAAATGATTTAAACATGCCGCCTAAGTATGGCCTCCTCCTCCCCTACAGCCATGCCAATCCTCACCAAATGTGGCAATCTGCAGAGTACCACTCAGGGGCGTATTTAAAATCATTTAAATATGCCACCCAAGTATGGCCTCCTCCTCCTCCCCTACAGCCAAGCCAATCCTCACCAGTGACGCTCAAATCCAGATCCGGGAGACACATGGATAGTTGCTATCCAGATATCTCTTAGTAAACCTGTGCGCGGTGGGTGGGGGGGGGGGTCAATATTACCTGTCTGACGTCTTCTTCGTCCGTCCCTGGCGCCTGCCATGATGCGGTCCTTGTGGCGGTCACGTGACTACAAACACTTTCTCCTTCCGGGTTGAAGGAGGAAGTGTTTGTAGTCAAGTGATGTGCATGAACCGCATCGTTGGAGGCACCAGGGATGGACAAAGAAGACGTCAGACAGGTAAGATTGAGCCCCCCGAAAACCCCGCACAGGTTTACTGGGAGATATCCGGATGGCAACTATACGGGTGTCTCCGGGATCTGGATTTGAGAATCACTAATTGTCACCAAATGTGGCAACTTGCAGACAACCACTGCGGGGCATATTTAAAATTATTTAAATATGCCATCTATGAATGGCCTCCTCCTCCCCTACAGCCATGCCAATCCTCACCAAATGTGGCAATCTGCAGAGTACCACTCAGGGGCGTATTTAAAATGATTTAAATATGCCGCCTAAGTATGGCCTCCTCCTCCTCCCCTACAGCCAAGCCAATCCTCACCAGTGATGCTCAAATCCGAATCCGAGAGACACACGGATAGTTGCTATCCAGATATCTCTTAGTAAACCTGTGCGCGGTGGGTGGAGGGGGGGGTCAATATTACCTGTCTGACGTCTTCTTCGTCCGTCCCTGGCGCCTCCCATGATGCGGTCCTTGTGGCGGTCACGTGACTACAAACACTTCCTCCTTCTGGGAGTTGTGGAGCACAGAGCAACCGTGCCTCTGTGCGACCCACAAATCCCAATGAACAATGGCTGCACGGTGCAAACACAGCGCAGTGCGTAACCTGCGCAACTCAGAAAAGAGCAAGGACAGACTGGGTGAATGTCCACCAATCTAGTCGCCACCCATTCAAGAGCAGGACAGATAGAACGAGATAGCTAATCGCAAAAACCGCGATAGCAGACAGATAAACAGAACAGGACGAAACAGCAAGAAAGGAATAGAGGAACACACAGTAAAATAACAATGTAAGGAAAAAAACAAACGCTAGCTAAACGCCAACTCCGCACTCATTCGCAACAGAGAACGCGTTTAAGACACGATCACCGCGCGTTAGTCGCCCAGTGACAAGCGTGCCACCCTAACTACAACAAGTAATACAAATGAACACAAATAGACAGAGACAGACAGAATGAACGCTTGTGAGAGCAAGCGATCAACACAGACAAACAGATAGCGTAAACACTTGCTAATCGGTTGCCCAACACCAGGCAACAGCAGGCGCAGAAACATCGTGGCCAGCAGGATACATCACAAACATGATTATGACAGGTCATGATCCTGACAGAAGGAGGATGTGTTTGTAGTTACGTGATGCGCATGGACCGCATCGTTGGAGGTGCCAGGGATGGACAAAGAAGACGTGAGACAGGTAAGATTGAGCCCCCCGCCCACCCTGCACAGGTTTACAGGGAGATATCCGGATAGCAACTATACGGGTGTCTCCGGGATCCGGATTTGAGCATCACTAATCGTCACCAAATGTGGCAACTTGCTGAAAACCACTGCGGGGCATATTTAAAATTATTTAAATATGCCGCCTAAGTATGGCCTCCTCCTCCCCTACAGCCATGCCAATCCTCACCAAATGTGGCAATCTGCAGAGTACCACTCAGGGGCGTATTTAAAATGATTTAAATATGCCGCCCAAGTATGGCCTCCTCCTCCCCTACAGCCAAGCCAATCCTCACCAGTGTTGCTCAAATCTGGATCCGGCAGACACATGGATAGTTGCTATCCAGATATCTCTTAGTAAACCTGTGCGCGGTGGGGGGGGGGGTCAATATTACCTGTCTGACGTCTTCTTCGTCCGTCCCTGGCGCCTCCCATGATGCGGTACTTGTGGCGGTCACGTGACTACAAACACTTCCTCCTTCTGGGAGTTGTGGAGCACAGAGTAACCGTGCCTCTGTGCAACCCACAAATCCCAATGAACAATGGCTGCACGGTGCAAACACAGCGCAGTGCGTAACCTGCGCAACTCAGAAAACAGCAAGGACAGACTGGGTGAATGTCCACCAATCTAGTCGCCACCCATTCAAGAGTAGGAGAGATAGAACGAGATAGCTAATAGCAAGAACCGCGATAGCAGACACAAAAACAGAACAGGACGAAACAGCAAGAAAGGAATAGAGGAACACACAGTAAAATAAAAATGTAAGGAAAAAAACAAACGCTAGCTAAACGCCAACTCCGCACTCATTCGCAACAGAGAACGCGTTTAAGACACGATCCCCGCGCGTTAGTCGCCCAGTGACAAGCGTGCCACCCTAACTACAACAAGTAATACAAATGAACACAAATAAACAGAGACAGACAGAATGAACGCTTGTGAGAGCAAGCGATCAACACAGACAAACAGATAGCGTAAACACTTGCTAATCGGTTGCCCAACACCAGGCAACAGCAGGCGCAGAAACATCGTGGCCAGCAGGATACATCACAAACATGATTATGACAGGTCATGATCCTGACAGAAGGAGGATGTGTCTGTAGTTACGTGATGCGCATGGACCGCATCGTTGGAGGTGCCAGGGATGGACAAAGAAGACGTGAGACAGGTAAGATTGAGCCCCCCGCCCACCCTGCACAGGTTTACAGGGAGATATCCGGATAGCAACTATACGGGTGTCTCCGGGATCCGGATTTGAGCATCACTAATCGCCACCAAATGTGGCAACTTGCTGAAAACCACTGCGGGGCATATTTAAAATTATTTAAATATGCCACGTAAGAATGGCCTCCTCCTCCCCTACAGCCATGCCAATCGTCACCAAATGTGGCAATCTGCAGAGTACCACTCGGGCGTAGTTAAAATGATTTAAATATGCCGCCTAAGTATGGCCTCCTCCTCCCCTACAGCCATGCCAATCCTCACCAAATGTGGCAATCTGCAGAGTACCACTCAGGGGCGTATTTAAAATGATTTAAATATGCCGCCCAAGTATGGCCTCCTCCTCCCCTACAGCCAAGCCAATCCTCACCAGTGTTGCTCAAATCTGGATCCAGCAGACACACGGATAGTTGCTATCCAGATATCTCTTAGTAAACCTGTGCGCGGTGGGTGGGGTCAATATTACCTGTCTGACGTCTTCTTCGTCCGTCCCTGGCACCTCCCATGATGCGGTCCTTGTGGCGGTCACGTGACTACAAACACTTCCTCCTTCCGGGTTGAAGGAGGAAGTGTTTGTAGTCAAGTGATGCGGATGAACCGCATCGTTGGAGGCGCCAGGGATGGACAAAGAAGACGTCAGACAGGAAAGATTGAGCCCCCCGCCCACCTCGCACAGGTTTACTGGGAGATATCCGGATAGCAACTATACGGGTGTCTTCGGGATCCGGATTTGAGCATCACTAATCGTCACCAAATGTGGCAACTTGCAGAAAACCACTGCGGGGCATATTTAAAATTATTTAAATATGCCACCTAAGAATGGCCTCCTCCTCCCCTACAGCCATGCCAATCCTCACCAAATGTGGCAATCTACAGAGTACCACTTCCGGGGCATATTTAAAATTATTTAAATATGCCACCTAAGAATGGCCTCCACCTCCCCTACAGCCATGCGTATCCTCACCAAATGTGGCAATCTGCAGAGTACCACTCGGGCGTAGTTAAAATGATTTAAACATTCCGCCTAAGTATGGCCTCCTCCTCCCCTACAGCCATGCCAATCCTCACCAAATGTGGCAATCTGCAGAGTACCACTCAGGGGCGTATTTAAAATCATTTAAATATGCCGCCCAAGTATGGCCTCCTCCTCCTCCCCTACAGCCAAGCCAATCCTCACCAGTGACGCTCAAATCCAGATCCGGGAGACACATGGATAGTTGCTATCCAGATATCTCTTAGTAAACCTGTGCGCGGTGGGTGGGGGGGGGGTCAATATTACCTGTCTGACGTCTTCTTCGTCCGTCCCTGGCGCCTGCCATGATGCGGTCCTTGTGGCGGTCACGTGACTACAAACACTTTCTCCTTCCGGGTTGAAGGAGGAAGTGTTTGTAGTCAAGTGATGTGCATGAACCGCATCGTTGGAGGCACCAGGGATGGACAAAGAAGACGTCAGACAGGTAAGATTGAGCCCCCCGAAAACCCCGCACAGGTTTACTGGGAGATATCCGGATGGCAACTATACGGGTGTCTCCGGGATCTGGATTTGAGCATCACTAATTGTCACCAAATGTGGCAACTTGCAGACAACCACTGCGGGGCATATTTAAAATTATTTAAATATGCCATCTATGAATGGCCTCCTCCTCCCCTACAGCCATGCCAATCCTCACCAAATGTGGCAATCTGCAGAGTACCACTCAGGGGCGTATTTAAAATGATTTAAATATGCCGCCTAAGTATGGCCTCCTTCTCCTCCCCTACAGCCAAGCCAATCCTCACCAGTGATGCTCAAATCCGAATCCGAGAGACACACGGATAGTTGCTATCCAGATATCTCTTAGTAAACCTGTGCGCGGTGGGTGGAGGGGGGGGTCAATATTACCTGTCTGACGTCTTCTTCGTCCGTCCCTGGCGCCTCCCATGATGCGGTCCTTGTGGCGGTCACGTGACTACAAACACTTCCTCCTTCTGGGAGTTGTGGAGCACAGAGCAACCGTGCCTCTGTGCGACCCACAAATCCCAATGAACAATGGCTGCACGGTGCAAACACAGCGCAGTGCGTAACCTGCGCAACTCAGAAAAGAGCAAGGACAGACTGGGTGAATGTCCACCAATCTAGTCGCCACCCATTCAAGAGCAGGACAGATAGAACGAGATAGCTAATCGCAAAAACCGCGATAGCAGACAGATAAACAGAACAGGACGAAACAGCAAGAAAGGAATAGAGGAACACACAGTAAAATAACAATGTAAGGAAAAAAACAAACGCTAGCTAAACGCCAACTCCGCACTCATTCGCAACAGAGAACGCGTTTAAGACACGATCACCGCGCGTTAGTCGCCCAGTGACAAGCGTGCCACCCTAACTACAACAAGTAATACAAATGAACACAAATAGACAGAGACAGACAGAATGAACGCTTGTGAGAGCAAGCGATCAACACAGACAAACAGATAGCGTAAACACTTGCTAATCGGTTGCCCAACACCAGGCAACAGCAGGCGCAGAAACATCGTGGCCAGCAGGATACATCACAAACATGATCATGACAGGACATGATCCTGACAGAAGGAGGATGTGTTTGTAGTTACGTGATGCGCATGGACCGCATCGTTGGAGGTGCCAGGGATGGACAAAGAAGACATGAGACAGGTAAGATTGAGCCCCCCGCCCACCCTGCACAGGTTTACAGGGAGATATCCGGATAGCAACTATACGGGTGTCTCCGGGATCCGGATTTGAGCATTACTAATCGTCACCAAATGTGGCAACTTGCTGAAAACCACTGCGGGGCATATTTAAAATTATTTAAATATGCCACCTAAGAATGGCCTCCTCCTCCCCTACAGCCATGCCAATCGTCACCAAATGTGGCAATCTGCAGAGTACCACTCGGGCGTAGTTAAAATGATTTAAATATGCCGCCTAAGTATGGCCTCCTCCTCCCCTACAGCCATGCCAATCCTCACCAAATGTGGCAATCTGCAGAGTACCACTCAGGGGCGTATTTAAAATGATTTAAATATGCCGCCCAAGTATGGCCTCCTCCTCCCCTACAGCCAAGCCAATCCTCACCAGTGTTGCTCAAATCTGGATCCGGCAGACACACGGATAGTTGCTATCCAGATATCTCTTAGTAAACCTGTGCGCGGTGGGTGGGGTCAATATTACCTGTCTGATGTCTTCTTCGTCCGTCCCTGGCACCTCCCATGATGCGGTCCTTGTGGCGGTCACGTGACTACAAACACTTCCTCCTTCCGGGTTGAAGGAGGAAGTGTTTGTAGTCAAGTGATGCGGATGAACCGCATCGTTGGAGGCGCCAGGGATGGACAAAGAAGACGTCAGACAGGTACGATTGAGCCCCCCGCCCACCTCCCACAGGTTTACTGGGAGATATCCGGATAGCAACTATACGGGTGTCTCCGGGATCCGGATTTGAGCATCACTAATCGTCACCAAATGTGGCAACTTGCAGAAAACCACTGCGGGGCATATTTAAAATTATTTAAATATGCCACCTAAGAATGGCCTCCACCTCCCCTACAGCCATGCCAATCCTCACCAAATGTGGCAATCTACAGAGTACCACTTCCGGGGCATATTTAAAATTATTTAAATATGCCACCTAAGAATGGCCTCCACCTCCCCTACAGCCATGCTTATCCTCACCAAATGTGGCAATCTGCAGAGTACCACTCGGGCGTAGTTAAAATGATTTAAACATGCCGCCTAAGTATGGCCTCCTCCTCCACTACAGCCATGCCAATCCTCACCAAATGTGGCAATCTGCAGAGTACCACTCAGGGGCGTATTTAAAATCATTTAAATATGCCGCCCAAGTATGGCCTCCTCCTCCTCCCCTACAGCCAAGCCAATCCTCACCAGTGACGCTCAAATCCAGATCCGGGAGACACATGGATAGTTGCTATCCAGATATCTCTTAGTAAACCTGTGCGCGGTGGGTGGGGGGGGTCAATATTACCTGTCTGACGTCTTCTTCGTCCGTCCCTGGCGCCTGCCATGATGCGGTCCTTGTGGCGGTCACGTGACTACAAACACTTTCTCCTTCCGGGTTGAAGGAGGAAGTGTTTGTAGTCAAGTGATGTGCATGAACCGCATCCTTGGAGGCACCAGGGATGGACAAAGAAGACGTCAGACAGGTAAGATTGAGCCCCCCGAAATCCCCGCACAGGTTTACTGGGAGATATCCGGATGGCAACTATACGGGTGTCTCCGGGATCTGGATTTGAGCATCACTAATCGTCACCAAATGTGGCAAATGTGACTTTGGGCCCCTTAGCGCAGTTAGGCTGCAAAAAAGTGCCACACATGTGGTATTGCCGTACTCAGGAGAAGTAGTATAATGTGTTTTGGGGTGTATTTTTACACATACCCATGCTGGGTGGGAGAAATATCTCTGTAAATGACAATTTGTTAATTTTTTTTACACACAATTGTCCATTTACAGAGATCTTTCTCCCACTCAGCATGGGTATGTGTAAAAATACACCCCAAAACACATTATACTACTTCTCCTGAGTACGGCGATACCACATGTGTGGCACTTTTTTGCACCCTAACTGCGCTAAAGGGCCCAAAGTTCAATGAGTACCTTTAGGATTTCACAGGTCATTTTGAGAAATTTCGTTTCAAGACTACTCCTCACGGTTTAGGGCCCCTAAAATGCCAGGGCAGTATAGGAACCCCACAAATGACCCCATTTTAGAAAGAAGACACCCCAAGGTATTCCGTTAGGAGTATGGTGAGTTCATAGAAGATTTTATTTTTTGTCACAAGTTAGTGGAAAATGACACTTTGTGAAAAAAACAATAAAAATCAATTTTCCGCTAACTTTTGACAAAAAATAAAATCTTCTATGAACTTACCATACTCCTAACGGAATACCTTGGGGTGTCTTCTTTCTAAAATGGGGTCATTTGTGGGGTTCCTATACTGCCCTGGCATTTTAGGGGCCCTAAACCGTGAGGAGTAGTCTGGAAATCAAATTCCGCAAAATGACCTGTGAAATCCTAAAGATACTCATTGGACTTTGGGCCCTTTAGCGCAGTTAGGGTGCAAAAAAGTGCCACACATGTGGTATCGCCGTACTCGGGAGAAGTAGTACAATGTGTTTTGGGGTGTATTTTTACACATACCCATGCTGGGTGGGAGAAATAACTCTGTAAATGGACAATTGTGTGTAAAAAAATCAAAAGATTGTCATTTACAGAGATATTTCTCCCACCCAGCATGGGTATGTGTAAAAATACACCCCAAAACACATTATACTACTTCTCCCGAGTACGGCAATACCACATGTGTGGCACTTTTTTGTACCCTAACTGCGCTAAAGGGCCCAAAGTCCAATGAGTATCTTTAGGATTTCACAGGTCATTTTGCGGAATTTGATTTCCAGACTACTCCTCACGGTTTAGGACCCCTAAAATGCCAGGGCAGTATAGGAACCCCACAAATGACCCGATTTTAGAAAGAAGACACCCCAAGGTATTCCGTTAGGAGTATGGTGAGTTCATAGAAGATTTTATTTTTTGTCACAAGTTAGTGGAAAATGACACTTTGTGAAAAAAACAATAAAAATCAATTTTCCGCTAACTTTTGACAAAAAATAAAATCTTCTAGGAACTTACCATACTCCTAACGGAATACCTTGGGGTGTCTTCTTTCTAAAATGGGGTCATTTGTGGGGTTCCTATACTGCCCTGGCATTTTAGGGGCCCTAAACCGTGAGGAGTAGTCTGGAAATCAAATTCCGCAAAATGACCTGTGAAATCCTAAAGATACTCATTGGACTTTGGGCCCTTTAGCAAGGGCGTAGGGCCTGTGGTCGCAACGGTCGCCTCGGCGACCGGGCCCGGCTCCTGAAGAGGCGTGGGAGGGGCCCGGGGGGCCCATGTCCGTTTGGACTCGGAGATCCCTGCGTGCGTTATTGGGAGGGGGGAGCTGCAGCCGTGCGGAGGGCAGCCCGACCTCTCCCCGGGCCCCCCCCCCCTCAGATGCAGAGTGCGCGGCGCACGGAAGCGCTGTAGGCAGAACTCACCTGCCTGCGTTCCAAGCGCCGCTGGTCTCCTCCCGCTCTGCATAGATCTGCTGTTACACACTGCTTCCGGCTAAACAGGAAGCAGTGTGTAACAACATCTATACAGAGCGGGAGGAGACCAGCGGCGCAGGGACGGAGGTGAGTTCCGCCTACAGCGCTTCCGTGCGCTGCGCACTCTGCATCTGAGGGGGAGAGGAAGGGAGGGAGAGGGCAGCTAGCGACCTACCTACCTACCTAACCTACCCTGGGGGGCCAGCTACCTACCTAACCTATCCTGGGGGGCAGCTACCTACCTAACCTACCCTGGGGGGCCAGCTACCTACCTAACCTATCCTGGGGGGCCAGCTACCTACCTAACCTATCCTGGGGGGCCAGCTACCTACCTAACCTATCCTGGGGGGCCAGCTACCTACCTAACCTATCCTGGGGGGCCAGCTACCTACCTAACCTATCCTGGGGGGCCAGCTACCTACCTAACCTATCCTGGGGGCCAGCTACCTACCTAACCTATCCTGGGGGGCCAGCTACCTACCTAACCTATCCTGGGGGGCCAGCTACCTACCTAACCTATCCTGGGGGGCCAGCTACCTACCTAACCTATCCTGGGGGGCCAGCTACCTACCTAACCTATCCTGGGGGCCAGCTACCTACCTAACCTATCCTGGGGGCCAGCTACCTACCTAACCTATCCTGGGGGCCAGCTACCTACCTAACCTATCCTGGGGGGCCAGCTACCTACCTAACCTATCCTGGGGGCCAGCTACCTACCTAACCTATCCTGGGGGCCAGCTACCTACCTAACCTATCCTGGGGGGCCAGCTACCTACCTAACCTATCCTGGGGGGCCAGCTACCTACCTAACCTATCCTGGGGGCCAGCTACCTACCTAACCTATCCTGGGGGCCAGCTACCTACCTAACCTATCCTGGGGGGCCAGCTACCTACCTAACCTATCCTGGGGGCCAGCTACCTACCTAACCTATCCTGGGGGGCCAGCTACCTACCTAACCTATCCTGGGGGGCCAGCTACCTACCTAACCTATCCTGGGGGGCCAGCTACCTACCTAACCTATCCTGGGGGCCAGCTACCTACCTAACCTATCCTGGGGGGCCAGCTACCTACCTAACCTATCCTGGGGGGCAGCTACCTACCTAACCTATCCTGGGGGGCCAGCTACCTACCTAACCTATCCTGGGGGGCCAGCTACCTACCTAACCTATCCTGGGGGGCCAGCTACCTACCTAACCTATCCTGGGGGGCCAGCTACCTACCTAACCTATCCTGGGGGCCAGCTACCTACCTAACCTATCCTGGGGGCCAGCTACCTACCTAACCTATCCTGGGGGGCCAGCTACCTACCTAACCTATCCTGGGGGGCCAGCTACCTACCTAACCTATCCTGGGGGGCCAGCTACCTACCTAACCTATCCTGGGGGGCCAGCTACCTACCTAACCTATCCTGGGGGGCAGCTACCTACCTAAGCTATCCTGGGGGGGCAGCTACCTAACCTATCCTGGGGGGGCAGCTACCTAACCTATCCTGGGGGGGCAGCTACCTACTTAACCTATCCTGGGGGGCCAGCTACCTACCTAACCTATCCTGGGGGGCCAGCTACCTACCTAACCTATCCTGGGGGGCCAGCTACCTACCTAACCTATCCTGGGGGGCAGCTACCTACTCTAACCTATCCGGGGGGGCAGCTACCTACTCTAACCTATCCTGGGGGAAAGCTACCTAATCTATCCTGGGGGGCAGCTACCTAACCTATCCTGGGGGGCACCTACCTCATCTAACCTATACTGGGGGGCAGCTACCTAATCTAACCTATACTGGGGGGCACCTACCTATCTAACCTGGGGGCACTTAATTGTCTAACCTGTATTCGGGGCACCTAGCTAGCCTATACAGGTGGCAACTATACTGGCTACCTATATTGGAGGCACCTACCTAACTAACCTATACTGGGGGCACCTACCTATCTAACCTATGCTGGGGGCAACTATTCTGGCTACCTATATTAGAGGCACCCACCTAGCTAACCTGTACTGGCGGCGCCTGCCTATCTAACCTATACTGGGGGCAACTATACTGGCTACCTATGCTGGAGGCACCTACCTGGCTAACCTATACCGGGGGCAACTATACTGGCGTACCTATGCCTGGCTACCTATACTGGGGGGACCTATAGCTGGCTATAGGGATTCGGATATGTGTGTGCGTCGGGTGTTCCCGGGGGAGGGGGGGCTGTTGTTGCCGTGGGGGGGGGGGGGCCACATCCAGATTCCGCATCGGGGCCCAGAGGTTTGTAGCTACGCCACTGCCCTTTAGCGCAGTTAGGGTGCAAAAAAGTGCCACACATGTGGTATCGCCGTACTCGGGAGAAGTAGTACAATGTGTTTTGGGGTGTATTTTTACACATACCCATGCTGGGTGGGAGAAATAACTCTGTAAATGGACAATTGTGTGTAAAAAAATCAAAAGATTGTCATTTACAGAGATATTTCTCCCACCCAGCATGGGTATGTGTAAAAATACACCCCAAAACACATTATACTACTTCTCCCGAGTACGGCAATACCACATGTGTGGCACTTTTTTGTACCCTAACTGCGCTAAAGGGCCCAAAGTCCAATGAGTATCTTTAGGATTTCACAGGTCATTTTGCGGAATTTGATTTCCAGACTACTCCTCACGGTTTAGGACCCCTAAAATGCCAGGGCAGTATAGGAACCCCACAAATGACCCGATTTTAGAAAGAAGACACCCCAAGGTATTCCGTTAGGAGTATGGTGAGTTCATAGAAGATTTTATTTTTTGTCACAAGTTAGTGGAAAATGACACTTTGTGAAAAAAACAATAAAAATCAATTTTCCGCTAACTTTTGACAAAAAATAAAATCTTCTAGGAACTTACCATACTCCTAACGGAATACCTTGGGGTGTCTTCTTTCTAAAATGGGGTCATTTGTGGGGTTCCTATACTGCCCTGGCATTTTAGGGGCCCTAAACCGTGAGGAGTAGTCTGGAAATCAAATTCCGCAAAATGACCTGTGAAATCCTAAAGATACTCATTGGACTTTGGGCCCTTTAGCGCAGTTAGGGTGCAAAAAAGTGCCACACATGTGGTATCGCCGTACTCGGGAGAAGTAGTACAATGTGTTTTGGGGTGTATTTTTACACATACCCATGCTGGGTGGGAGAAATAACTCTGTAAATGGACAATTGTGTGTAAAAAAATCAAAGATTGTCATTTACAGAGGTATTTCTCCCACCCAGCATGGGTATGTGTAAAAATACACCCCAAAACACATTGTACTACTTCTCCCGAGTACGGCGATACCACATGTGTGGCACTTTTTTGCACCCTAACTGCGCTAAGGGGCCCAGAGTCCAATGAGTACCTTTAGGCTTTACAGGGGTGCTCAAAATTTAGCACCCCGCCCACTTGCCAGGACAGTTAACAAACCCCACAAATGACCCCATTTTGGAAAGAATACACGCTAAGGTATTCCATGAGGGCCATGGTGAGTTCATAGAAAATTTTATTTTTTGTCACAAGTTAGCGGAAAATGACATTTTGTGAAAAAAAAAAAAAAAAAACACAAAACCACAATTTCTGCTAACTTGTGACAAAAAATAAAACATTCTATGAACTCACCATGCACCTCACGGAATACTTTGGGGTGTCCTCTTTCCAAAATGGCATCATTCGTGGGGTCTGTCCTGGCATTTTAGGGTCTCTGCAATCATTACATGTATGGCCAGTATTAGGAGTTTCTGCTATACTCCTTATATTGGGCATAAGGGTAATGCACTGTGGGCTGAAAGGAAAAATGAACGTCAAACAATCAATCAATGTGGATGAAAAAATATCTGCCAAAAAATTTTGAAAAAAAAAAAAAAAAAAAAAAGAGGAGGAAGGCGTCTGCCAGGATATAGGAGCTGCCGCCCCAAAAATCCAAACCCACCAGCTCGTATGCCCTGGCAAACCTGATTTATCCATTCACACCGATCGATGTGGATGAACAAATCATTGCCAGAGTTCATTTTTGATACAAAGTGTTTGCCAAAGCATATGAATCCCCAACACCACTCCTCGGCCCATATGCCTCGGCAAACGTATCTTTTTGACTGCGGAGGAGAAATCTCGTCCTGCAGCGCTGCATGCACCGACTTGTGTGTAAGCTGACAGACGCGCAATGTTCTGTCAGGATGCACCATCAGTGCTGCAGCTGATTGGTCGGTCTGGATAGAAAAAAAGAGAGAAGAAAAAAAGACAAAACAATACAAAAAGGAGGGGAAGGCGTCTGCCAGGACATAGGAGCTGCCGCCCCAAAAATCCAAACCCACCAGCTCGTATGCCCTGGCAAACCTGATTTATCCATTCACACCGATCGATGTGGATGAACAAATCATTGCCAGAGTTCTTTTTTGATACAAAGTGTTTGCCAAAGCATATGAATCCCCAACACCACTCCTCGGCCCATATGCCTCGGCAAACGTATCTTTTTGACTGCGGAGGAGAAATCTCGTCCTGCAGCGCTGCATGCACCGACTTGTGTGTAAGCTGACAGACGCGCAACGTTCTGTCAGGATGCACCATCAGTACTGCAGCTGGTTAGTCATTCGCTCGGTCCACCTGGAAGGTTATTGGATGGAAAAAGAGAAAAAAAAAAACAAAAAACAAGCAAGCAGCAAAGCAATTACTTCATTAACATTAATAACCTTTGAACTTTTTTAATAAAAAACTTAACATTGCAAACCAAACATTAACTTCTTTGCTTACCTGTTTTTTGTTTTTTTTTAACTTACCTCCCGAGGACAAACCTCTCCTCCCCCATGGAACAATGTGCGTTGTGGCGAAATACATTACGCAATTTGTCCCAAGTGAAAGGAGAGGTTTCTGGCAGCCCTGTGTATTAGGGTCTCTGGAAACCCGATGTTTGGTTTCACACTGCATATTGACATATCCGGTGGGTCGAGCCCGCCGCACCGTATCATCCAAAACAGACCTTCAGGCAATACCACAAGAGTAGCATTCGGCCTAGTAATGAACTGCGTTGCCATAGACTAACATGACTTCCGCGCCGATCGATATTGCCACAGAAGCCACGCAGTAACGTAGGCATGCACTAGTGTTAAGTCAAGCACTTCCGGCGTAGGGGGGGACCGCAAAGTGTGACTTTTGCTAGGCATTTTGCCCTAACGCATCGCAGCAGTGTGAAATAGCACTGAGAGACCCTTGTGTGCCTACCGCTGTGTGTGGAGTTCCCTACTCTCTAATAGTGTACCTGCTCGTGGTACCTCTCAAAACACTCCCCTAGGCATAGGCCAGGCTGGTCAGGACAGGTGGGACAATAAACAGTGGTGTCACGCCTTATTCCAGCCCTGCTGCAGACACGACAGCGTTTTCTTCGGATTCGTTGACCTGGGGTAGTCGGAATTGGATAGGCGTAATGCCTTCCATGCAGCCGGCTAGTTGCATCTTGGGGTTGGGCCACGGCACCTCCTGGATACAGGAGTTCCATCACGATCTGTTTATTAAATTGAATAAACGAGCCAGTTCTCCCAGCCTTACTGTAGAGAACAAAGCTGTTGTAAATTGCCAATTGAATGAGGTAAAAAGACACTTTTTTATACCAGCGTCTTGTTTTTCGGGCAACTAAATAGGGCGCTAACCTCTGGTCATTGAAGTCCACCCCTCCCATGTTAGTATTATACTCGTGGACGACAAGGGGTTTTTCAATGACCTTAGTTCGCCGTTGAATTTCAACTGTCGTGTCTGCGTGAATGGTGGACAGGAAGTAAACCTCCCTCTTGTCCTTCCATTTCACCGCGAGCAGGTCGTCAGCACACAAGGCGGCCCTCTGCCCCCGTTGAAGTCTGGTGGTAATGAGCCGTTGGGGGAAGCCCCGGCGACTAGACCGCACGGTGCCACAGCATCGGATTTTTTCTATTTTTAAGTGCTGAAAGAGGGCCACACTTGTGTAATAATTGTCCACAAAAAGATGGTACCCCTTCTGGAACAAGGGTGACACCAAGTCCCACACAACCTTTCCACTGCTCCCCAGGTAGTCAGGGCATCCGACCGGCTCCAATTTTGAGTCTTTTCCCTCATAGACCCTAAAATAAGATGTATAGCCTGTGGCCCTTTCACAGAGCTTATACAGTTTCACCCCATACCGGGCGCGCTTGTTTGGGATGTACTGTTTGATGCGAAGGGGCCCGGTAAAGCGTATGAGGGACTCGTCTACGCAGATGTCCTGGTCAGGGGTATAAGCATCTGCAAATCTGGATGACAGGTGGTCTATGAGGGGTCGAATTTTGTGGAGCCGGTCAAAAGCAGGGTGGTCACTTCGATGACAGGTTTCGTTGTCATTGAAGTGCAGGAAGAGCAGGATGTTCTCAAATCGTGTCCTGGACATGGCAGCAGAGTACAGGGGAACATGATGTGCTGGGTCCGTAGACCAATAAGACCACAACACATTCTGCTTTACTAGTCCCGTGTGAAGGAGAAGGCCCAAAAAAATTTTCATTTCGGAAACTTGGACTGGTTTCCACCGAAAAGGCTGGGCAAGGTACTTTTCCGGATTGGCGGTTATATATTGTGTGGCCTTACGGTTGGTCTCTGCCACAATTAAGTCCAAGAGATCCTGGGTGAAGAACAGATAGAAAAAGTCTAGGGCCGATCCTAGATTATCTGTCTCCACCTGGACTCCAGACTGGGCGGTGAAAGGGGGAAGTACGGGTGCGGCGGAATCAGGGGATTGCCAATTTGGGTTTGCCAGCACCTCTGGTAAATTAGGGGTAGTACGGGCCCGTCTTCTTGGTGGCTGCGACTGGGATCTTACTGCACGTGCCACCGAACCAGTTTCAACTTCCATGCTGGTGCTCGCCACTTCACCAGGGTCTACGGAAGTACTGGTGCTAGGTCCAGGAGATGTTGTGCTGCTGGTGCCTGCCCCACCATGAAATCTCAGACCAGCACGAACACCACTCTGCTGCCCTTGAGGCTGATCCTGCGCCACCTGCGGTCCAACAACATGGGGTGTGGTACGCCTGGCTTTAGCCGGGACCTCAACCTCGTCATCACTATCGGTCAGTGAGCCACTGCTCAATTCAGGTTCAAACTCTGACCCGGAAGATTCGTCGAATGAGGCGTCCCAATCGTCCTCATCCGACTGGGCCATGTACCTGAGAACCTCATCATCGGAATACCCCTTTCTTGCCATGGTGGGCTGCTAAATTTAGGGGGTATTCCTCTGAGACTACGCAGAAAAAAGAGCACCTACCTAGCAAAAGGGAGTATTTGAGAGGTAGAAAGCTGTGCTCACTGAGTTTTGATAAAAAAAATAAATCAAAACTGAGGTTTACAGTGCCACAGCTATTGTACAGTGTTTTTTGCAGTGATCAGAAAAAAAAATTCTGTCACTGCGGTGGGGCGGGCTGAACGCAAGTGCAGGCGAACGATCAGGCCTGATCGGGCAAACACTGCGTTTTTTTTTGTGGATCCTAGTGACCCTAATAGATCTGACTGCGATCAGTAATGATCACTTACAGATACTATATAGTACCAATGTTGATTAGCGACAGTGATGACGCTAATTAGTGACTGTGGTGCAGTGGGCTGAGCACTAACTGACACTTACAAAGGGGCCTAGCTAACTGGCCTAACTGCTAACACTAGTGATACTAAAAAAGTGACAGTTTTCACTGTTTTTAGATCACTTGGATAGTGACAGGGGGGTGGTGGCGAGTGGGGAATCGGAGGCAATCAGAAACAATCACAGGACAATCAAAGGCAATCACAGGGCAATCGCAGGCCAATCACAGGGCACTCAATTCCCGGGACAATCAAAGTCAATCACAGGGCAATCAAACCAATCACGACACAATCAAAGCAAATCACAGGCCAATCAAAGCAAATCACAGGCCAATCACAGGCCAATCACAGGCCAATCACAGGGCAATCAAACCAATCACGACACAATCAAAGCCGATCACAGGCCAATCACAGGCCAATCACAGGGCAATCACAGGGCAATCAAAGCCGATCACGGGACAATCAAAGCCGATCACGGGACAATCAAAGCCGATCACGGGACAATCAAAGACGATCACAGGCCAATCAAAGGGCAATCACAGGGCAATCACGGGACAATCAAAAAAATCACGGGACAATCAAATACAATTACAGCACAATAAAATTGAATGTCAGCACAATGAAATTGAATGTCAGCACAATCAAATACAATTGCAGCACAATCAAATACAATGCACTGGGAAGGTGATTGGAGGGGGGGGGGGGGCTGAGGGCGATCTAAGGGTGTGGGGGATTGATTAGGTGCCCGCACGGGGCAGACTGGGTCCTGATCTGGTGGGTGGCAGACACAGGGGGTGACGATAGGAGATCAGTGAGGGATTACAGGGGAGAATAGATGTAAACAATGCACTGGGGAGGTTATCAGGAGGGGGGGGTCTGAGGGCAATCTGAGGGTCTGGGTGGGTGATCAGGTGCCCCCAAGGGACAGTTTAGGGTCTGCGCTGATGGGTGGTGGTGACAAGGGGTGATAGACAGGTGATAGATGGGTGATAGACAGGTGATCAGTGGGTAAGACAGCTATATAGCTGTATACAGCATACAGGGGGGTGGTCTGGGAGGCGGGTCTGGGGGGGATCTGAGGGTAGGGGGGGTGATCAGGGGACCCTAGGAGGCAGTTAGGGACCTAACCTAGGGGATAGCGTCCCTAGATAGTGACAGGGAGTGATTGATGGGTTTTTAGGTGGGTGGTGGGGTGCAGATGCTGGTGTGCTGGGGTGGTCAGGGGGGTTCTGAGGGCTGGGGTGGGCGATCGGGGGGTCTGTGTAGCTAAAGGTGTGTTTTGTTATACTTAGCTGCAAGGCTGCCGTCCTCTCTGATGGTCGCACGGCGAGTGACCATCAGCGGAGGAGGCAGCCAGTATAATACACTTTGTTACAATAACAAAGTGTATTATACTCCTCTGATTGGCCGGATCGCCGCATTTGAAACCCGCCGGCGCTGCTAATTGGCCGGCGGGTTTCCGTGCAGAGTGGGCGGAGCCTATTGCCGGCGGCGATCGCGTCATTGATGACGTGATCGTCGCACAGCCACCGCTGATGCCGCCCCCGCCGATGGGCGTATTGCGGTCGTTTGGGCCCGGTCTTTGCCGCCGCCCATCGGCTGGGGGCGGTCCTCAAGTGGTTAAAATGATTTAAATATGCCGCCCAAGTATGGCCTCCTCCTCCCCTACAGCCAAGCCAATCCTCACCAGTGTTGCTCAAATCTGGATCCGGCAGACACACGGATAGTTGCTATCCAGATATCTCTTAGTAAACCTGTGCGCGGTGGGTGGGGGTCAATATTACCTGTCTGACGTCTTCTTCGTCCGTCCCTGGCGCCTCCCATGATGCGGTCCTTGTGGCGGTCACGTGACTACGAACACTTCCTCCTTCTGGGAGTTGTGGAGCACAGAGTAACCGTGCCTCTGTGCGACCCACAAATCCCAATGAACAATGGCTGCACGGTGCAAACACAGCGCAATGCGTAACCTGCGCAACTCAGAAAAAAGCAAGGACAGACTGGGTGAATGTCCACCAATCTAGTCGCCACCCATTCAAGAGTAGGACAGATAGAACGAGATAGCTAATCGCAAGAACCGCGATAGCAGACACAAAAACAGAACAGGACGAAACAGCAAGAAAGGAATAGAGGAACACACAGTAAAATAACAATGTAAGGAAAAAAACAAACGCTAGCTAAACGCCAACTCCGCACTCATTCGCAACAGAGAACGCATTTAAGACACGATCACCGCGCGTTAGTCGCCCAGTGACAAGCGTGCCACCCTAACTACAACAAGTAATACAAATGAACACAAATAGACAGAGACAGACAGAATGAACGCTTGTGAGAGCAAGCGATCAACACAGACAAACAGATAGCGTAAACACTTGCTAATCGGTTGCCCAACACCAGGCAACAGCAGGCGCAGAAACATCGTGGCCAGCAGGATACATCACAAACATAATCATGACAGGACATGATCCTGACAGAAGGAGGATGTGTTTGTAGTTACGTGATGCGCATGGACCGCATCGTTGGAGGTGCCAGGGATGGACAAACAAGACGTGAGACAGGTAAGATTGAGCCCCCCGCCCACCCTGCACAGGTTTACAGGGAGATATCCGGATAGCAACTATACGGGTGTCTCCGGGATCCGGATTTGAGCATTACTAATCGTCACCAAATGTGGCAACTTGCTGAAAACCACTGCGGGGCATATTTAAAATTATTTAAATATGCCACCTAAGAATGGCCTCCTCCTCCCCTACAGCCATGCAATCGTCACCAAATGTGGCAATCTGCAGAGTACCACTCGGGCGTAGTTAAAATGATTTAAATATGCCGTCTAAGTATGGCCTCCTCCTCCCCTACAGCCATGCCAATCCTCACCAAATGTGGCAATCTGCAGAGTACCACTCAGGGGCGTATTTAAAATGATTTAAATATGCCGCCCAAGTATGGCCTCCTCCTCCCCTACAGCCAAGCCAATCCTCACCAGTGTTGCTCAAATCTGGATCCGGCAGACACACGAATAGTTGCTATCCAGATATCTCTTAGTAAACCTGTGCGCGGTGGGTGGGGTCAATATTACCTGTCTGATGTCTTCTTCGTCCGTCCCTGGCACCTCCCATGATGCGGTCCTTGTGGCGGTCACGTGACTACAAACACTTCCTCCTTCCGGGTTGAAGGAGGAAGTGTTTGTAGTCAAGTGATGCGGATGAACCGCATCGTTGGAGGCGCCAGGGATGGACAAAGAAGACGTCAGACAGGTAAGATTGAGCCCCCCGCCCACCTCGCACAGGTTTACTGGGAGATATCCGGATAGCAACTATACGGGTGTCTCCGAGATCCGGATTTGAGCATCACTAATCGTCACCAAATGTGGCAACTTGCTGAAAACCACTGCGGGGCATATTTAAAATTATTTAAATATGCCACCTAAGAATGGCCTCCTCCTCCCCTACAGCCATGCCAATCCTCACTAAATGTGGCAATCTACAGAGTACCACTTCCGGGGCATATTTAAAATTATTTAAATATGCCACCTAAGAATGGCCTCCACCTCCCCTACAGCCATGCTTATCCTCACCAAATGTGGCAATCTGCAGAGTACCACTCGGGCGTAGTTAAAATGATTTAAACATGCCGCCTAAGTATGGCCTACTCCTCCCCTACAGCCATGCCAATCCTCACCAAATGTGGCAATCTGCAGAGTACCACTCAGGGGCGTATTTAAAATCATATAAATATGCCGCCCAAGTATGGCCTCCTCCTCCTCCCCTACAGCCAAGCCAATCCTCACCAGTGACGCTCAAATCCAGATCCGGGAGACACATGGATAGTTGCTATCCAGATATCTCTTAGTAAACCTGTGCGCGGTGGGTGGGGGGGGGGGTCAATATTACCTGTCTGACGTCTTCTTCGTCCGTCCCTGGCGCCTGCCATGATGCGGTCCTTGTGGCGGTCACGTGACTACAAACACTTTCTCCTTCCGGGTTGAAGGAGGAAGTGTTTGTAGTCAAGTGATGTGCATGAACCGCATCGTTGGAGGCACCAGGGATGGACAAAGAAGACGTCAGACAGGTAAGATTGAGCCCCCCGAAAACCCCGCACAGGTTTACTGGGAGATATCCGGATGGCAACTATACGGGTGTCTCCGGGATCTGGATTTGAGCATCACTAATCGTCACCAAATGTGGCAACTTGCAGACAACCACTGCGGGGCATATTTAAAATTATTTAAATATGCCATCTATGAATGGCCTCCTCCTCCCCTACAGCCATGCCAATCCTCACCAAATGTGGCAATCTGCAGAGTACAACTCAGGGGCGTATTTAAAATGATTTAAATATGCCGCCTAAGTATGGCCTCCTTCTCCTCCCCTACAGCCAAGCCAATCCTCACCAGTGATGCTCAAATCCGAATCCGAGAGACACACGGATAGTTGCTATCCAGATATCTCTTAGTAAACCTGTGCGCGGTGGGTGGGGGGGGTCAATATTACCTGTCTGACGTCTTCTTCGTCCGTCCCTGGCGCCTCCCATGATGCGGTCCTTGTGGCGGTCACGTGACTACAAACACTTCCTCCTTCTGGGAGTTGTGGAGCACAGAGCAACCGTGCCTCTGTGCGACCCACAAATCCCAATGAATAATGGCTGCACGGTGCAAACACAGCGCAGTGCGTAACCTGCGCAACTCAGAAAAGAGCAAGGACAGACTGGGTGAATGTCCACCAATCTAGTCGCCACCCATTCAAGAGCAGGACAGATAGAACGAGATAGCTAATCGCAAGAACCGCGATAGCAGACAGATAAACAGAACAGGACGAAACAGCAAGAAAGGAATAGAGGAACACACAGTAAAATAACAATGTAAGGAAAAAAACAAACGCTAGCTAAACGCCAACTCCGCACTCATTCGCAACAGAGAACGTGTTTAAGACACGATCACCGTGCGTTAGTCGCCCAGTGACAAGCGTGCCACCCTAACTACAACAAGTAATACAAATGAACACAAATAGACAGAGACAGACAGAATGAACGCTTGTGAGAGCAAGCGATCAACACAGACAAACAGATAGCGTAAACACTTGCTAATCGGTTGCCCAACACCAGGCAACAGCAGGCGCAGAAACATCGTGGCCAGCAGGATACATCACAAACATGATCATGACAGGTCATGATCCTGACAGAAGGAGGATGTGTTTGTAGTTACGTGATGCGCATGGACCGCATCGTTGGAGGTGCCAGGGATGGACAAAGAAGACGTGAGACAGGTAAGATTGAGCCCCCCACCCACCCTGCACAGGTTTACAGGGAGATATCCGGATAGCAACTATACGGGTGTCTCCGGGATCCGGATTTAAGCATCACTAATCGTCACCAAATGTGGCAACTTGCTGAAAACCACTGCGGGGCATATTTAAAATTATTTAAATATGCCACCTAAGAATGGCCTCCTCCTCCCCTACAGCCATGCCAATCGTCACCAAATGTGGCAATCTGCAGAGTACCACTCGGGCGTAGTTAAAATGATTTAAATATGCCACCTAAGTATGGCCTCCTCCTCCCCTACAGCCATGCCAATCCTCACCAAATGTGGCAATCTGCAGAGTACCACTCAGGGGCGTATTTAAAATGATTTAAATATGCCACCCAAGTATGGCCTCCTCCTCCCCTACAGCCAAGCCAATCCTCACCAGTGTTGCTCAAATCTGGATCCGGCAGACACACGGATAGTTGCTATCCAGATATCTCTTAGTAAACCTGTGCGCGGTGGGTGGGGTCAATATTACCTGTCTGACGTCTTCTTCGTCCGTCCCTGGCACCTCCCATGATGTGGTCCTTGTGGCGGTCACATGACTACAAACACTTTCTCCTTCCGGGTTGAAGGAGGAAGTGTTTGTAGTCAAGTGATGTGCATGAACCGCATCGTTGGAGGCACCAGGGATGGACAAAGAAGACATCAGACAGGTAAGATTGAGCCCCCCGAAATCCCCGCACAGGTTTACTGGGAGATATCCGGATGGCAACTATACGGGTGTCTCCGGGATCTGGATTTGAGCATCACTAATCGTCACCAAATGTGGCAACTTGCAGACAACCACTGCGGGGCATATTTAAAATTATTTAAATATGCCATCTATGAATGGCCTCCTCCTCCCCTACAGCCATGCCAATCCTCACCAAATGTGGCAATCTGCAGAGTACCACTCAGGGGCGTATTTAAAATGATTTAAATATGCCGCCTAAGTATGGCCTCCTCCTCCTCCCCTACAGCCAAGCCAATCCTCACCAGTGATGCTCAAATCTGAATCCGAGAGACACACGGATAGTTGCTATCCAGATATCTCTTAGTAAACCTGTGCGCGGTGGGTGGGGGGGTCAATATTACCTGTCTGACGTCTTCTTCGTCCGTCCCTGGCGCCTCCCATGATGCGGTCCTTGTGGCGGTCACGTGACTACAAACACTTCCTCCTTCTGGGAGTTGTGGAGCACAGAGCAACCGTGCCTCTGTGCGACCCACAAATCCCAATGAACAATGGCTGCACGGTGCAAACACAGCGCAGTGCGTAACCTGCGCAACTCAGAAAAGAGCAAGGACAGACTGGGTGAATGTCCACCAATCTAGTCGCCACCCATTCAAGAGCAGGACAGATAGAACGAGATAGCTAATCGCAAGAACCGCGATAGCAGACAGATAAACAGAACAGGACGAAACAGCAAGAAAGGAATAGAGGAACACACAGTAAAATAACAATGTAAGGAAAAAAACAAACGCTAGCTAAACGCCAACTCCGCACTCATTCGCAACAGAGAACGCGTTTAAGACACGATCACCGCGCGTTAGTCGCCCAGTGACAAGCGTGCCACCCTAACTACAACAAGTAATACAAATGAACACAAATAGACAGAGACAGACAGAATGAACGCTTGTGAGAGCAAGCGATCAACACAGACAAACAGATAGTGTAAACACTTGCTAATCGGTTGCCCAACACCAGGCAACAGCAGGCGCAGAAACATCGTGGCCAGCAGGATACATCACAAACATGATCATGACAGGTCATGATCCTGACAGAAGGAGGATGTGTTTGTAGTTACGTGATGCGCATGAACCGCATCGTTGGAGGTGCCAGGGATGGACAAAGAAGACGTGAGACAGGTAAGATTGAGCCCCCCACCCACCCTGCACAGGTTTACTGGGAGATATCCGGATAGCAACTATACGGGTGTCTCCGGGATCCGGATTTGAGCATCACTAATCGTCACCAAATGTGGCAACTTGCAGACAACCACTGCGGGGCATATTTAAAATTATTTAAATATGCCACCTAAGAATGGCCTCCTCCTCCCCTACAGCCATGCCAATCGTCACCAAATGTGGCAATCTGCAGAGTACCACTCGGGCGTAGTTAAAATGATTTAAATATGCCGCCTAAGTATGGCCTCCTCCTCCCCTACAGCCATGCCAATCTTCACCAAATGTGGCAATCTGCAGAGTACCACTCAGGGGCGTATTTAAAATCATTTAAATATGCCGCCCAAGTATGGCCTCCTCCTCCCCTACAGCCAAGCCAATCCTCACCAGTGTTGCTCACATCTGGATCCGGCAGACACACGGATAGTTGCTATCCAGATATCTCTTAGTAAACCTGTGCGCGGTGGGTGGGGTCAATATTACCTGTCTGACGTCTTCTTCGTCCGTCCCTGGCACCTCCCATGATGCGGTCCTTGTGGCGGTCACGTGACTACAAACACTTCCTCCTTCCGGGTTGAAGGAGGAAGTGTTTGTAGTCAAGTGATGCGGATGAACCGCATCGTTGGAGGCACCAGGGATGGACAAAGAAGACGTCAGACAGGTTAGATTAAGCTTCCCGCCCACCTCGCACAGGTTTACTGGGAGATATCCGGATAGCAACTATACGGGTGTCTCCGGGATCCGGATTTGAGCATCACTAATCGTCACCAAATGTGGCAACTTGCAGAAAACCAGTGCGGGGCATATTTAAAATTATTTAAATATGCCACCTAAGAATGGCCTCCTCCTCCCCTACAGCCATGCCAATCCTCACCAAATGTGGCAATCTACAGAGTACCATTTCCGGGGCATATTTACAATTATTTAAATATGCCACCTAAGAATGGCCTCCACCTCCCCTACAGCCATGCTTATCCTTACCAAATGTGGCAATCTGCAGAGTACCACTCGGGCGTAGTTAAAATGATTTAAACATGCCCCCTAAGTATGGCCTCCTCCTCCCCTACAGCCATGCCAATCCTCACCAAATGTGGCAATCTGCAGAGTACCACTGAGGGGCGTATTTAAAATCATTTAAATATGCCGCCCAAATATGGCCTCCTCCTCCTCCCCTACAGCCAAGCCAATCCTCACCAGTGACGCTCAAATCCAGATCCGGGAGACACATGGATAGTTGCTATCCAGATATCTCTTAGTAAACCTGTGCGCGGTGGGTGGGGGGGGTCAATATTACCTGTCTGACGTCTTCTTCGTCCGTCCCTGGCGCCTGCCATGATGCGGTCCTTGTGGCGGTCACGTGACTACAAACACTTTCTCCTTCCGGGTTGAAGGAGGAAGTGTTTGTAGTCAAGTGATGCGCATAAACCGCATCGTTGGAGGCACCAGGGATGGACAAAGAAGACGTCAGACAGGTAAGATTGAGCCCCCCGAAAACTCCGCACAGGTTTACTGGGAGATATCCGGATGGCAACTATACGGGTGTCTCCGGGATCTGGATTTGAGCATCACTAATCGTCACCAAATGTGGCAACTTGCAGACAACCACTGCGGGGCATATTTAAAATTATTTAAATATGCCATCTATGAATGGCCTCCTCCTCCCCTACAGCCATGCCAATCCTCACCAAATGTGGCAATCTGCAGAGTACCACTCAGGGGCGTATTTAAAATGATTTAAATATGCCGCCTAAGTATGGCCTCCTCCTCCTCCCCTACAGCCAAGCCAATCCTCACCAGTGATGCTCAAATCCGAATCCGAGAGACACACGGATAGTTGCTATCCAGATATCTCTTAGTAAACCTGTGCGTGGTGGACGGGGGGGGGGGGGTCAATATTACCTGTCTGACGTCTTCTTCGTCTGTCCCTGGCGCCTCCCATGATGCGGACCTTGTGGCGGTCACGTGACTACAAACACTTCCTCCTTCTGGGAGTTGTGGAGCACAGAGTAACCGTGCCTCTGTGCGACCCACAAATCCCAATGAACAATGGCTGCACGGTGCAAACACAGCGCAGTGCGTAACCTGCGCAACTCAGAAAACAGCAAGGACAGACTGGGTGAATGTCCACCAATCTAGTCGCCACCCATTCAAGAGTAGGACAGATAGAACGAGATAGCTAATCGCAAGAACCGTGATAGCAGACACATAAACAGAACAGGACGAAACAGCAAGAAAGGAAGAGAGGAACACACAGTAAAATAACAATGTAAGGAAAAAAACAAACGCTAGCTAAACGCCAACTCCGCACTCATTCGCAACAGAGAACGCGTTTAAGACACGATCACCGCGCGTTAGTCGCCCAGTGACAAGCGTGCCACCCTAACTACAACAAGTAATACAAATGAACACAAATAGACAGAGACAGACAGAATGAACGCTTGTGAGAGCAAGCGATCAACACAGACAAACAGATAGCGTAAACACTTGCTAATCGGTTGCCCAACACCAGGCAACAGCAGGCGCAGAAACATCGTGGCCAGCAGGATACATCACAAACATGATCATGACAGGTCATGATCCTGACAGAAGGAGGATGTGTTTGTAGTTACGTGATGCGCATGGACCACATCGTTGGAGGTGCCAGGGATGGACAAAGAAGACGTGAGACAGGTAAGATTGAGCCCCCCGCCCACCCTGCACAGGTTTACTGGGAGATATCCGGATAGCAACTATACAGGTGTCTCCGGGATCCGGATTTGAGCATCACTAATCGTCACCAAATGTGGCAACTTCCTGAAAACCACTGCGGGGCATATTTAAAATTATTTAAATATGCCACCTAAGAATGGCCTCCTCCTCCCCTACAGCCATGCCAATCCTCACCAAATGTGGCAATCTGCAGAGTACCACTCAGGGGCGTATTTAAAATGATTTAAATATGCCGCCCAAGTATGGCCTCCTCCTTCCCTACAGCCAAGCCAATCCTCACCAATGTTGCTCAAATCTGGATCCAGCAGACACACGGATAGTTGCTATCCAGATATCTCTTAGTAAACCTGTGCTCGGTGGGTGGGGTCAATATTACCTGTCTGACGTCTTCTTCGTCCGTCCCTGGCACCTCCCATGATGCGGTCCTTGTGGCGGTCACGTGACTACAAACACTTCCTCCTTCCGGGTTGAAGGAGGAAGTGTTTGTAGTCAAGTAATGCGGATGAACCGCATCGTTGGAGGCGCCAGGGATGGACAAAGAAGACATCAGACAGGTAAGATTGAGCCCCCCGCCCACCTCGCACAGGTTTACTGGGAGATATCTGGATAGCAACTATACGGGTGTCTCCGGGATCCGGATTTGAGCATCACTAATCGTCACCAAATGTGGCAACTTGCAGAAAACCACTGCGGGGCATATTTAAAATTATTTAAATATGCCACCTAAGAATGGCCTCCTCCTCCCCTACAGCCATGCCAATCCACACCAAATGTGGCAATCTACAGAGTACCACTTCCGGGGCAGATTTAAAATTATTTAAATATGCCACCTAAGAATGGCCTCCACCTCCCCTACAGCCATGCTTATCCTCACCAAATGTGGCAATCTGCAGAGTACCACTCGGGCGTAGTTAAAATGATTTAAACATGCCGCCTAAGTATGGCCTCCTCCTCCCCTACAGCCATGCCAATCCTCACCAAATGTGCCAATCTGCAGAGTACCACTCAGGGGCGTATTTAAAATCATTTAAATATGCCGCCCAAGTATGGCCTCCTCCTCTTCCCCTACAGCCAAGCCAATCCTCACCAGTGACGCTCAAATCCAGATCCGGGAGACACATGGATAGTTGCTATCCAGATATCTCTTAGTAAACCTGTGCGCGGTGGGTGGGGGGGTCAATATTACCTGTCTGACGTCTTCTTCGTCCGTCCCTGGCGCCTGCCATGATGCGGTCCTTGTGGCGGTCACGTGACTACAAACACTTTCTCCTTCCGGGTTGAAGGAGGAAGTGTTTGTAGTCAAGTGATGTGCATGAACCGCATCGTTGGAGGCACCAGGGATGGACAAAGAAGACGTCAGACAGGTAAGATTGAGCCCCCCGAAAACCCCGCACAGGTTTACTGGGAGATATCCGGATGGCAACTATACGGGTGTCTCCGGGATCTGGATTTGAGCATCACTAATCGTCACCAAATGTGGCAACTTGCAGACAACCACTGCGGGGCATATTTAAAATTATTTAAATATGCCATCTATGAATGGCCTCCTCCTCCCCTACAGCCATGCCAATCCTCACCAAATGTGGCAATCTGCAGAGTACCACTCAGGGGCGTATTTAAAATGATTTAAATATGCCGCCTAAGTATGGCCTCCTCCTCCTCCCCTACAGCCAAGCCAATCCTCACCAGTGATGCTCAAATCCGAATCCGAGAGACACACGGATAGTTGCTATCCAGATATCTCTTAGTAAACCTGTGCGCGGTGGGTGGGGGGGTCAATATTGCCTGTCTGACGTCTTCTTCGTCCGTCCCTGGCGCCTCCCATGATGCGGTCCTTGTGGCGGTCACGTGACTACGAACACTTCCTCCTTCTGGGAGTTGTGGAGCACAGAGCAACCGTGCCTCTGTGCGACCCACAAATCCCAATGAACAATGGCTGCACGGTGCAAACACAGCGCAGTGCGTAACCTGCGCAACTCAGAAAAGAGCAAGGACAGACTGGGTGAATGTCCACCAATCTAGTCGCCACCCATTCAAGAGCAGGACAGATAGAACGAGATAGCTAATCGCAAGAACCGCGATAGCAGACAGATAAACAGAACAGGACGAAACAGCAAGAAAGGAAGAGAGGAACACACAGTAAAATAACAATGTAAGGAAAAAAACAAACGCTAGCTAAACGCCAACTCCGCACTCATTCGCAACAGAGAACGCGTTTAAGACACGATCACCGCGCGTTAGTCGCCCAGTGACAAGCGTGCCACCCTAACTACAACAAGTAATACAAATGAACACAAATAGACAGAGACAGACAGAATGAACGCTTGTGAGAGCAAGCGATCAACACAGACAAACAGATAGCGTAAACACTTGCTAATCGGTTGCCCAACACCAGGCAACAGCAGGCGCAGAAACATCGTGGCCAGCAGGATACATCACAAACATGATCATGACAGGTCATGATCCTGACAGAAGGAGGATGTGTTTGTAGTTACGTGATGCGCATGGACCGCATCATTGGAGGTGCCAGGGATGGACAAAGAAGACGTGAGACAGGTAAGATTGAGCCCCCCGCCCACCCTGCACAGGTTTACAGGGAGATATCCGGATAGCAACTATGCGGGTGTCTCCGGGATCCGGATTTGAGCATCACTAATCGTCACCAAATGTGGCAACTTGCTGAAAACCACTGCGGGGCATATTTAAAATTATTTAAATATGCCACCTAAGAATGGCCTCCTCCTCCCCTACAGCCATGCCAATCGTCACCAAATGTGGCAATCTGCAGAGTACCACTCGGGCGTAGTTAAAATGATTTAAATATGCCGCCTAAGTATGGCCTCCTTCTCCCCTACAGCCATGCCAATCCTCACCAAATGTGGCAATCTGCAGAGTACCACTCAGGGGCGTATTTAAAATGATTTAAATATGCCGCCCAAGTATGGCCTCCTCCTCCCCTACAGCCAAGCCAATCCTCACCAATGTTGCTCAAATCTGGATCCAGCAGACACACGGATAGTTGCTATCCAGATATCTCTTAGTAAACCTGTGCGCGGTGCGTGGGGTCAATATTACCTGTCTGACGTCTTCTTCGTCCGTCCCTGGCACCTCCCATGATGCGGTCCTTGTGGCGGTCACGTGACTACAAACACTTCCTCCTTCCGGGTTGAAGGAGGAAGTGTTTGTAGTCAAGTGATGCGGATGAACCGCATCGTTGGAGGCGCCAGGGATGGACAAAGAAGACGTCAGACAGGTAAGATTGAGCCCCCCGCCCACCTCGCACAGGTTTACTGGGAGATATCCGGATAGCAACTATACGGGTGTCTCCGGGATCCGGATTTGAGCATCACTAATCGTCACCAAATGTGGCAACTTGCAGAAAACCACTGCGGGGCATATTTAAAATTATTTAAATATGCCACCTAAGAATGACCTCCTCCTCCCCTACAGCCATGCCAATCCTCACCAAATGTGGCAATCTACAGAGTACCACTTCCGGGGCATATTTAAAATTATTTAAATATGCCACCTAAGAATGGCCTCCACCTCCCCTACAGCCATGCTTATCCTCACCAAATGTGGCAATCTGCAGAGTACCACTCGGGCGTAGTTAAAATGATTTAAACATGCCGCCTAAGTATGGCCTACTCCTCCCCTACAGCCATGCCAATCCTCACCAAATGTGGCAATCTGCAGAGTACCACTCAGGGGCGTATTTAAAATCATATAAATATGCCGCCCAAGTATGGCCTCCTCCTCCTCCCCTACAGCCAAGCCAATCCTCACCAGTGACGCTCAAATCCAGATCCGGGAGACACATGGATAGTTGCTATCCAGATATCTCTTAGTAAACCTGTGCGCGGTGGGTGGGGGGGGGTCAATATTACCTGTCTGACGTCTTCTTCGTCCGTCCCTGGCGCCTGCCATGATGCGGTCCTTGTGGCGGTCACGTGACTACAAACACTTTCTCCTTCCGGGTTGAAGGAGGAAGTGTTTGTAGTCAAGTGATGTGCATGAACCGCATCGTTGGAGGCACCAGGGATGGACAAAGAAGACGTCAGACAGGTAAGATTGAGCCCCCCGAAAACCCCGCACAGGTTTACTGGGAGATATCCGGATGGCAACTATACGGGTGTCTCCGGGATCTGGATTTGAGCATCACTAATCGTCACCAAATGTGGCAACTTGCAGACAACCACTGCGGGGCATATTTAAAATTATTTAAATATGCCATCTATGAATGGCCTCCTCCTCCCCTACAGCCATGCCAATCCTCACCAAATGTGGCAATCTGCAGAGTACAACTCAGGGGCGTATTTAAAATGATTTAAATATGCCGCCTAAGTATGGCCTCCTTCTCCTCCCCTACAGCCAAGCCAATCCTCACCAGTGATGCTCAAATCCGAATCCGAGAGACACACGGATAGTTGCTATCCAGATATCTCTTAGTAAACCTGTGCGCGGTGGGTGGGGGGGGTCAATATTACCTGTCTGACGTCTTCTTCGTCCGTCCCTGGCGCCTCCCATGATGCGGTCCTTGTGGCGGTCACGTGACTACAAACACTTCCTCCTTCTGGGAGTTGTGGAGCACAGAGCAACCGTGCCTCTGTGCGACCCACAAATCCCAATGAATAATGGCTGCACGGTGCAAACACAGCGCAGTGCGTAACCTGCGCAACTCAGAAAAGAGCAAGGACAGACTGGGTGAATGTCCACCAATCTAGTCGCCACCCATTCAAGAGCAGGACAGATAGAACGAGATAGCTAATCGCAAGAACCGCGATAGCAGACAGATAAACAGAACAGGACGAAACAGCAAGAAAGGAATAGAGGAACACACAGTAAAATAACAATGTAAGGAAAAAAACAAACGCTAGCTAAACGCCAACTCCGCACTCATTCGCAACAGAGAACGTGTTTAAGACACGATCACCGTGCGTTAGTCGCCCAGTGACAAGCGTGCCACCCTAACTACAACAAGTAATACAAATGAACACAAATAGACAGAGACAGACAGAATGAACGCTTGTGAGAGCAAGCGATCAACACAGACAAACAGATAGCGTAAACACTTGCTAATCGGTTGCCCAACACCAGGCAACAGCAGGCGCAGAAACATCGTGGCCAGCAGGATACATCACAAACATGATCATGACAGGTCATGATCCTGACAGAAGGAGGATGTGTTTGTAGTTACGTGATGCGCATGGACCGCATCGTTGGAGGTGCCAGGGATGGACAAAGAAGACGTGAGACAGGTAAGATTGAGCCCCCCACCCACCCTGCACAGGTTTACAGGGAGATATCCGGATAGCAACTATACGGGTGTCTCCGGGATCCGGATTTAAGCATCACTAATCGTCACCAAATGTGGCAACTTGCTGAAAACCACTGCGGGGCATATTTAAAATTATTTAAATATGCCACCTAAGAATGGCCTCCTCCTCCCCTACAGCCATGCCAATCGTCACCAAATGTGGCAATCTGCAGAGTACCACTCGGGCGTAGTTAAAATGATTTAAATATGCCACCTAAGTATGGCCTCCTCCTCCCCTACAGCCATGCCAATCCTCACCAAATGTGGCAATCTGCAGAGTACCACTCAGGGGCGTATTTAAAATGATTTAAATATGCCACCCAAGTATGGCCTCCTCCTCCCCTACAGCCAAGCCAATCCTCACCAGTGTTGCTCAAATCTGGATCCGGCAGACACACGGATAGTTGCTATCCAGATATCTCTTAGTAAACCTGTGCGCGGTGGGTGGGGTCAATATTACCTGTCTGACGTCTTCTTCGTCCGTCCCTGGCACCTCCCATGATGTGGTCCTTGTGGCGGTCACATGACTACAAACACTTTCTCCTTCCGGGTTGAAGGAGGAAGTGTTTGTAGTCAAGTGATGTGCATGAACCGCATCGTTGGAGGCACCAGGGATGGACAAAGAAGACATCAGACAGGTAAGATTGAGCCCCCCGAAATCCCCGCACAGGTTTACTGGGAGATATCCGGATGGCAACTATACGGGTGTCTCCGGGATCTGGATTTGAGCATCACTAATCGTCACCAAATGTGGCAACTTGCAGACAACCACTGCGGGGCATATTTAAAATTATTTAAATATGCCATCTATGAATGGCCTCCTCCTCCCCTACAGCCATGCCAATCCTCACCAAATGTGGCAATCTGCAGAGTACCACTCAGGGGCGTATTTAAAATGATTTAAATATGCCGCCTAAGTATGGCCTCCTCCTCCTCCCCTACAGCCAAGCCAATCCTCACCAGTGATGCTCAAATCTGAATCCGAGAGACACACGGATAGTTGCTATCCAGATATCTCTTAGTAAACCTGTGCGCGGTGGGTGGGGGGGTCAATATTACCTGTCTGACGTCTTCTTCGTCCGTCCCTGGCGCCTCCCATGATGCGGTCCTTGTGGCGGTCACGTGACTACAAACACTTCCTCCTTCTGGGAGTTGTGGAGCACAGAGCAACCGTGCCTCTGTGCGACCCACAAATCCCAATGAACAATGGCTGCACGGTGCAAACACAGCGCAGTGCGTAACCTGCGCAACTCAGAAAAGAGCAAGGACAGACTGGGTGAATGTCCACCAATCTAGTCGCCACCCATTCAAGAGCAGGACAGATAGAACGAGATAGCTAATCGCAAGAACCGCGATAGCAGACAGATAAACAGAACAGGACGAAACAGCAAGAAAGGAATAGAGGAACACACAGTAAAATAACAATGTAAGGAAAAAAACAAACGCTAGCTAAACGCCAACTCCGCACTCATTCGCAACAGAGAACGCGTTTAAGACACGATCACCGCGCGTTAGTCGCCCAGTGACAAGCGTGCCACCCTAACTACAACAAGTAATACAAATGAACACAAATAGACAGAGACAGACAGAATGAACGCTTGTGAGAGCAAGCGATCAACACAGACAAACAGATAGTGTAAACACTTGCTAATCGGTTGCCCAACACCAGGCAACAGCAGGCGCAGAAACATCGTGGCCAGCAGGATACATCACAAACATGATCATGACAGGTCATGATCCTGACAGAAGGAGGATGTGTTTGTAGTTACGTGATGCGCATGAACCGCATCGTTGGAGGTGCCAGGGATGGACAAAGAAGACGTGAGACAGGTAAGATTGAGCCCCCCACCCACCCTGCACAGGTTTACTGGGAGATATCCGGATAGCAACTATACGGGTGTCTCCGGGATCCGGATTTGAGCATCACTAATCGTCACCAAATGTGGCAACTTGCAGACAACCACTGCGGGGCATATTTAAAATTATTTAAATATGCCACCTAAGAATGGCCTCCTCCTCCCCTACAGCCATGCCAATCGTCACCAAATGTGGCAATCTGCAGAGTACCACTCGGGCGTAGTTAAAATGATTTAAATATGCCGCCTAAGTATGGCCTCCTCCTCCCCTACAGCCATGCCAATCTTCACCAAATGTGGCAATCTGCAGAGTACCACTCAGGGGCGTATTTAAAATCATTTAAATATGCCGCCCAAGTATGGCCTCCTCCTCCCCTACAGCCAAGCCAATCCTCACCAGTGTTGCTCACATCTGGATCCGGCAGACACACGGATAGTTGCTATCCAGATATCTCTTAGTAAACCTGTGCGCGGTGGGTGGGGTCAATATTACCTGTCTGACGTCTTCTTCGTCCGTCCCTGGCACCTCCCATGATGCGGTCCTTGTGGCGGTCACGTGACTACAAAGACTTCCTCCTTCCGGGTTGAAGGAGGAAGTGTTTGTAGTCAAGTGATGCGGATGAACCGCATCGTTGGAGGCACCAGGGATGGACAAAGAAGACGTCAGACAGGTTAGATTGAGCTTCCCGCCCACCTCGCACAGGTTTACTGGGAGATATCCGGATAGCAACTATACGGGTGTCTCCGGGATCCGGATTTGAGCATCACTAATCGTCACCAAATGTGGCAACTTGCAGAAAACCAGTGCGGGGCATATTTAAAATTATTTAAATATGCCACCTAAGAATGGCCTCCTCCTCCCCTACAGCCATGCCAATCCTCACCAAATGTGGCAATCTACAGAGTACCATTTCCGGGGCATATTTACAATTATTTAAATATGCCACCTAAGAATGGCCTCCACCTCCCCTACAGCCATGCTTATCCTTACCAAATGTGGCAATCTGCAGAGTACCACTCGGGCGTAGTTAAAATGATTTAAACATGCCCCCTAAGTATGGCCTCCTCCTCCCCTACAGCCATGCCAATCCTCACCAAATGTGGCAATCTGCAGAGTACCACTGAGGGGCGTATTTAAAATCATTTAAATATGCCGCCCAAATATGGCCTCCTCCTCCTCCCCTACAGCCAAGCCAATCCTCACCAGTGACGCTCAAATCCAGATCCGGGAGACACATGGATAGTTGCTATCCAGATATCTCTTAGTAAACCTGTGCGCGGTGGGTGGGGGGGGGTCAATATTACCTGTCTGACGTCTTCTTCGTCCGTCCCTGGCGCCTGCCATGATGCGGTCCTTGTGGCGGTCACGTGACTACAAACACTTTCTCCTTCCGGGTTGAAGGAGGAAGTGTTTGTAGTCAAGTGATGCGCATAAACCGCATCGTTGGAGGCACCAGGGATGGACAAAGAAGACGTCAGACAGGTAAGATTGAGCCCCCCGAAAACTCCGCACAGGTTTACTGGGAGATATCCGGATGGCAACTATACGGGTGTCTCCGGGATCTGGATTTGAGCATCACTAATCGTCACCAAATGTGGCAACTTGCAGACAACCACTGCGGGGCATATTTAAAATTATTTAAATATGCCATCTATGAATGGCCTCCTCCTCCCCTACAGCCATGCCAATCCTCACCAAATGTGGCAATCTGCAGAGTACCACTCAGGGGCGTATTTAAAATGATTTAAATATGCCGCCTAAGTATGGCCTCCTCCTCCTCCCCTACAGCCAAGCCAATCCTCACCAGTGATGCTCAAATCCGAATCCGAGAGACACACGGATAGTTGCTATCCAGATATCTCTTAGTAAACCTGTGCGTGGTGGACGGGGGGGGGGGGGTCAATATTACCTGTCTGACGTCTTCTTCGTCTGTCCCTGGCGCCTCCCATGATGCGGACCTTGTGGCGGTCACGTGACTACAAACACTTCCTCCTTCTGGGAGTTGTGGAGCACAGAGTAACCGTGCCTCTGTGCGACCCACAAATCCCAATGAACAATGGCTGCACGGTGCAAACACAGCGCAGTGCGTAACCTGCGCAACTCAGAAAACAGCAAGGACAGACTGGGTGAATGTCCACCAATCTAGTCGCCACCCATTCAAGAGTAGGACAGATAGAACGAGATAGCTAATCGCAAGAACCGTGATAGCAGACACATAAACAGAACAGGACGAAACAGCAAGAAAGGAAGAGAGGAACACACAGTAAAATAACAATGTAAGGAAAAAAACAAACGCTAGCTAAACGCCAACTCCGCACTCATTCGCAACAGAGAACGCGTTTAAGACACGATCACCGCGCGTTAGTCGCCCAGTGACAAGCGTGCCACCCTAACTACAACAAGTAATACAAATGAACACAAATAGACAGAGACAGACAGAATGAACGCTTGTGAGAGCAAGCGATCAACACAGACAAACAGATAGCGTAAACACTTGCTAATCGGTTGCCCAACACCAGGCAACAGCAGGCGCAGAAACATCGTGGCCAGCAGGATACATCACAAACATGATCATGACAGGTCATGATCCTGACAGAAGGAGGATGTGTTTGTAGTTACGTGATGCGCATGGACCACATCGTTGGAGGTGCCAGGGATGGACAAAGAAGACGTGAGACAGGTAAGATTGAGCCCCCCGCCCACCCTGCACAGGTTTACTGGGAGATATCCGGATAGCAACTATACAGGTGTCTCCGGGATCCGGATTTGAGCATCACTAATCGTCACCAAATGTGGCAACTTCCTGAAAACCACTGCGGGGCATATTTAAAATTATTTAAATATGCCACCTAAGAATGGCCTCCTCCTCCCCTACAGCCATGCCAATCCTCACCAAATGTGGCAATCTGCAGAGTACCACTCAGGGGCGTATTTAAAATGATTTAAATATGCCGCCCAAGTATGGCCTCCTCCTTCCCTACAGCCAAGCCAATCCTCACCAATGTTGCTCAAATCTGGATCCAGCAGACACACGGATAGTTGCTATCCAGATATCTCTTAGTAAACCTGTGCGCGGTGGGTGGGGTCAATATTACCTGTCTGACGTCTTCTTCGTCCGTCCCTGGCACCTCCCATGATGCGGTCCTTGTGGCGGTCACGTGACTACAAACACTTCCTCCTTCCGGGTTGAAGGAGGAAGTGTTTGTAGTCAAGTAATGCGGATGAACCGCATCGTTGGAGGCGCCAGGGATGGACAAAGAAGACATCAGACAGGTAAGATTGAGCCCCCCGCCCACCTCGCACAGGTTTACTGGGAGATATCTGGATAGCAACTATACGGGTGTCTCCGGGATCCGGATTTGAGCATCACTAATCGTCACCAAATGTGGCAACTTGCAGAAAACCACTGCGGGGCATATTTAAAATTATTTAAATATGCCACCTAAGAATGGCCTCCTCCTCCCCTACAGCCATGCCAATCCACACCAAATGTGGCAATCTACAGAGTACCACTTCCGGGGCAGATTTAAAATTATTTAAATATGCCACCTAAGAATGGCCTCCACCTCCCCTACAGCCATGCTTATCCTCACCAAATGTGGCAATCTGCAGAGTACCACTCGGGCGTAGTTAAAATGATTTAAACATGCCGCCTAAGTATGGCCTCCTCCTCCCCTACAGCCATGCCAATCCTCACCAAATGTGCCAATCTGCAGAGTACCACTCAGGGGCGTATTTAAAATCATTTAAATATGCCGCCCAAGTATGGCCTCCTCCTCTTCCCCTACAGCCAAGCCAATCCTCACCAGTGACGCTCAAATCCAGATCCGGGAGACACATGGATAGTTGCTATCCAGATATCTCTTAGTAAACCTGTGCGCGGTGGGTGGGGGGGTCAATATTACCTGTCTGACGTCTTCTTCGTCCGTCCCTGGCGCCTGCCATGATGCGGTCCTTGTGGCGGTCACGTGACTACAAACACTTTCTCCTTCCGGGTTGAAGGAGGAAGTGTTTGTAGTCAAGTGATGTGCATGAACCGCATCGTTGGAGGCACCAGGGATGGACAAAGAAGACGTCAGACAGGTAAGATTGAGCCCCCCGAAAACCCCGCACAGGTTTACTGGGAGATATCCGGATGGCAACTATACGGGTGTCTCCGGGATCTGGATTTGAGCATCACTAATCGTCACCAAATGTGGCAACTTGCAGACAACCACTGCGGGGCATATTTAAAATTATTTAAATATGCCATCTATGAATGGCCTCCTCCTCCCCTACAGCCATGCCAATCCTCACCAAATGTGGCAATCTGCAGAGTACCACTCAGGGGCGTATTTAAAATGATTTAAATATGCCGCCTAAGTATGGCCTCCTCCTCCTCCCCTACAGCCAAGCCAATCCTCACCAGTGATGCTCAAATCCGAATCCGAGAGACACACGGATAGTTGCTATCCAGATATCTCTTAGTAAACCTGTGCGCGGTGGGTGGGGGGGTCAATATTGCCTGTCTGACGTCTTCTTCGTCCGTCCCTGGCGCCTCCCATGATGCGGTCCTTGTGGCGGTCACGTGACTACGAACACTTCCTCCTTCTGGGAGTTGTGGAGCACAGAGCAACCGTGCCTCTGTGCGACCCACAAATCCCAATGAACAATGGCTGCACGGTGCAAACACAGCGCAGTGCGTAACCTGCGCAACTCAGAAAAGAGCAAGGACAGACTGGGTGAATGTCCACCAATCTAGTCGCCACCCATTCAAGAGCAGGACAGATAGAACGAGATAGCTAATCGCAAGAACCGCGATAGCAGACAGATAAACAGAACAGGACGAAACAGCAAGAAAGGAAGAGAGGAACACACAGTAAAATAACAATGTAAGGAAAAAAACAAACGCTAGCTAAACGCCAACTCCGCACTCATTCGCAACAGAGAACGCGTTTAAGACACGATCACCGCGCGTTAGTCGCCCAGTGACAAGCGTGCCACCCTAACTACAACAAGTAATACAAATGAACACAAATAGACAGAGACAGACAGAATGAACGCTTGTGAGAGCAAGCGATCAACACAGACAAACAGATAGCGTAAACACTTGCTAATCGGTTGCCCAACACCAGGCAACAGCAGGCGCAGAAACATCGTGGCCAGCAGGATACATCACAAACATGATCATGACAGGTCATGATCCTGACAGAAGGAGGATGTGTTTGTAGTTACGTGATGCGCATGGACCGCATCATTGGAGGTGCCAGGGATGGACAAAGAAGACGTGAGACAGGTAAGATTGAGCCCCCCGCCCACCCTGCACAGGTTTACAGGGAGATATCCGGATAGCAACTATGCGGGTGTCTCCGGGATCCGGATTTGAGCATCACTAATCGTCACCAAATGTGGCAACTTGCTGAAAACCACTGCGGGGCATATTTAAAATTATTTAAATATGCCACCTAAGAATGGCCTCCTCCTCCCCTACAGCCATGCCAATCGTCACCAAATGTGGCAATCTGCAGAGTACCACTCGGGCGTAGTTAAAATGATTTAAATATGCCGCCTAAGTATGGCCTCCTTCTCCCCTACAGCCATGCCAATCCTCACCAAATGTGGCAATCTGCAGAGTACCACTCAGGGGCGTATTTAAAATGATTTAAATATGCCGCCCAAGTATGGCCTCCTCCTCCCCTACAGCCAAGCCAATCCTCACCAATGTTGCTCAAATCTGGATCCAGCAGACACACGGATAGTTGCTATCCAGATATCTCTTAGTAAACCTGTGCGCGGTGCGTGGGGTCAATATTACCTGTCTGACGTCTTCTTCGTCCGTCCCTGGCACCTCCCATGATGCGGTCCTTGTGGCGGTCACGTGACTACAAACACTTCCTCCTTCCGGGTTGAAGGAGGAAGTGTTTGTAGTCAAGTGATGCGGATGAACCGCATCGTTGGAGGCGCCAGGGATGGACAAAGAAGACGTCAGACAGGTAAGATTGAGCCCCCCGCCCACCTCGCACAGGTTTACTGGGAGATATCCGGATAGCAACTATACGGGTGTCTCCGGGATCCGGATTTGAGCATCACTAATCGTCACCAAATGTGGCAACTTGCAGAAAACCACTGCGGGGCATATTTAAAATTATTTAAATATGCCACCTAAGAATGACCTCCTCCTCCCCTACAGCCATGCCAATCCTCACCAAATGTGGCAATCTACAGAGTACCACTTCCGGGGCATATTTAAAATTATTTAAATATGCCACCTAAGAATGGCCTCCACCTCCCCTACAGCCATGCTTATCCTCACCAAATGTGGCAATCTGCAGAGTACCACTCGGGCATAGTTAAAATGATTTAAACATGCCGCCTAAGTATGGCCTCCTCCTCCCCTACAGCCATGCCAATCCTCACCAAATGTGGCAATCTGCAGAGTACCACTCAGGGGCGTATTTAAAATCATTTAAATATGCCGCCCAAGTATGGCCTCCTCCTCCTCCCCTACAGCCAAGCCAATCCTCACCAGTGACGCTCAAATCCAGATCCGGGAGACACATGGATAGTTGCTATCCAGATATCTCTTAGTAAACCTGTGCGCGGTGGGTGGGGGGGTCAATATTACCTGTCTGACGTCTTCTTCGTCCATCCCTGGCGCCTGCCATGATGCGGTCCTTGTGGCGGTCACGTGACTACAAACACTTTCTCCTTCCGGGTTGAAGGAGGAAGTGTTTGTAGTCAAGTGATGTGCATGAACCGCATCGTTGGAGGCACCAGGGATGGACAAAGAAGACGTCAGACAGGTAAGATTGAGCCCCCCGAAAACCCCGCACAGGTTTACTGGGAGATATCCGGATGGCAACTATACGGGTGTCTCCGGGATCTGGATTTGAGCATCACTAATCGTCACCAAATGTGGCAACTTGCAGAAAACCACTGCGGGGCATATTTAAAATTATTTAAATATGCCACCTAAGAATGGCCTCCTCCTCCCCTACAGCCAAGCCAATCCTCACCAGTGACGCTCAAATCCGGATCCGGGAGACACATGGATAGTTGCTATCCAGATATCCCTTAGTAAACCTGTGCGCGGTGGGTGGGGGGTAAATATTACCTGTCTGACGTCTTCTTCGTCCGTCCCTGGCGCCTGCCATGATGCGGTCCTTGTGGCGGTCACGTGACTACAAACACTTCCTCCTTCCGGGTTGAAGGAGGAAGTGTTTGTAGTCAAGTGATGCGCATGAACCGCATCGTTGGAGGCACCAGGGACGACAAAGAAGACGTCAGACAGGTAAGATTGAGCCCCCCGAAAACCCCGCACAGGTTTACTGGGAGATATCCGGATGGCAACTATACGGGTGTCTCCGGGAACTGGATTTGAGCATCACTAATCGTCACCAAATGTGGCAACTTGCAGAAAACCACTGCGGGGCATATTTAAAATTATTTAAATATGCCACCTAAGAATGGCCTCCTCCTCCCCTACAGCCAAGCCAATCCTCACCAGTGACGCTCAAATCCGGATCCGGGAGACACATGGATAGTTGCTATCCAGATATCCCTTAGTAAACCTGTGCGCGGTGGGTGGGGGGTAAATATTACCTGTCTGACGTCTTCTTCGTCCGTCCCTGGCGCCTGCCATGATGCGGTCCTTGTGGCGGTCACGTGACTACAAACACTTCCTCCTTCCGGGTTGAAGGAGGAAGTGTTTGTAGTCAAGTGATGTGCATGAACCGCATCGTTGGAGGCACCAGGGACGGACAAAGAAGACGTCAGACAGGTAAGATTGAGCCCCCCGAAAACCCCGCACAGGTTTACTGGGAGATATCCGGATGGCAACTATACGGGTGTCTCCGGGATCTGGATTTGAGCATCACTAATCGTCACCAAATGTGGCAACTTGCAGACAACCACTGCGGGGCATATTTAAAATTATTTAAATATGCCATCTAAGAATGGCCTCCTCCTCCCCTACAGCCATGCCAATCCTCACCAAATGTGGCAATCTGTAGAGTACCACTCAGGGGCGTATTTAAAATGATTTAAATATGCCGCCTAAGTATGGCCTCCTCCTCCCCTACAGCCAAGCCAATCCTCACCAGTTATGCTCAAATCCGAATACGAGAGACACACGGATAGTTGCTATCCAGATATCTCTTAGTAAACCTGTGCGCGGTGGGTGGGGGGGTCAATATTACCTGTCTGACGTCTTCTTCGTCCGTCCCTGGCACCTCCCATGATGCGGTCCTTGTGGCGGTCACGTGACTACAAACACTTACTCCTTCCGAGTTGAAGGAGGAAGTGTTTGTAGTCAAGTGATGCGGATGAACCGCATCGTTGGAGGCACCAGGGATGGACAAAGAAGACGTCAGATAGGTAAGATTGAGCCCCCCCGCCCACCGCGCACAGGTTTACTGGGAGATATCCGGATAGCAACTATACAGGTGTCTCCGGGATCCGGATTTGAGCATCACTAATCGTCACCAAATGTGGCAACTTGCAGAAAATCACTGCGGGGTGTATTTAAAATTATTTAAATATGCCACCTAAGAATGGCCTCCTCCTCCCCTACAGCCATGCCAATCCTCACCAAATGTGGCAATCTGCAGAGTACCACTTCCGGGGCATATTAAAAATTATTTAAATATGCCACCTAAGAATGGCCTCCTCCTCCCCTACAGCCATGCTTATCCTCACCAAATGTGGCAATCTGCAGAGTACCACTCGGGCGTAGTTAAAATGATTTAAACATGCCGCCTAAGTATGGCCTCCTCCTCCCCTACAGCCATGCCAATCCTCACCAAATGTGGCAGAGTACCACTCAGGGGCGTATTTAAAATCATTTAAATATGCCGCCCAAGTATGGCCTCCTCCTCCTCCCCTACAGCCAAGCCAATCCTCACCAGTGACGCTCAAATCCAGATCCGGGAGACACATGGATAGTTGCTATCCAGATATCTCTTAGTAAACCTGTGCGCGGTGGGTGGGGGGGGGGGGGTCAATATTACCTGTCTGACGTCTTCTTCGTCCGTCCCTGGCGCCTGCCATGATGCGGTCCTTGTGGCGGTCACGTGACTACAAACACTTTCTCCTTCCGGGTTGAAGGAGGAAGTGTTTGTAGTCAAGTGATGTGCATGAACCGCATCGTTGGAGGCACCAGGGATGGACAAAGAAGACGTCAGACAGGTAAGATTGAGCCCCCCGAAAACCCCGCACAGGTTTACTGGGAGATATCCGGATGGCAACTATACGGGTGTCTCCGGGATCTGGATTTGAGCATCACTAATCGTCACCAAATGTGGCAACTTGCAGACAACCACTGCGGGGCATATTTAAAATTATTTAAATATGCCATCTATGAATGGCCTCCTCCTCCCCTACAGCCATGCCAATCCTCACCAAATGTGGCAATCTGCAGAGTACCACTCAGGGGCGTATTTAAAATGATTTAAATATGCCGCCTAAGTATGGCCTCCTCCTCCTCCCCTACAGCCAAGCCAATCCTCACCAGTGATGCTCAAATCCGAATCCGAGAGACACACGGATAGTTGCTATCCAGATATCTCTTAGTAAACCTGTGCGCGGTGGGTGGGGGGGGGGTCAATATTACCTGTCTGACGTCTTCTTCGTCCGTCCCTGGCGCCTCCCATGATGCGGTCCTTGTGGCGGTCACGTGACTACAAACACTTCCTCCTTCTGGGAGTTGTGGAGCACAGAGCAACCGTGCCTCTGTGCGACCCACAAATCCCAATGAACAATGGCTGCACGGTGCAAACACAGCGCAGTGCGTAACCTGCGCAACTCAGAAAAGAGCAAGGACAGACTGGGTGAATGTCCACCAATCTAGTCGCCACCCATTCAAGAGCAGGACAGATAGAACGAGATAGCTAATCGCAAGAACCGCGATAGCAGACAGATAAACAGAACAGGACGAAACAGCAAGAAAGGAATAGAGGAACACACAGTAAATTAACAATGTAAGGAAAAAAAGAAACGCTAGCTAAACGCCAACTCCGCACTCATTCGCAACAGAGAACGCGTTTAAGACACGATCACCGCGCGTTAGTCGCCCAGTGACAAGCGTGCCACCCTAACTACAACAAGTAATACAAATGAACACAAATAGACAGAGACAGACAGAATGAACGCTTGTGAGAGCAAGCGATCAACACAGACAAACAGATAGCGTAAACACTTGCTAATCGGTTGCCCAACACCAGGCAACAGCAGGCGCAGAAACATCGTGGCCAGCAGGATACATCACAAACATGATCATGACAGGTCATGATCCTGACAGAAGGAGGATGTGTTTGTAGTTACGTGATGCGCATGGACCGCATCGTTGGAGGTGCCAGGGATGGACAAAGAAGACGTGAGACAGGTAAGATTGAGCCCCCCGCCCACCCTGCACAGGTTTACAGGGAGATATCCGGATAGCAACTATGCGGGTGTCTCCGGGATCCGGATTTGAGCATCACTAATCGTCACCAAATGTGGCAACTTGCTGAAAACCACTGCGGGGCATATTTAAAATTATTTAAATATGCCACCTAAGAATGGCCTCCTCCTCCCCTACAGCCATGCCAATCGTCACCAAATGTGGCAATCTGCAGAGTACCACTCGGGCGTAGTTAAAATGATTTAAATATGCCGCCTAAGTATGGCCTCCTTCTCCCCTACAGCCATGCCAATCCTCACCAAATGTGGCAATCTGCAGAGTACCACTCAGGGGCGTATTTAAAATGATTTAAATATGCCACCTAAGAATGGCCTCCTCCTCCCCTACAGCCAAGCCAATCCTCACCAGTGACGCTCAAATCCGGATCCGGGAGACACATGGATAGTTGCTATCCAGATATCCCTTAGTAAACCTGTGCGCGGTGGGTGGGGGGTAAATATTACCTGTCTGACGTCTTCTTCGTCCGTCCCTGGCGCCTGCCATGATGCGGTCCTTGTGGCGGTCACGTGACTACAAACACTTCCTCCTTCCGGGTTGAAGGAGGAAGTGTTTGTAGTCAAGTGATGCGCATGAACCGCATCGTTGGAGGCACCAGGGACGGACAAAGAAGACATCAGACAGGTAAGATTGAGCCCCCCGAAAACCCCGCACAGGTTTACTGGGAGATATCCGGATGGCAACTATACGGGTGTCTCCGGGATCTGGATTTGAGCATCACTAATCGTCACCAAATGTGGCAACTTGCAGAAAACCACTGCGGGGCATATTTAAAATTATTTAAATATGCCACCTAAGAATGGCCTCCTCCTCCCCTACAGCCATGCCAATCCTCACCAAATGTGGCAATCTACAGAGTACCACTTCCGGGGCATATTTAAAATTATTTAAATATGCCACCTAAGAATGGCCTCCTCCTCCCCTACAGCCATGCTTATCCTCACCAAATGTGGCAATCTGCAGAGTACCACTCGGGCGTAGTTAAAATGATTTAAACATGCCGCCTAAGTATGGCCTCCTCCTCCCCTACAGCCATGCCAATCCTCACCAAATGTGGCAGAGTACCACTCAGGGGCGTATTTAAAATCATTTAAATATGCCGCCCAAGTATGGCCTCCTCCTTCTCCCCTACAGCCAAGCCAATCCTCACCAGTGACGCTCAAATCCAGATCCGGGAGACACATGGATAGTTGCTATCCAGATATCTCTTAGTAAACCTGTGCGCGGTGGGTGGGGGGGGGGTCAATATTACCTGTCTGACGTCTTCTTCGTCCGTCCCTGGCGCCTGCCATGATGCGGTCCTTGTGGCGGTCACGTGACTACAAACACTTTCTCCTTCCGGGTTGAAGGAGGAAGTGTTTGTAGTCAAGTGATGTGCATGAACCGCATCGTTGGAGGCACCAGGGATGGACAAAGAAGACGTCAGACAGGTAAGATTGAGCCCCCCGAAAACCCCGCACAGGTTTACTGGGAGATATCCGGATGGCAACTATACGGGTGTCTCCGGGATCTGGATTTGAGCATCACTAATCGTCACCAAATGTGGCAACTTGCAGACAACCACTGCGGGGCATATTTAAAATTATTTAAATATGCCATCTATGAATGGCCTCCTCCTCCCCTACAGCCATGCCAATCCTCACCAAATGTGGCAATCTGCAGAGTACCACTCAGGGGCGTATTTAAAATGATTTAAATATGCCGCCTAAGTATGGCCTCCTCCTCCTCCCCTACAGCCAAGCCAATCCTCACCAGTGATGCTCAAATCCGAATCCGAGAGACACACGGATAGTTGCTATCCAGATATCTCTTAGTAAACCTGTGTGCGGTGGGTGGGGGGGGGGGGTCAATATTACCTGTCTGACGTTTCTTCGTCCGTCCCTGGCGCCTCCCATGATGCGGTCCTTGTGGCGGTCACGTGACTACAAACACTTCCTCCTTCTGGGAGTTGTGGAGCACAGAGCAACCGTGCCTCTGTGCGACCCACAAATCCCAATGAACAATGGCTGCACGGTGCAAACACAGCGCAGTGCGTAACCTGCGCAACTCAGAAAAGAGCAAGGACAGACTGGGTGAATGTCCACCAATCTAGTCGCCACCCATTCAAGAGCAGGACAGATAGAACGAGATAGCTAATCGCAAGAACCGCGATAGCAGACAGATAAACAGAACAGGACGAAACAGCAAGAAAGGAATAGAGGAACACACAGTAAATTAACAATGTAAGGAAAAAAACAAACGCTAGCTAAACGCCAACTCCGCACTCATTCGCAACAGAGAACGCGTTTAAGACACGATCACCGCGCGTTAGTCGCCCAGTGACAAGCGTGCCACCCTAACTACAACAAGTAATACAAATGAACACAAATAGACAGAGACAGACAGAATGAACGCTTGTGAGAGCAAGCGATCAACACAGACAAACAGATAGCGTAAACACTTGCTAATCGGTTGCCCAACACCAGGCAACAGCAGGCGCAGAAACATCGTGGCCAGCAGGATACATCACAAACATGATCATGACAGGTCATGATCCTGACAGAAGGAGGATGTGTTTGTAGTTACGTGATGCGCATGGACCGCATCGTTGGAGGTGCCAGGGATGGACAAAGAAGACGTGAGACAGGTAAGATTGAGCCCCCCGCCCACCCTGCACAGGTTTACTGGGAGATATCCGGATAGCAACTATACGGGTGTCTCCGGGATCCGGATTTGAGCATCACTAATCGTCACCAAATGTGGCAACTTGCAGACAACCACTGCGGGGCATATTTAAAATTATTTAAATATGACACCTAAGAATGGCCTCCTCCTCCCCTACAGCCATGACAATCGTCACCAAATGTGGCAATCTGCAGAGTACCACTCAGGCGTAGTTAAAATGATTTAAATATGCCGCCTAAGTATGGCCTCCTCCTCCCCTACAGCCATGCCAATCCTCACCAAATGTGGTAATCTGCAGAGTACCACTCAGGGGCGCATTTAAAATCATTTAAATATGCCGCCCAAGTATGGCCTCCTCCTCCCCTACAGCCAAGCCAATCCTCACCAGTGATGCTCAAATCCGAATCCGAGAGACACACGGATAGTTGCTATCCAGATATCTCTTAGTAAACCTGTGCGCGGTGGGTGGGGGGGTCAATATTACCTGTCTGACGTCTTCTTCGTCCGTCCCTGGCACCTCCCATGATGCGGTCCTTGTGGCGGTCACGTGACTACAAACACTTCCTCCTTCCGGGTTGAAGGAGGAAGTGTTTGTAGTCAAGTGATGCGGATGAACCGCATTGTTGGAGGCGCCAGGGATGGACAAAGAAGACGTCAGACAGGTAATATTGAGCCCCCCGCCCACCTCGCACAGGTTTACTGGGAGATATCCGGATAGCAACTATACGGGTGTCTCCGGGATCAAGATTTGAGCATTACTAATCGTCACCAAATGTGGCAACTTGCAGAAAACCACTGCGGGGCATATTTAAAATTATTTAAATATGCCACCTAAGAATGGCCTCCTCCTCCCCTACAGCCATGCCAATCCTCACCAAATGTGGCAATCTACAGAGTACCACTTCCGGGGCATATTTAAAATTATTTAAATATGCCGCCTAAGAATGGCCTCCACCTCCCCTACAGCCATGCTTATCCTCACCAAATGTGGCAATCTGCAGAGTACCACTCGGGCGTAGTTAAAATGATTTAAACATGCCGCCTAAGTATGGCCTCCTCCTCCCCTACAGCCATGCCAATCCTCACCAAATGTGACAATCTGCAGAGTACCACTCAGGGGCGTATTTAAAATGATTTAAATATGCCGCCCAAGTATGGCCTCCTCCTCCCCTACAGCCAAGCCAATCCTCACCAGTGTTGCTCAAATCTGGATCCGGCAGACACACGGATAGTTGCAATCCAGATATCTCTTAGTAAACCTGTGCGCGGTGGGTGGGGGGTGGGGTCAATATTACCTGTCTGACGTCTTCTTCGTCCGTCCCTGGCACCTCCCATGATGCGGTCCTTGTGGCGGTCACGTGACTACAAACACTTCCTCCTTCCGGGTTGAAGGAGGAAGTGTTTGTAGTCAAGTGATGCGGATGAACCGCATCGTTGGAGGCGCCAGGGATGGACAAAGAAGACGTCAGACAGGTAAGATTGAGCCCCCCGCCCACCTCGCACAGGTTTACTGGGAGATATCCGGATAGCAACTATACGGGTGTCTCCGGGATCCGGATTTTAGCATCACTAATCGTCACCAAATGTGGCAACTTGCAGAAAACCACTGCGGGGCATATTTAAAATTATTTAAATATGCCACCTAAGAATGGCCTCCTCCTCCCCTATAGCCATGCTTATCCTCACCAAATGTGGCAATCTGCAGAGTACCACTCGGGCGTAGTTAAGATGATTTAAACATGCCGCCTAAGTATGGCCTCCTCCTCCCCTACAGCCATGCCAATCCTCACCAAATGTGGTAATCTGCAGAGTACCACTCAGGGGCGCATTTAAAATCATTTAAATATGCCGCCCAAGTATGGCCTCCTCCTCCCCTACAGCCAAGCCAATCCTCACCAGTGATGCTCAAATCCGAATCCGAGAGACACACGGATAGTTGCTATCCAGATATCTCTTAGTAAACCTGTGCGCGGTGGGTGGGGGGGTCAATATTACCTGTCTGACGTCTTCTTCGTCCGTCCCTGGCACCTCCCATGATGCGGTCCTTGTGGCGGTCACGTGACTACAAACACTTCCTCCTTCCGGGTTGAAGGAGGAAGTGTTTGTAGTCAAGTGATGCGGATGAACCGCATCGTTGGAGGCGCCAGGGATGGACAAAGAAGACGTCAGACAGGTAATATTGAGCCCCCCGCCCACCTCGCACAGGTTTACTGGGAGATATCCGGATAGCAACTATACAGGTGTCTCCGGGATCCAGATTTGAGCATTACTAATCGTCACTAAATGTGGCAACTTGCAGAAAACCACTGCGGGGCATATTTAAAATTATTTAAATATGCCACCTAAGAATGGCCTCCTCCTCCCCTATAGCCATGCCAATCCTCACCAAATGTGGCAATCTACAGAGTACCACTTCCGGGGCATATTTAAAATTATTTAAATATGCCACCTAAGAATGGCCTCCACCTCCCCTACAGCCATGCTTATCCTCACCAAATGTGGCAATCTGCAGAGTACCACTCGGGCGTAGTTAAAATGATTTAAATATGCCGCCTAAGTATGGCCTCCTCCTCCCCTACAGCCATGCCAATCTTCACCAAATGTGGCAATCTGCAGAGTACCACTCAGGGGCGTATTTAAAATGATTTAAATATGCCGCCCAAGTATGGCCTCCTCCTCCCCTACAGCCAAGCCAATCCTCACCAGTGTTGCTCAAATCTGGATCCGGCAGACACACGGATAGTTGCTATCCAAATATCTCTTAGTAAACCTGTGCGCGGTGGGTGGGGGGTGGGGTCAATATTACCTGTCTGACGTCTTCTTCGTCCGTCCCTGGCACCTCCCATGATGCGGTCCTTGTGGCGGTCACGTGACTACAAACACTTCCTCCTTCCGGGTTGAAGGAGGAAGTGTTTGTAGTCAAGTGATGCGGATGAACCGCATCGTTGGAGGCGCCAGGGATGGACAAAGAAGACGTCAGACAGGTAAGATTGAGCCCCCTGCCCACCTCGCACAGGTTTACTGGGAGATATCCGGATAGCAACTATACGGGTGTCTCCGGGATCCGGATTTTAGCATCACTAATCGTCACCAAATGTGGCAACTTGCAGAAAACCACTGCGGGGCATATTTAAAATTATTTAAATATGCCACCTAAGAATGGCCTCCTCCTCCCCTATAGCCATGCTTATCCTCACCAAATGTGGCAATCTGCAGAGTACCACTCGGGCGTAGTTAAGATGATTTAAACATGCCGCCTAAGTATGGCCTCCTCCTCCCCTACAGCCATGCCAATCCTCACCAAATGTGGTAATCTGCAGAGTACCACTCAGGGGCGCATTTAAAATCATTTAAATATGCCGCCCAAGTATGGCCTCCTCCTCCCCTACAGCCAAGCCAATCCTCACCAGTGATGCTCAAATCCGAATCTGAGAGACACACGGATAGTTGCTATCCAGATATCTCTTAGTAAACCTGTGCGCGGTGGGTGGGGGGGTCAATATTACCTGTCTGACGTCTTCTTCGTCCGTCCCTGGCACCTCCCATGATGCGGTCCTTGTGGCGGTCACGTGACTACAAACACTTCCTCCTTCCGGGTTGAAGGAGGAAGTGTTTGTAGTCAAGTGATGCGGATGAACCGCATCGTTGGAGGCGCCAGGGATGGACAAAGAAGACGTCAGACAGGTAATATTGAGCCCCCCGCCCACCTCGCACAGGTTTACTGGGAGATATCCGGATAGCAACTATACGGGTGTCTCCGGGATCCAGATTTGAGCATTACTAATCGTCACCAAATGTGGCAACTTGCAGAAAACCACTGCGGGGCATATTTAAAATTATTTAAATATGCCACCTAAGAATGGCCTCCTCCTCCCCTACAGCCATGCCAATCCTCACCAAATGTGGCAATCTACAGAGTACCACTTCCGGGGCATATTTAAAATTATTTAAATATGCCGCCTAAGAATGGCCTCCACCTCCCCTACAGCCAAGCCAATCCTCACCAGTGATGCTCAAATCCGAATCCGAGAGACACACGGATAGTTGCTATCCAGATATCTCTTAGTAAACCTGTGCGCGGTGGGTGGGGGGGTCAATATTACCTGTCTGACGTCTTCTTCGTCCGTCCCTGGCACCTCCCATGATGCGGTCCTTGTGGCGGTCACGTGACTACAAACACTTCCTCCTTCCGGGTTGAAGGAGGAAGTGTTTGTAGTCAAGTGATGCGGATGAACCGCATCGTTGGAGGCGCCAGGGATGGACAAAGAAGACGTCAGACAGGTAATATTGAGCCCCCCGCCCACCTCGCACAGGTTTAATGGGAGATATCCGGATAGCAACTATACGGGTGTCTCCGGGATCCAGATTTGAGCATTACTAATCGTCACCAAATGTGGCAACTTGCAGAAAACCACTGCGGGGCATATTTAAAATTATTTAAATATGCCACCTAAGAATGGCCTCCTCCTCCCCTACAGCCATGCCAATCCTCACCAAATGTGGCAATCTACAGAGTACCACTTCCGGGGCATATTTAAAATTATTTAAATATGCCACCTAAGAATGGCCTCCACCTCCCCTACAGCCATGCTTATCCTCACCAAATGTGGCAATCTGCAGAGTACCACTCGGGCGTAGTTAAAATGATTTAAACATGCCGCCTAAGTATGGCCTCCTCCTCCCCTACAGCCATGCCAATCCTCACCAAATGTGGCAATCTGCAGAGTACCACTCAGGGGCGTATTTAAAATCATTTAAATATGCCGCCCAAGTATGGCCTTCTCCTCCTCCCCTACAGCCAAACCAATCCTCACCAGTGACGCTCAAATCCAGATCCGGGAGACACATGGATAGTTGCTATCCAGATATCTCTTAGTAAACCTGTGCGTGGTGGGTGGGGGGTGGGGTCAATATTACCTGTCTGACGTCTTCTTCGTCCGTCCCTGGCACCTCCCATGATGCGGTCCTTGTGGCGGTCACGTGACTACAAACACTTCCTCCTTCCGGGTTGAAGGAGGAAGTGTTTGTAGTTAAGTGATGCGGATGAACCGCATCGTTGGAGGCGCCAGGGATGGACAAAGAAGACGTCAGACAGGTAAGATTGAGCCCCCCGCCCACCTCGCACAGGTTTACTGGGAGATATCCGGATAGCAACTATACGGGTGTCTCCGGGATCCGGATTTTAGCATCACTAATCGTCACCAAATGTGGCAACTTGCAGAAAACCACTGCGGGGCATATTTAAAATTATTTAAATATGCCACCTAAGAATGGCCTCCTCCTCCCCTATAGCCATGCTTATCCTCACCAAATGTGGCAATCTGCAGAGTACCACTCGGGCGTAGTTAAGATGATTTAAACATGCCGCCTAAGTATGGCCTCCTCCTCCCCTACAGCCATGCCAATCCTCACCAAATGTGGTAATCTGCAGAGTACCACTCAGGGGCGCATTTAAAATCATTTAAATATGCCGCCCAAGTATGGCCTCCTCCTCCCCTACAGCCAAGCCAATCCTCACCAGTGATGCTCAAATCCGAATCCGAGAGACACACGGATAGTTGCTATCCAGATATCTCTTAGTAAACCTGTGCGCGGTGGGTGGGGGGGTCAATATTACCTGTCTGATGTCTTCTTCGTCCGTCCCTGGCACCTCCCATGATGCGGTCCTTGTGGCGGTCACGTGACTACAAACACTTCCTCCTTCCGGGTTGAAGGAGGAAGTGTTTGTAGTCAAGTGATGCGGATGAACCGCATCGTTGGAGGCGCCAGGGATGGACAAAGAAGACGTCAGACAGGTAATATTGAGCCCCCCGCCCACCTCGCACAGGTTTACTGGGAGATATCCGGATAGCAACTATACGGGTGTCTCCGGGATCCAGATTTGAGCATTACTAATCGTCACCAAATGTGGCAACTTGCAGAAAACCACTGCGGGGCATATTTAAAATTATTTAAATATGCCACCTAAGAATGGCCTCCTCCTCCCCTACAGCCATGCCAATCCTCACCAAATGTGGCAATCTACAGAGTACCACTTCCGGGGCATATTTAAAATTATTTAAATATGCCGCCTAAGAATGGCCTCCACCTCCCCTACAGCCATGCTTATCCTCACCAAATGTGGCAATCTGCAGAGTACCACTCGGGCGTAGTTAAAATGATTTAAACATGCCGCCTAAGTATGGCCTCCTCCTCCCCTACAGCCATGCCAATCCTCACCAAATGTGGCAATCTGCAGAGTACCACTCAGGGGCGTATTTAAAATCATTTAAATATGCCGCCCAAGTATGGCCTCCTCCTCCCCTACAGCCAAGCCAATCCTCACCAGTGTTGCTCAAATCTGGATCCGGCAGACACACGGATAGTTGCTATCCAGATATCTCTTAGTAAACCTGTGCGCGGTGGGTGGGGGGTGGGGTCAATATTACCTGTCTGACGTCTTCTTCGTCCGTCCCTGGCACCTCCCATGATGCGGTCCTTGTGGCGGTCACGTGACTACAAACACTTCCTCCTTCCGGGTTGCAGGAGGAAGTGTTTGTAGTCAAGTGATGCGGATGAACCGCATCGTTGGAGGCGCCAGGGATGGACAAAGAAGATGTCAGACAGGTAATATTGAGCCCCCCGCCCACCTCGCACAGGTTTACTGGGAGATATCCGGATAGCAACTATACGGGTGTCTCCGGGATCCGGATTTGAGCATCACTAATCGTCACCAAATGTGGCAACTTGCAGAAAACCACTGCGGGGCATATTTAAAATTATCTAAATATGCCACCTAAGAATGGCCTCCTCCTCCCCTATAGCCATGCTTATCCTCACCAAATGTGGCAATCTGCAGAGTACCACTCGGGCGTAGTTAAGATGATTTAAACATGCCGCCTAAGTATGGCCTCCTCCTCCCCTACAGCCATGCCAATCCTCACCAAATGTGGTAATCTGCAGAGTACCACTCAGGGGTGCATTTAAAATCATTTAAATATGCCGCCCAAGTATGGCCTCCTCCTCCCCTACAGCCAAGCCAATCCTCACCAGTGATGCTCAAATCCGAATCCGAGAGACACACGGATAGTTGCTATCCAGATATCTCTTAGTAAACTTGTGCGCGGTGGGTGGGGGGGTCAATATTACCTGTCTGACGTCTTCTTCGTCCGTCCCTGGCACCTCCCATGATGCGGTCCTTGTGGCGGTCACGTGACTACAAACACTTCCTCCTTCCGGGTTGAAGGAGGAAGTGTTTGTAGTCAAGTGATGCGGATGAACCGCATCGTTGGAGGCGCCAGGGATGGACAAAGAAGACGTCAGACAGGTAATATTGAGCCCCCCGCCCACCTCGCACAGGTTTACTGGGAGATATCCGGATAGCAACTATACAGGTGTCTCCGGGATCCAGATTTGAGCATTACTAATCGTCACTAAATGTGGCAACTTGCAGAAAACCACTGCGGGGCATATTTAAAATTATTTAAATATGCCACCTAAGAATGGCCTCCTCCTCCCCTACAGCCATGCCAATCCTCACCAAATGTGGCAATCTACAGAGTACCACTTCCGGGGCATATTTAAAATTATTTAAATATGCCACCTAAGAATGGCCTCCACCTCCCCTACAGCCATGCTTATCCTCACCAAATGTGGCAATCTGCAGAGTACCACTCGGGCGTAGTTAAAATGATTTAAATATGCCGCCTAAGTATGGCCTGTCACAGGAGCCCCACTGGCCGTGAACACGCAAAACCTTCCGATCCGATTCTAGCACACAGATTGAGAGCTATGGACGCAATCTGCGTAGAATTGGCGGAGTTTGAGCGTCACGACGCAGTAGGGAGCCTGTGAGGTTACGAAAATACACTTTTACTCCAACCCAGGGGTAGATCTGCCACCATCTCTGTTTTCTATCAGCCCAGAGAAAACTGCTAACTGGCTATAGACCTGTGAAACAAAAAAACGGTTAAAACTGTGCAATTCCTATCTATCTATCAAAACAGTAGCGTCCCTTCGGAAGTTTAGGTCTCGTCTGTGTATACTGAATAGCAGGTTTACTGAGAGGTAAAGACCTTTTAAGAAGCCTTTATTTGTTACAATATAAATAATTAATATATACAGACAATCGTGAACAATTAAACGATGAGAGACAGTGATAACACAGTACATAAAAGAAAAAGGGATAAAAAGAACGAATACTTATGATTCTGTGGAAAGTCCGTTCGGGAAAAGACAAAGTTCCTTTGTTGCAGTCCGTTCGCAATATGGCCGAACCACACGGCCGTTGCTCCGCCTACAAGATGGCCACTGCTATTTCCCCAAGCAGTGGCAGTCTTTTCGGTATGATGGAAAGTGGGGGAAAAACCCTGGGAGTCCTCATGCAATCAGTTTTGAGCACTGACATTTCTGGGCGGAGTCTCAAGCTCAGCCCAGGGGCGTGTCAGGCAGTGAGTTCTCTGGGGAGGAACTTCCAACCATCCACAAAATATGTCCAATTTCATATCCCGCCGGGGGTTTGTCGCACATGCAAACCGATTTCATATTCAGATTGGGCTGAAAATACACGTTCATAGGACATCAAACTTGCAATATTTGGGGCGCACGGGGACCCCATTATTCATATCTCAGCCCCTGCTCGGGTTGCCTGGCTATGTCTAGTATCACCATCTTCTACAGAATTAGGGAAACAAAATTATGTAATTTTCATATTCCTCCCATGGATGGTATTTGCAAAATGTGACAAAGTTATCAACACCATGCATTCCATACTCAGTCTAGTCGGTGCCGTCAAGACTGGGAGGAATGTAGGTGTCAATAGACCTCATGCTGTGCTAGCTTCCCCTGTTGAATAGACTCTGTTGGTATTTCAGCTCTGCCCAATTAGCACATTAGTGTCACCAGAGCTTTTCCGGGAGCCTTAAAAGGATTTCTTGCTAAACCAGGTTGCTTTAGCAATATGCTAACGCAGGCCCATTCAGCCCTCATGGCAAAAGGGGGGGAAGGCAGGAAGGAAAAACTTCTATTTAAAAATAAAGAATGTCAGTTTTCCGATCACGGTTGCGATCGGACAATCGGCCGCGAATCCTCGGACGACTGGGCGTCGCCCGGCGTCACACCTCCCCCTTCCCGAGCTCTGCTCAGGGAGGTGTCAACAGGACGCCTTCCGTAGCAGCTATTGGCGCTGTTGGGTCGGGTTCCCCCTGACCCCGCGACAGCCCATCAGCGTTCTGGTGTCGGCTGCCTGCTTTGTGTTGGATCGTAAAGTCGTACTGCTGCAATGACAGGCTCCACCGTAGGAGCTTGCCGTTGGTTCCAGCAGTACGGTTTAGCCAACTCAGGGGATTGTGATCAGTGACGATCGTGAAGGAGCGGCCGTACAGATACGACTGCAGTTTCTGTAGGGCCCACACGATCGCCAGGCACTCCTTTTCAGTTGTGGAGTAGGCTACCTCTCGGGGCAGGAGCTTCCGGCTCAGGTAGAGGATAGGGTGTTCATCCCCCTTTCCATCCACCTGGCTGAGGACTGCGCCGAGACCGTAGTCAGAGGCATCGGTTTGCACCACAAACCGACGACTGAAGTCTGGGGCCTGAAGCACAGGGGCGCTTGCGAGGGCCTGCTTCAAGGCCTGGAAGGCATTCTCGCAAGCGGGGGTCCAGCTAACAACCTTGGGGTGCTTCTTGCTAGTGGCATCGGTCAGGGGCTTCGCCAGTGTACTATAGGCGGGAACAAATTTCCTATAGTAGCCGGCGGTCCCCAGGAACGCCTGGACCTGCTGTTTCGTGATAGGTCGAGGCCATGCCAGGATGGCGTCCACCTTTCCCGTGTCAGGTTTCAGGGTGTTACCCCCCACCCGGTGACCTAAGTACTGCACCTCGGTCATGCCAATCTGACACTTACTCGGTTTAACCGTCAGATTGGCCATGGCCAGCCTCTCTAGTACCTGGGACAGGTGTTTGAGGTGTTCTTCCCAGGTGGGGCTGAACACCGCAATGTCATCCAGATACGCTACAGCGAACCCTTGCATTCCCTCTAGCAGGTCGTTCACGGCCCGCTGAAACGTGGCAGGGGCGTTCTTCATCCCAAAGGGCATCATCGTGAACTCGAAGAGGCCGAAAGGGGTGATGAAGGCCGACTTTTGCCTCGCGTCAGGTGCAAGTGGTATCTGCCAATACCCCCGGCTCAGATCCATGATTGATAGGTACCTGGCTGATGCCAGTGTATCTAGCAGCTCATCAATGCGAGGCATGGGGTAGGCGTCTGTAGTGGTGATGGCGTTCAGTTTCCTGTAGTCTACGCAGAACCGAGTTGTCTGGTCCTTCTTGGGGACCAGGACAACAGGGGCTGCCCAGGCACTACTGGACTTTTGAACCACCCCTAACTCCAGCATCTCCCTCACCTCCTTCTGCATGTCCGCCTGTACCTCGGGAGAGACACGGTAAGCGGACTGCCTGATGGGGGGATGGGTACCTGTATCTACCCCATGCACCGCCATACTGGTCCGCCCCGGGATACCGGAGAAGGTGTGCTGGTACTGGCCCGTGGCATATGCAGTTAGTGGCTGAAGGCTACCATCCCTGTGGTCAGAGGAGGGGGAGGAGGCCGGAACCTCTTCCACCTGCTCTGAGCCCAGGTTCTGAGCAGCGCGGCTGCGTGTTACTGCCAGTACAGGTACACCTTCAGACTGGCACATACTGGCATTACTCACATCCTGGCTGCATGCATGAATTACAGTGACAGGTACAACAACATTTTCATCACAAACAATCGGTATATCAAACACAGGTACCTGTGACACAGGTACTATTGGACTCGGTACCCCTGGACTGGGCACATTCAACCCACCTCCCCCCTGTTCTTGCCCCTTGGTGCAAAGTACCTTAGTGTGGGCGGAGAGTCCGTCTCCCTCCTGGCAGTCTGAGGGGCTTGGGGCAGGTTCATAATAGGACACAAGCTTGCCCAGGTCGGTCCCCAACAAAACTGGGACCGGCAGTTGGTCCAGGACCCCAACAACCTTCTCTTGAACCCCCACCCCCCAATCGATGGACACCCGAGCCTGGGGAATGCGAGAAAGAGTGCCCCCCACTCCAGTGAGGGTAAGGTATTTGTCAGGGAGGATATTTTCCGTCGGGACCAGGTGCGCACGCACCAGGGTGACATCCGCTCCAGTGTCGCGGAAACCGGTAACAAGCTGGTCGTTCACTGTAACCAGCTGGTGGTTGCTCGTAGCGGAGTGGATCCCTCTCCCACCTGCGAACATGACGTTGTTGGGTGCTCCCGGCTGGGGTGCGCTGGCTGGCGGCAGTTGCCGTGGGCGAGGTGTAGGTGGTGCAGGAGCTGGCGCTGTCTGCCTCCGCTCCGGGCAGTTAAACTTCATGTGTCCGGGCTTGCGGCAAAAGTGACAGGTGATGCCCTCTGTTACTGCAGGCCTGGACGCAGCAGCTGCGCTGGATGGCCTCTGGGGCGCACGGCTCACAGAGGTAGGAGAGTCTGCAAAATTGTGGGACTGACCTCCTCTCCAGCTAGATGGGGCAGTCCTGCGGGTCTCCGGCACCCTGGTCGTTGCAAAGGTCTCAGCGAGGTCTGCAGCGACCGTCGCTGACGCCGGTCGGCGCTCCAGCACAAACTGGCGTACGTCAGCCGGGCAAATGTTCAGAAACTGCTCCAGGACGATTAAGTCCTCCAGGACACCGTAAGACCCTTTAGTGAGGCCTAGCGTCCACTGGCGGAGTGTGGTGAGCAGACTGCTGACCACATCTTGATAAGAATCAGTAGATTTTTTCTGCCAGGACCTGAACCTTTTCCGGTAGGCTTCTGGCGTCAGCTGGTACTTAGTGATTATAGCCTCCTTTATAGCGGTATAATCATTGTCCTTTTCCACAGGCAACTCTGAGAAAGCATCAAGCGCTTTGTAGCGCAGCAAGGGTGTCAGATGTCTGGCCCACTGGTCTTGGGACAGACGATACTGACGGCAGGCCTTTTCAAAAGACCTCAAAAACAAGTCAATGTCAGTGTCTTTTTCGATAATAGCAAATTTAAATTTTGCACTTACTGGAGCGGCAGTCCCTTCAGCAGGGAGGCTGGGCGTTGAACTCCGGCTGGCTTGCTGCACTTTCGCCATGTTCAGCTCATGCTGTCGTCTCTTCCGCGCCTCTGCAGATTGGCGTTCCTCTCGCTTTTGCTCCGCCATGTACTGCAGGTACTTGTCCACATCAGTTTCCATCAGCTTTTGCAATGCCTGCTGCATTACTGGATCAACATAACTGGACAGTCCAGTACTGGCCGGTTCCAGGCGAGTACTTTCAGGGGTTCTGGGGTCGGGGATCACACTGACAGCCTCCTGCGTATCTGTTGCCGCATTGCCCGCGGGTTGCTCAACCTCGGTACGCACAGGATCTTCAGTCTCTGGTTCCCCTCGACTTGCGTTAGATGAGCCGGTGTCCTCCACAGTGGACACCTCCAGCGTCCGCAGATTCTGGCTATCCCATCGGTACAAGTCCGTTATCAGGTCCTGCTGTTTCTTGCCGCGGATGTCCATGCCTCTCGCCTCGCACAGACTCTGCAGGTCGGATAGGACCATGACCTTGTAATTCCCGGACATTTCCATGCCAAATAAAAGAAAACTTAGGGGAGGGGTACTGGTTACACAGTCTCTCTGTATATATGAAAAATATATTGCACTCAGTCACTACCAACGAATTAGTTCGTCTCTCGATAGGGCTAATTCGATAGCCCTACCTGAGATACTATCAGCACACACAGATCCCAGACGCTGCCGACCACTGTCACAGGAGCCCCACTGGCCGTGAACACGCAAAACCTTCCGATCCGATTCTAGCACACAGATTGAGAGCTATGGACGCAATCTGCGTAGAATTGGCGGAGTTTGAGCGTCACGACGCAGTAGGGAGCCTGTGAGGTTACGAAAATACACTTTTACTCCAACCCAGGGGTAGATCTGCCACCATCTCTGTTTTCTATCAGCCCAGAGAAAACTGCTAACTGGCTATAGACCTGTGAAACAAAAAAACGGTTAAAACTGTGCAATTCCTATCTATCTATCAAAACAGTAGCGTCCCTTCGGAAGTTTAGGTCTCGTCTGTGTATACTGAATAGCAGGTTTACTGAGAGGTAAAGACCTTTTAAGAAGCCTTTATTTGTTACAATATAAATAATTAATATATACAGACAATCGTGAACAATTAAACGATGAGAGACAGTGATAACACAGTACATAAAAGAAAAAGGGATAAAAAGAACGAATACTTATGATTCTGTGGAAAGTCCGTTCGGGAAAAGACAAAGTTCCTTTGTTGCAGTCCGTTCGCAATATGGCCGAACCACACGGCCGTTGCTCCGCCTACAAGATGGCCACTGCTATTTCCCCAAGCAGTGGCAGTCTTTTCGGTATGATGGAAAGTGGGGGAAAAACCCTGGGAGTCCTCATGCAATCAGTTTTGAGCACTGACATTTCTGGGCGGAGTCTCAAGCTCAGCCCAGGGGCGTGTCAGGCAGTGAGTTCTCTGGGGAGGAACTTCCAACCATCCACAAAATATGTCCAATTTCATATCCCGCCGGGGGTTTGTCGCACATGCAAACCGATTTCATATTCAGATTGGGCTGAAAATACACGTTCATAGGACATCAAACTTGCAATATTTGGGGCGCACGGGGACCCCATTATTCATATCTCAGCCCCTGCTCGGGTTGCCTGGCTATGTCTAGTATCACCATCTTCTACAGAATTAGGGAAACAAAATTATGTAATTTTCATATTCCTCCCATGGATGGTATTTGCAAAATGTGACAAAGTTATCAACACCATGCATTCCATACTCAGTCTAGTCGGTGCCGTCAAGACTGGGAGGAATGTAGGTGTCAATAGACCTCATGCTGTGCTAGCTTCCCCTGTTGAATAGACTCTGTTGGTATTTCAGCTCTGCCCAATTAGCACATTAGTGTCACCAGAGCTTTTCCGGGAGCCTTAAAAGGATTTCTTGCTAAACCAGGTTGCTTTAGCAATATGCTAACGCAGGCCCATTCAGCCCTCATGGCAAAAGGGGGGGAAGGCAGGAAGGAAAAACTTCTATTTAAAAATAAAGAATGTCAGTTTTCCGATCACGGTTGCGATCGGACAATCGGCCGCGAATCCTCGGACGACTGGGCGTCGCCCGGCGTCACATGGCCTCCTCCTCCCCTACAGCCATGCCAATCCTCACCAAATGTGGCAATCTGCAGAGTACCACTCAGGGGCGTATTTAAAATCATTTAAATATGCCGCCCAAGTATGGCCTCCTCCTCCCCTACAGCCAAGCCAATCCTCACCAGTGTTGCTCAAATCTGGATCCGGCAGACACACGGATAGTTGCTATCCAGATATCTCTTAGTAAACCTGTGCGCGGTGGGTGGGGGGTGGGGTCAATATTACCTGTCTGACGTCTTCTTCGTCCGTCCCTGGCACCTCCCATGATGCGGTCCTTGTGGCGGTCACGTGACTACAAACACTTCCTCCTTCCGGGTTGCAGGAGGAAGTGTTTGTAGTCAAGTGATGCGGATGAACCGCATCGTTGGAGGCGCCAGGGATGGACAAAGAAGATGTCAGACAGGTAATATTGAGCCCCCCGCCCACCTCGCACAGGTTTACTGGGAGATATCCGGATAGCAACTATACGGGTGTCTCCGGGATCCGGATTTTAGCATCACTAATCGTCACCAAATGTGGCAACTTGCAGAAAACCACTGCGGGGCATATTTAAAATTATTTAAATATGCCACCTAAGAATGGCCTCCTCCTCCCCTATAGCCATGCTTATCCTCACCAAATGTGGCAATCTGCAGAGTACCACTCGGGCGTAGTTAAGATGATTTAAACATGCCGCCTAAGTATGGCCTCCTCCTCCCCTACAGCCATGCCAATCCTCACCAAATGTGGTAATCTGCAGAGTACCACTCAGGGGCGCATTTAAAATCATTTAAATATGCCGCCCAAGTATGGCCTCCTCCTCCCCTACAGCCAAGCCAATCCTCACCAGTGATGCTCAAATCCGAATCCGAGAGACACACGGATAGTTGCTATCCAGATATCTCTTAGTAAACCTGTGCGCGGTGGGTGGGGGGGGTCAATATTACCTGTCTGACGTCTTCTTCGTCCGTCCCTGGCACCTCCCATGATGCGGTCCTTGTGGCGGTCACGTGACTACAAACACTTCCTCCTTCCGGGTTGAAGGAGGAAGTGTTTGTAGTCAAGTGATGCGGATGAACCGCATCGTTGGAGGCGCCAGGGATGGACAAAGAAGACGTCAGACAGGTAATATTGAGCCCCCCGCCCACCTCGCACAGGTTTAATGGGAGATATCCGGATAGCAACTATACGGGTGTCTCCGGGATCCAGATTTGAGCATTACTAATCGTCACCAAATGTGGCAACTTGCAGAAAACCACTGCGGGGCATATTTAAAATTATTTAAATATGCCACCTAAGAATGGCCTCCTCCTCCCCTACAGCCATGCCAATCCTCACCAAATGTGGCAATCTACAGAGTACCACTTCCGGGGCATATTTAAAATTATTTAAATATGCCACCTAAGAATGGCCTCCACCTCCCCTACAGCCATGCTTATCCTCACCAAATGTGGCAATCTGCAGAGTACCACTCGGGCGTAGTTAAAATGATTTAAACATGCCGCCTAAGTATGGCCTCCTCCTCCCCTACAGCCATGCCAATCCTCACCAAATGTGGCAATCTGCAGAGTACCACTCAGGGGCATATTTAAAATCATTTAAATATGCCGCCCAAGTATGGCCTTCTCCTCCTCCCCTACAGCCAAGCCAATCCTCACCAGTGACGCTCAAATCCAGATCCGGGAGACACATGGATAGTTGCTATCCAGATATCTCTTAGTAAACCTGTGCGCGGTGGGTGGGGGGTGGGGTCAATATTACCTGTCTGACGTCTTCTTCGTCCGTCCCTGGCACCTCCCATGATGCGGTCCTTGTGGCGGTCACGTGACTACAAACACTTCCTCCTTCCGGGTTGAAGGAGGAAGTGATTGTAGTCAAGTGATGCGGATGAACCGCATCGTTGGAGGCGCCAGGGATGGACAAAGACGACGTCAGACAGGTAAGATTGAGCCCCCCGCCCACCTCGCACAGGTTTACTGGGAGATATCCAGATAGCAACTATACGGGTGTCTCCGGGATCCGGATTTGAGCATCACTAATCGTCACCAAATGTGGCAACTTGCAGAAAACCACTGCGGGGCATATTTAAAATTATTTAAATATGCCACCTAAGAATGGCCTCCTCCTCCCCTACAGCCATGCCAATCCTCACCAAATGTGGCAATCTACAGAGTACCACTTCCGGGGCATATTTAAAATTATTTAAATATGCCACCTAAGAATGGCCTCCACCTCCCCTACAGCCATGCTTATCCTCACCAAATGTGGCAACTTGCAGAAAACCACTGCGGGGCATATTTAAAATGATTTAAATATGCCATCTATGAATGGCCTCCTCCTCCCCTACAGCCATGCCAATCCTCACCAAATGTGGCAATCTGCAGAGTACCACTCAGGGGCGTATTTAAAATGATTTAAATATGCCGCCTAAGTATGGCCTCCTCCTCCTCCCCTACAGCCAAGCCAATCCTCACCAGTGATGCTCAAATCCGAATCCGAGAGACACACGGATAGTTGCTATCCAGATATCTCTTAGTAAACCTGTGCGCGGTGGGTGGGGGGGGGGGTCAATATTACCTGTCTGACGTCTTCTTCGTCCGTCCCTGGTGCCTCCCATGATGCGGTCCTTGTGGCGGTCACGTGACTACAAACACTTCCTCCTTCTGGGAGTTGTGGAGCACAGAGCAACCATGCCTCTGTGCGACCCACAAATCCCAATGAACAATGGCTGCACGGTGCAAACACAGCGCAGTGCGTAACCTGCGCAACTCAGAAAAGAGCAAGGACAGACTGGGTGAATGTCCACCAATCTAGTCGCCACCCATTCAAGAGCAGGACAGATAGAACGAGATAGCTAATCGCAAGAACCGCGATAGCAGACACATAAACAGAACAGGACGAAACAGCAAGAAAGGAATAGAGGAACACACAGTAAAATAACAATGTAAGGAAAAAAACAAATGCTAGCTAAACGCCAACTCCGCACTCATTCGCAGCAGAGAACGCGTTTAAGACACGATCACCGCGCGTTAGTCGCCCAGTGACAAGCGTGCCACCCTAACTACAACAAGTAATACAAATGAACACAAATAGACAGAGACAGACAGAATGAACGCTTGTGAGAGCAAGCGATCAACACAGACAAACAGATAGCGTAAACACTTGCTAATCGGTTGCCCAACACCAGGCAACAGCAGGCGCAGAAACATCGTGGCCAGCAGGATACATCACAAACATGATCATGACAGGTCATGATCCTGACAGAAGGAGGATGTGTTTGTAGTTACGTGAAGCGCATGGACCGCATCGTTGGAGGTGCCAGGGATGGACAAAGAAGACGTGAGACAGGTAAGATTGAGCCCCCCGCCCCCCCTGCACAGGTTTACTGGGGGATATCCGGATAGCAACTATACGGGTGTCCCTGGGATCCGGATTTGAGCATCACTAATCGTCACCAAATGTGGCAACTTGCAGACAACCACTGCGGGGCATATTTAAAATTATTTAAATATGCCACCTAAGAATGGCCTCCTCCTCCCCTACAGCCATGCCAATCGTCACCAAATGTGGCAATCTGCAGAGTACCACTCGGGCGTAGTTAAAATGATTTAAATATGCCGCCTAAGTATGGCCTCCTCCTCCCCTACAGCCATGCCAATCCTCACCAAATGTGGCAATCTGCAGAGTACCACTCAGGGGCGTATTTACAATGATTTAAATATGCCGCCCAAGTATGGCCTCCTCCTCCCCTACAGCCAAGCCAATCCTCACCAGTGTTGCTCAAATCTGGATCCGGCAGACACACGGATAGTTGCTATCCAGATATCTCTTAGTAAACCTGTGCGCGGTGGGTGGGGGGGTCAATATTACCTGTCTGACGTCTTCTTCGTCCGTCCCTGGCACCTCCCATGATGCGGTCCTTGTGGCGGTCACGTGACTACAAACACTTCCTCCTTCCGGGTTGAAGGAGGAAGTGTTTGTAGTCAAGTGATGCGGATGAACCGCATCGTTGGAGGCGCCAGGGATGGACAAAGAAGACGTCAGACAGGTTAGATTAAGCCCCCCGCCCACCTCGCACAGGTTTACTGGGAGATATCCGGATAGCAACTATACGGGTGTCTCCGGGATCCGGATTTGAGCATCACTAATCGTCACCAAATGTGGCAACTTGCAGAAAACCACTGCGGGGCATATTTAAAATTATTTAAATATGCCATCTATGAATGGCCTCCTCCTCCCCTACAGCCATGCCAATCCTCACCAAATGTGGCAATCTGCAGAGTACCACTCAGGGGCGTATTTAAAATGATTTAAATATGCCGCCTAAGTATGGCCTCCTCCTCCTCCCCTACAGCCAAGCCAATCCTCACCAGTGATGCTCAAATCCGAATCCGAGAGACACACGGATAGTTGCTATCCAGATATCTCTTAGTAAACCTGTGCGCGGTGGGTGGGGGGGGGGTCAATATTACCTGTCTGACGTCTTCTTCGTCCGTCCCTGGCGCCTCCCATGATGCGGTCCTTGTGGCGGTCACGTGACTACAAACACTTCCTCCTTCTGGGAGTTGTGGAGCACAGAGTAACCGTGCCTCTGTGCGACCCACAAATCCCAATGAACAATGTCTGCACGGTGCAAACACAGCGCAGTGCGTAACCTGCGCAACTCAGAAAACAGCAAGGACAGACTGGGTGAATGTCCACCAATCTAGTCGCCACCCATTCAAGAGTAGGACAGATAGAACGAGATAGCTAATCGCAAGAACCGCGATAGCAGACACATAAACAGAACAGGACGAAACAGCAAGAAAGGAATAGAGGAACACACAGTAAAATAACAATGTAAGGAAAAAAACAAACGCTAGCTAAACGCCAACTCCGCACTCTTTCGCAACAGAGAACGCGTTTAAGACACGATCACCGCGCGTTAGTCGCCCAGTGACAAGCGTGCCACCCTAACTACAACAAGTAATACAAATGAACACAAATAGACAGAGACAGACAGAATGAACGCTTGTGAGAGCAAGCGATCAACACAGACAAACAGATAGCGTAAACACTTGCTAATCGGTTGCCCAACACCAGGCAACAGCAGGCGCAGAAACATCGTGGCCAGCAGGATACATCACAAACATGATCATGACAGGTCATGATCCTGATAGAAGGAGGATGTGTTTGTAGTTACGTGATGCGCATGGACCACATCGTTGGAGGTGCCAGGGATGGACAAAGAAGACGTGAGACAGGTAAGATTGAGCCCCCCGCCCACCCTGCACAGGTTTACTGGGAGATATCCGGATAGCAACTATACGGGTGTCTCCGGGATCCGGATTTGAGCATCACTAATCGTCACCAAATGTGGCAACTTGCTGAAAACCACAGCGGGGCATATTTAAAATTATTTAAATATGCCACCTAAGAATGGCCTCCTCCTCCCCTACAGCCATGCTTATCCTCACCAAATGTGGCAATCTGCAGAGTACCACTCGGGCGTAGTTAAAATGATTTAAACATGCCGCCTAAGTATGGCCTCCTCCTCCCCTACAGCCATGCCAATCCTCACCAAATGTGGTAATCTGCAGAGTACCACTCAGGGGCGCATTTAAAATGAGTTAAATATGCCGCCCAAGTATGGCCTCCTCCTCCCCTACAGCCAAGCCAATCCTCACCAGTGATGCTCAAATCCGAATCCGAGAGACACACGGATAGTTGCTATCCAGATATCTCTTAGTAAACCTGTGCGCGGTGGGTGGGGGGGTCAATATTACCTGTCTGACGTCTTCTTCGTCCATCCCTGGCACCTCCCATGATGCGGTCCTTGTGGCGGTCACGTGACTACAAACACTTCCTCCTTCCGGGATGAAGGAGGAAGTGTTTGTAGTCAAGTGATGCGGATGAACCGCATCGTTGGAGGCGCCAGGGATGGACAAAGAAGACGTCAGACAGTTAAGATTGAGCCCCCCGCCCACCCCGCACAGGTTTCCTGGGAGATATCCGGATAGCAACTATACAGGTGTCTCCGGGATCCGGATTTGAGCATCACTAATCGTCACCAAATGTGGCAACTTGCAGAAAACCACTGCGGGGCATAATTAAAATTATTTAAATATGCCACCTAAGAATGGCCTCCTCCTCCCCTACAGCCTAGCCAATCCTCACCAGTGACGCTCAAATCCGGATCCGGGAGACACATGGATAGTAGCTATCCAGATATCTCTTAGTAAACCTGTGCGCGGTGGGTGGGGGGTAAATATTACCTGTCTGACGTCTTCTTCGTCCGTCCCTGGCGCCTGCCATGATGCGGTCCTTGTGGCGGTCACGTGACTACAAACACTTACTCCTTCCGGGTTGAAGGAGGAAGTGTTTGTAGTCAAGTGATGCGCATGAACCGCATCGTTGGAGGCACCAGGGACGGACAAAGAAGACGTCAGACAGGTAAGATTGAGCCCCCCGAAAACCCCGCACAGGTTTACTGGGAGATATCCAGATGGCAACTATACGGGTGTCTCCGGGATCTGGATTTGAGCATCACTAATCGTCACCAAATGTGGCAACTTGCAGAGTACCACTGCGGGGCATATTTAAAATTATTTAAATATGCCATCTAAGAATGGCCTCCTCCTCCCCTACAGCCAAGCCAATCCTCACCAGTAATGCTCAAATCCGAATACGAGAGACACACGGATAGTTGCTATCCAGATATCTCTTAGTAAACCTGTGCGCGGTGGGTGGGGGGGTCAATATTACCTGTCTGACGTCTTCTTCGTCCGTCCCTGGCACCTCCAATGATGCGGTCCTTGTGGCGGTCACGTGACTACAAACACTTCCTCCTTCCGGGTTGAAGGAGGAAGTGTTTGTAGTCAAGTGATGCGGATGAACCGCATCGTTGGAGGCGCCAGGGATGGACAAAGAAGACGTCAGACAGGTAAGATTGAGCCCCCCGCCCACCTCGCACAGGTTTACTGGGAGATATCCGGATAGCAACTATACGGGTGTCTCCGGGATCCGGATTTTAGCATCACTAATCGTCACCAAATGTGGCAACTTGCAGAAAACCACTGCGGGGCATATTTAAAATTATTTAAATATGCCACCTAAGAATGGCCTCCTCCTCCCCTACAGCCATACCAATCCTCACCAAATGTGGCAATCTACAGAGTACCATTTCCGGGGCATATTTAAAATTATTTAAATATGCCACCTAAGAATGGCCTCCACCTCCCCTACAGCCATGCTTATCCTCACCAAATGTGGCAATCTGCAGAGTACCACTCGGGCGTAGTTAAAATGATTTAAACATGCCGCCTAAGTATGGCCTCCTCCTCCCCTACAGCCATGCCAATCCTCACCAAATGTGGCAATCTGCAGAGTACCACTCAGGGGCGTATTTAAAATCATTTAAATATGCCGCCCAAGTATGGCCTCCTCCTCCTCCCCTACAGCCAAGCCAATCCTCACCAGTGACGCTCATATCCAGATCCTGGAGACACATGGATAGTTGCTATCCAGATATCTCTTAGTAAACCTGTGCGCGGTGGGTGGGGGGGTCAATATTACCTGTCTGACGTCTTCTTTGTCCGTCCCTGGCGCCTGCCATGATGCGGTCCTTGTGGCGGTCACGTGACTACAAACACTTTCTCCTTCCGGGTTGAAGGAGGAAGTGTTTGTAGTCAAGTGATGCGCATGAACCGTATCGTTGGAGGCACCAGGGATGGACAAAGAAGACGTCAGACAGGTAAGATTGAGCCCCCCGAAAACCCCGCACATGTTTACTGGGAGATATCCGGATGGCAACTATACGGGTGTCTCCGGGATCTGGATTTGAGCATCACTAATCGTCACCAAATGTGGCAACTTGCAGACAACCACTGCGGGGCATATTTAAAATTATTTAAATATGCCATCTATGAATGGCCTCCTTCTCCCCTACAGCCATGCCAATCCTCACCAAATGTGGCAATCTGCAGAGTACCACTCAGGGGCGTATTTAAAATGATTTAAATATGCCGCCTAAGTATGGCCTCCTCCTCCTCCCCTACAGCCAAGCCAATCCTCACCAGTGATGCTCAAATCCGAATCCGAGAGACACATGGATAGTTGCTATCCAGATATCTCTTAGTAAACCTGTGCGCGGTGGGTGGGGGGGTCAATATTACCTGTCTGACGTCTTCTTCGTCCGTCCCTGGCACCTCCCATGATGCGGTCCTTGTGGCGGTCACGTGACTACAAACACTTCCTCCTTCCGGGTTGAAGGAGGAAGTGTTTGTAGTCAAGTGATGCGGATGAACCGCATCGTTGGAGGCGCCAGGGATGGACAAAGAAGACGTCAGACAGGTAAGATTGAGCCCCCCGCCCACCCCGCACAGGTTTACTGGGAGATATCCGGATAGCAACTATACAGGTGTCTCCGGGATCCGGATTTAAGCATCACTAATCGTCACCAAATGTGGCAACTTGCAGAAAACCACTGCGGGGCATATTTAAAATTATTTAAATATGCCACCTAAGAATGGCCTCCTCCTCCCCTACAGCCATGCCAATCCTCACCAAATGTGGCAATCTGCAGAGTACCACTCAGGGGCGTATTTAAAATGATTTAAATATGCCGCCCAAGTATGGCCTCCTCCTCCCCTACAGCCAAGCCAATCCTCACCAGTGTTGCTCAAATCTGGATCCGGCAGACACACGGATAGTTGCTATCCAGATATCTCTTAGTAAACCTGTGCGCGGTGGGTGGGGGGGTCAATATTACCTGTCTGACGTCTTCTTCGTCCGTCCCTGGCACCTCCCATGATGCGGTCCTTGTGGCGGTCACGTGACTACAAACACTTCCTCCTTCCGGGTTGAAGGAGGAAGTGTTTGTAGTCAAGTGATGCGGATGAACCGCATCGTTGGAGGCGCCAGGGATATACAAAGAAGACGTCAGACAGGTTAGATTGAGCCCCCCGCCCACCTCGCACAGGTTTACTGGGAGATATCCGGATAGCAACTATACGGGTGTCTCCGGGATCCGGATTTGAGCATCACTAATCGTCACCAAATGTGGCAACTTGCAGAAAACCACTGCGGGGCATATTTACAATTATTTAAATATGCCACCTAAGAATGGCCTCCTCCTCCCCTACAGCCATACCAATCCTCACCAAATGTGGCAATCTACAGAGTACCATTTCCGGGGCATATTTAAAATTATTTAAATATGCCACCTAAGAATGGCCTCCACCTCCCCTACAGCCATGCTTATCCTCACCAAATGTGGCAATCTGCAGAGTACCACTCGGGCGTAGTTAAAATGTTTTAAACATGCCGCCTAAGTATGGCCTCCTCCTCCCCTACAGCCATGCCAATCCTCACCAAATGTGGCAATCTGCAGAGTACCACTCAGGGGCGTATTTAAAATCATTTAAATATGCCGCCCAAGTATGGCCTCCTCCTCCTCCCCTACAGCCAAGCCAATCCTCACCAGTGACGCTCAAATCCAGATCCAGGAGACACATGGATAGTTGCTATCCAGATATCTCTTAGTAAACCTGTGCGCGGTGGGTGGGGGGGTCAATATTACCTGTCTGACGTCTTCTTCGTCCGTCCCTGGCGCCTGCCATGATGCGGTCCTTGTGGCAGTCACGTGACTACAAACACTTTCTCCTTCCGGGTTGAAGGAGGAAGTGTTTGTAGTCAAGTGATGCGCATGAACCGTATCGTTGGAGGCACCAGGGATGGACAAAGAAGACGTCAGACAGGTAAGATTGAGCCCCCCGAAAACCCCGCACAGGTTTACTGGGAGATATCCGGATGGCAACTATACGGGTGTCTCCGGGATCTGGATTTGAGCATCACTAATCGTCACCAAATGTGGCAACTTGCAGACAACCACTGCGGGGCATATTTAAAATTATTTAAATATGCCATCTATGAATGGCCTCCTCCTCCCCTACAGCCATGCCAATCCTCACCAAATGTGGCAATCTGCAGAGTACCACTCAGGGGCGTATTTAAAATGATTTAAATATGCCGCCTCCCATGGAGGAAAGACTTCTTCGACAGTGGGAGGGACAAGTACCTAACAAATTGCAAATTGTTAGTGAAACTAACATCCTCCAAGTGGTAGACAGGTATGTGTATGCTCATTGTGTATTTGAATCCCATGAGTGGGGTGTGCACTTTTTTGCAGGTAAGCACTCATCTGTTTTTAAGTAGCGCTGTTCATTTCTTTGCTATGTTTAATTGATTGATTTCTGGTCAGCTGCTCCCACTTAATAGTTTTCCTTTGGTGTATATGCAGAGCCTCTGTTTGGGTTCAAGGTGCGTTTGCAGTTTCTGGGGGGGCTCAGCGCATCTCTGAGCTGAGGCCATTCAGGGGCGGCCTGGTGATGCGCTGATCCCACTTTTTTTGCGCAATTCTCAATTTTACTGGTAGCGCGCCCAGGCTATGCATATGCATAGGTAGAATTTAGTTATTGTTAGGTCCCCTCCCATGGAGGAAAGACTTCTTCGACAGTGGGAGGGACAAGTACCTAACAAATTGCAAATTGTTAGTGAAACTAACATCCTCCAAGTGGTAGACAGGTATGTGTATGCTCATTGTGTATTTGAATCCCATGAGTGGGGTGTGCACTTTTTTGCAGGTAAGCACTCATCTGTTTTTAAGTAGCGCTGTTCATTTCTTTGCTATGTTTGATTGATTTATTTCTGGTCAGCTGCTCCCACTTAATAGTTTTCCTTTGGTGTATATGCAGAGCCTCTGTTTGGGTTCAAGGTGCGTTTGCAGTTTCTGGGGGGGCTCAGCGCATCTCTGAGCTGAGGCCATTCAGGGGCGGCCTGGTGATGCGCTGATCCCACTTTTTTTGCGCAATTCTCAATTTTACTGGTAGCGCGCCCAGGCTATGCATATGCATAGGTAGAATTTAGTTAGTGTTAGGTCCCCTCCCATGGAGGAAAGACTTCTTCGACAGTGGGAGGGACAAGTACCTAACAAATTGCAAATTGTTAGTGAAACTAACATCCTCCAAGTGGTAGACAGGTATGTGTATGCTCATTGTGTATTTGAATCCTATGAGTGGGGTGTGCACTTTTTTGCAGGTAAGCACTCATCTGTTTTTAAGTAGCGCTGTTCATTTCTTTGCTCCTCCTCCTCCCCTACAGCCAAGCCAATCCTCACCAGTGATGCTCAAATTACCTGTCTGAAGTCTTCTTCATCCGTCCCTGGCACCTCCCATGATGCGGTCCTTGTGGCGGTCACGTGACTACAAACACTTCCTCCTTCCGGGTTGAAGGAGGAAGTGTTTGTAGTCAAGTGATGCGGATGAACCGCATCGTTGGAGGCGCCAGGGATGGACAAAGAAGACGTCAGACAGGTAAGATTGAGCCCCCCGCCCACCCCGCACAGGTTTCCTGGGAGATATCCGGATAGCAACTATACAGGTGTCTCCGGGATCCGCATTTGAGCATCACTAATCGTCACCAAATGTGGCAACTTGCAGAAAACCACTGCGGGGCATATTTAAAATTATTTAAATATGCCAGCTAAGAATGGCCTCCTCCTCCCCTACAGCCATGCCAATCCTCACCAAATGTGGCAATCTGCAGAGTACCACTTCCGGGGCATATTTAAAATTATTTAAATATGCCACCTAAGAATGGCCTCCTCCTCCCCTACAGCCATGCTTATCCTCACCAAGTGTGGCAATCTGCAGAGTACCACTCGGGCGTAGTTAAAATGATTTAAACATGCCGCCTAAGTATGGCCCCCTCCTCCCCTACAGCCAAGCCAATCCTCACCAGTGACGCTCAAATCCGAATCCGGGAGACACATGGATAGTTGCTATCCAGATATCTCTTAGTAAACCTGTGTGCGGTGGGTGGGGGGGGGGCAATATTACCTGTCTGACGTCTTCTTCGTCCGTCCCTGGCGCATGCCATGATGCGGTCCTTGTGGCGGTCACGTGACTACAAATACTTCCTCCTTCCGGGTTGAAGGAGGAAGTGTTTGTAGTCAAGTGATGCACTTGAACCGCATCGTTGGAGGCACCAGGGATGGACAAAGAAGACATCAGACAGGTAAGAGTGAGCCCCCCGAAAACCCCACACAGGTTTACTGGGAGATATCCGGATGGCAACTATACGGGTGTCTCCGGGATCTGGATTTGAGCATCACTAATCGTCACCAAATGTGGCAACTTGCAGACAACCACTGCGGGGCATATTTAAAATTATTTAAATATGCCATCTAAGAATGGCCTCCTCCTCCCCTACAGCCATGCCAATCCTCACCAAATGTGGCAATCTGCAGAGTACCACTCAGAGGCGTATTTAAAATGATTTAAATATGCCGTCTAAGTATGGCCTCCACCTCCTCCCCTACAGCCAAGCCAATCCTCACCAGTGATGCTCAAATCCGAATCCGAGAGACACACGGATAGTTGCTATCCAGATATCTCTTAATAAAACCTGTGCGCAGTGGGTGGGGGGGTCAATATTACTTGTTTGACGTCTTCTTCGTCCGTCCCTGGCGCCTCCCATGATGCGGTCCTAGTGGCGGTCACGTGACTACAAACACTTTCTGCTTCTGGGAGTTGTGGAGCACAGAGCAACCGTGCCTCTGTGCGACCCACAAATCCCAATGAACAATGGCTGCACGGTGCAAACACAGCGCAGTGCGTAATCTGCGCAACTCAGAAAAGAGCAAGGACAGACTGGGTGAATGTCCGCCAATCTAGTTGCCACCCATTCAAGAGCAGGACAGATAGAACGAGATAGCTAATCGCAAGAACCGCGATAGCAGACACATAAACAGAACAGGACGAAACAGCAAAAAAGGAATAGAGGAACACACAGTAAAATAACAATGTAAGGAAAAAAACAAACGCTAGCTAAACGCGAACTCTGCACTCATTCGCAACAGAGAACGCGTTTAAGACACGATCACCGCGCGTTAGTCGCCCAGTGACAAGCGTGCCACCCTAACTACAACAAGAAATACAAATGAACACAAATATACAGAGACAGACAGAATGAACGCTTGTGAGAGCAAGCGATCGACACAGACAAACAGATAGCGTAAACACTTGCTAATCGGTTGCCCAACACCAGGCAACAGCAGGCGCAGAAACATCGTGGCCAGTAGGATACATCACAAACATGATCATGACAGGTCATGATCCTGACAGGAGGATGTGTTTGTAGTTACGTGATGCGCATGGACCGCATCGTTGGAGAAGATATCTCTTAGTAAACCTGTGCAGGTGGGTGGGGGGGTCAATATTACCTGTCTGACGTCTTCTTCGTCCGTCTCTGGCACCTCCCATGATGCGGTCCTTGTGGCGGTCACGTGACTACAAACACTTCCTCCTTCCGGGTTGAAGGAGGAAGTGTTTGTAGTCAAGTGATGCGGATGAACCGCATCGTTGGAGGCGCCAGGGATGGACAAAGAAGACGTCAGACAGGTAAGATTGAGCCCCCCGCCCACCCCGCACAGGTTTACTACTAGATATCCGGATAGCAACTATACAGGTGTCTCCGGGATCCGGATTTGAGCATCACTAATCGTCACCAAATGTGGCAACTTGCAGAAAACCACTGCGGGGCATATTTAAAATTATTTAAATATGCTATCTAAGAATGGCCTCCTCCTCCCCTACAGCCATGCCAATCCTCACCAAATGTGGCAATCTGCAGAGTACCACTTCCGGGGCATATTTAAAATTATTTAAATATGCCACCTAAGAATGGCCTCCTCCTCCCCTACAGCCATGCTTATCCTCACCAAATGTGGCAATCTGCAGAGTACCACTCGGGCGTAGTTAAAATGATTTAAACATGCCGCCTAAGTATGGCCTCCTCCTCCCCTACAGCCAAGCCAATCCTCACCAGTGACGCTCAAATCCGGATCCGGGAGACACATGGATAGTTGCTATCCAGATATCTCTTAGTAAACCTGTGCGCGGTGGGTGGGGGGGTCAATATTACCTGTCTGACGTCTTCTTCGTCTGTCCCTGGCGCCTGCCATGATGCAGTCCTTGTGGCGGTCACGTGACTACAAACACTTCCTCCTTCCGGGTTGAAGGAGGAAGTGTTTGTAGTCAAGTGATGCGCATGAACCGCATCGTTGGAGGCACCAGGGATGGACAAAGAAGACGTCAGACAGGTAAGATTGAGCCCCCCGAAAACCCCGCACAGGTTTACTGGGAGATATCCAGATGGCAACTATACGGGTGTCTCCGGGATCTGGATTTGAGCATCACTAATCGTCACCAAATGTGGCAACTTGCAGCCAACCACTGCGGGGCATATTTAAAATTATTTAAATATGCCATCTAAGAATGGCCTCCTCCTCCCCTACAGCCATGCCAATCCTCACCAAATGTGGCAATCTGCAGAGTACCACTCAGGGGCGTATTTAAAATGATTTAAATATGCCGCCTAAGTATGGCCTCCTCCTCCTCCCCTACAGCCAAGCGATTCCTCACCAGTGATGCTCAAATCCGAATCCGAGAGACACACGGATAGTTGCTATCCAGATATCTCTTAGTAAACCTGTGCGCGGTGGGTGGGGGGGGGGTCAATATTACCTGTCTGACGTCTTCTTCGTCCGTCCCTGGCGCCTGCCATTATGCGGTCCTTGTGGCGGTCACGTGACTACAAACACTTCCTCCTTCCGGGTTGAAGGAGGAAGTGTTTGTAGTCAAGTGATGCGCATGAACCGCATCGTTGGAGGCACCAGGGATGGACAAAGAAGACGTCAGACAGGTAACATTGAGCCCCCCGAAAACCCCGCACAGATTTACTGGGAGATATCCGGATGGCAACTATACGGGTGTCTCCGGGATCTAGATTTGAGCATCACTAATCGTCACCAAATGTGGCAACTTGCAGACAACCACTGCGGGGCATATTTAAAATTATTTAAATATGCCATCTAAGAATGGCCTCCTCCTCCCCTACAGCCATGCCAATCCTCACCAAATGTGGCAATCTGCAGAGTACCACTCAGGGGCGTATTTAAAATGATTTAAATATGCCCCCTAAGTATGGCCTCCTCCTCCTCCCCTACAGCCAAGCCAATCCTCACCAGTGATGCTCAAATCCGAATCCGAGAGACACACGGATAGTTGCTATCCAGATATCTCTTAGTAAACCTGTGCGCGGTGGGTGGGGGGGGTCAATATTACCTGTCTGACGTCTTCTTCGTCCGTCCCTGGCGCCTGCCATTATGCGGTCCTTGTGGCGGTCACGTGACTACAAACACTTCCTCCTTCCGGGTTGAAGGAGGAAGTGTTTGTAGTCAAGTGATGCGCATGAACCGCATCGTTGGAGGCACCAGGGATGGACAAAGAAGACGTCAGACAGGTAACATTGAGCCCCCCGAAAACCCCGCACAGATTTACTGGGAGATATCCGGATGGCAACTATACGGGTGTCTCCGGGATCTAGATTTGAGCATCACTTATCGTCACCAAATGTGGCAACTTGCAGACAACCACTGCGGGGCATATTTAAAATTATTTAAATATGCCATCTAAGAATGGCCTCCTCCTCCCCTACAGCCATGCCAATCCTCACCAAATGTGGCAATCTGCAGAGTACCACTCGGGCGTATTTAAAATGATTTAAATATGCCACCTAAGTATGGCCTCCTCCTCCTCCCCTACAGCCAAGCCAATCCTCACCAGTGATGCTCAAATCCGAATCCGAGAGACACACGGATAGTTGCTATCCAGATATCTCTTAATAAAACCTGTGGGCGGTGGGTGGAGGGGTCAATATTACTTGTCTGACGTCTTCTTCGTCCGTCCCTGGCGCCTCCCATGATGCGGTCCTTGTGGCGGTCATGTGACTACAAACACTTCCTCCTTCTGGGAGTTGTGGAGCACAGAGCAACCGTGCCTCTGTGCGACCCACAAATCCCAATGAACAATGTCTGCACGGTGCAAACACAGCGCAGTGCGTAACCTGCGCAACTCAGAAAACAGCAAGGACAGACTGGGTGAATGTCCGCCAATCTAGTCGCCACCCATTCAAGAGCAGGACAGATAGAACGAGATAGCTAATCGCAAGAACCGCGATAGCAGACACATAAACAGAACAGGACGAAACAGCAAGAAAGGAATAGAGGAACACACAGTAAAATAACAATGTAAGGAAAAAAACAAACGCTAGCTAAACGCCAACTCCGCACTCATTCGCAATAGAGAACGCGTTTAAGACACGATCACCGCGCGTTAGTTGCCCAGTGACAAGCGTGCCACCCTAACTACAACAAGTAATACAAATGAACACAAATAGACAGAGACAGACAGAATGAACGCTTGTGAGAGCAAGCGATCAACACAGACAAACAGATAGCGTAAACACTTGCTAATCGGTTGCCCGACACCAGGCAACAGCAGGCGCAGAAACATCGTGGCCAGCAGGATACATCACAAACATGATCATGAAAGGTCATGATCCTGACATAAGGAGGATGTTTTTGTAGTTACGTGATGCGCATGGACCGCATCGTTGGAGGCGCCAGGGATGGACAAAGAAGACGTGAGACAGGTAAGATTGAGCCCCCCGCCCACCCTGCACAGGTTTACTGGGAGATATCCGGATAGCAACTATACGGGTGTCTCCGGGATCCGGATTTGAGCATCACTAATCGTCACCAAATGTGGCAACTTGCTGAAAACCACTGCGGGGCATATTTAAAATTATTTAAATATGCCACCTAAGAATGGCTTCCTCCTCCCCTACAGCCATGCTTATCCTCACCAAATGTGGCAATCTGCAGAGTACCACTGCGGGGCATATTTAAAATGATTTAAATATGCCACCTAAGAATGGCCTCCTCCTCCCCTACAGCCATGCCAATCCTCACCAAATGTGGCAATCTGCAGATTACCACTCAGGGGCGTATTTAAAATGATTTAAATAAGCCGCCCAAGTATGGCCTCCTCCTCCCCTACAGCCAAGCCAATCCTCACCAGTGATGCTCAAATCCGGATCCGGGAGACACCCGGATAGTTGCTATCCAGATATCTCTTAGTAAACCTGTGCGCGGTGGGTGGGGGGGTCAATATTACCTGTCTGACGTCTTCTTTGTCCGTCCCTGGCACCTCCCATGATGCGGTCCTTGTGGCAGTCACGTGACTAAAAACACTTCCTCCTTCCGAGTTGAAGGAGGAAGTGTTTGTAGTCAAGTGATGCGCATGAACTGCAACGTTGGAGGCGCCAGGGATATACAAAGAAGACGTGAGACAGGTAAGATTGAGCCCCCCGCCCACCCCGCACAGGTTTACTGGGAGATATCCAGATAGCAACTATACGGGTGTCTCCGGGATCCGGATTTGAGCGTCACTAATCGTCACCAAATGTGGCAACTTGCAGAAAGCCATTGCGGGGCATATTTAAAATTATTTAAATATGCCACCTAAGAATGGCCTCCTCCTCCCCTACAGCCATGCCAATTCTCACCAAATGTGGCAATCTGCAGAGTACCACTCGGGCGTAGTTAAAATGATTTAAATATGCCGCTAAAGTATGGCCTCCTCCTCCCCTACAGCCATGCCAATCCTCACCAAATGTGGCAATCTGCAGAGTACCACTCAGGGGCGTATTCAAAATGATTTAAATATGCCGCCCAAGTATGGCCTCCTCCTCCCCTACAGCCAAGCCAATCCTTACCAGTGTTGCTGAAATCTGGATCCGGGAGACACACGGATAGTTGCTATCCAGATATCTCTTAGTAAACCTGTGTGCGGTGGGTGGGGGGGTCAATATTATCTGTCTGACGTCTTCTTCGTCCGTCCCTGGCGCCTCCTATGATGCGGTCCTTGTGGCGGTCACGTGACTACAAACACTTCCTCCTTCCGGGTTGAAGGAGGAAGTGTTTGTAGTCAAGTGATGCGCATGAACTGCATTGTTGGAGGCGCCAGGGATGGACAAAGAAGACATCAGACAGGTAAGATTGAGCCCCCCGCCCACCCCACACAGGTCTACTGGGAGATATCCGAATAGCAACTATACGGGTGTCTCCAGGATCCGGATTTGAGCATCATTAATCGTCACCAAATCTGGCAACTTGCAGAAAACCACTGCGGGGCATATTTAAAATTATTTAACTATGCCGCCTAAGTATGGCCTCCTCCTCCCCTACAGCCATGCCAATCCTCACCAGTGATGCTTAAATCCACATTCGGGAGACACTCGGATAGTTGCTGTCCGGATATCTCTTAGTAAACCTGTATGGAGTGGGCGGGGGGGGGGAATCAATCTTACCTGTCTGACATCTTCTTCATCCGTCCTTGGCGCCTACCACGATGCGGTCCATGCGGCGGTCACGTGACTACATACACTTCCTCCTTCCGGGTTGAAGGTGTGACACTTGCGGGATAATCTCCACAGTCAGTGTGCAATGCGCACGCTGACACAGAGGAGATCGTGCGCAAGCGCTGTACGAGAAAAAGGGATTTCCCCAAATATAGTGGAGGAGCGGAAACAGACACAAGGGGGAGTTGTGGAGCACAGAGCAACCGTGCCTCTGTGCGACCAACAAATTCCAATGAACAATGGCTGCACGGTGCGAACACAGCGCAGCGCGTAACCTGCACAACTCAAAAAAGAGCAAGAACAGACTGGGTGAATGTCCGCCAATCTAGTCGCCACCCATTCAAGAGCAGGACAGATAGAACGAGATAGCTAATCGCAAGAACCGCGATAGCAGACAGATAAACAGAACAGGACGAAACAGCAAGAAAGGAATAGAGGAACACACAGTAAAATAACAAAGTAAGGAAAAAAACAAACCCTAGCTAAACGCGAACTCCGCACTCATTCGCAACAGAGAACGCGTTTAAGACACGATCACCGCACGTTAGTCGCCCAGTGAAAAGCGTGCCACCCTAACTACAACAAGTAATACAAATGAACACAAATAGACAGAGACAGACAAAATGAACGCTTGTGAGAGCAAGCGATCAACACAGACAAACAGATAGCGTAAACACTTGCTAATCGGTTGCCCAACACCAGGCAACAGCAGGCGAAAAAAACATCGTGGCCAGCAGGATAAGTCACAAACATCATCATGACAGGACATGATCCTGACAGAAGGAGGAAGTGTTTGTAGTTACGTGATGCGCATGGACCATATCGCTGGAGGCGCCAGGGATGGACGAAGAAGACGTCAGGCAGGTAAGATTGAGCCCCCCGCCCACCCCGCACAGGTTTACTGGGAGATATCCGGATAGCAACTATACGGGTGTCTCCGGGATCCGGATTTGAGCATCACTAATCGTCACCAAATGTGGCAACTTGCAGAAAATCACTGCGGGGCATATTTAAAATTATTTAAATATGCCACCTAAGAATGGCCTCCTCCTCCCCTACAGCCATGCCAATCCTCACCAAATGTGGCAACCTGCAGAGTACCACTCCGGTGCATATTTAAAATTATTTAAATATGCCACCTAAGAATGGCCTCCTCCTCCCCTACAGCCATGCCAATCCTCACCAAATGTGGCAATCTGCAGAGTACCACTCAGGGGCGTATTTAAAATGATTTAAATATGCCGCCCAAGTATGGCCTCCTCCTCCCCTACAGCCAAGCCAATCCTCACCAGTGATGCTCAAATCCGGATCCGGTAGACACACGGATAGTTGCTATCCAGATATCTCTTAGTAAACCTGTGTGCGGTGGGTGGGGGGGGTCAATATTACCTGTCTGACGTCTTCTTTGTCCGTCCCTGGCACCTCCCATGATGCGTTCCTTGTGGTGGTCATGTGACTACAAACACTTCCTCCTTCCGGGTTGAAGGAGGAAGTGTTTGTAGTCAAGTGATGCGCATGAACCGCATCGTTGGAGGCGCCAGGGATGGACAAAGAAGACGTCAGACAGCTAAGATTGAGCCCCGCCCACCCCGCACAGGTTTACTGGGAGATATCCGGATAGCACCTATACGGGTGTCTCCGGGATCCGGATTTGAGCATCACTAATCGTCACCAAATGTGGCACCTTGCAGAAAACCAGTACGGGGCATATTTAAAATTATTTAAATATGCCGCCTTAGTATGGCCTCCTCCTCCCCTACAGCCATGCCAATCCTCACCAAATGTGGCAATCTGCAGAGTACCACTCAGGGGCGAATTTAAAATGATTTAAATATGCCGCCTAAGTATAGCCACCTCCTACCCTACAGCCATGCCAATCCTCGTCAATCGTGGCAACCTGCAGAGTACCACTATAGGCATAATTAAAAAAAGGATTTAAATATGCCGCCTAAGTATGGCCTCCTCCTCCCCTACAGCCATGCCAATCCTCACCAGTGATGCTCAAATCCGGATCCGGGAGACATCCGGAGAGTTGCTATTCGGATATCTCTTGGTAAATCTGTGCAGGGTGGGGGGGGGGTAAATCTTACCTGTCTGACGTCTTCTTCGTCCGTCCTTGGTGCCTCCTACGATGCAGTCCACGCAGCAGTCACGTGACTACATACACTTCCTTCTTCCAGGTTGAAGGAGGAAGTGTTTGTAGTCACGTGGTGCGCATGGACCACATCGTTGGAGGCGCCAGGGATGGACAAAGAAGACGTCAGACAGGTAAGATTGAGCCCCCCGCCCACCCCGCACAGGTGTACTGGGAGATATCCAGATAGCAACTATACGAGTGTCTCCCGGGTCCGGATTTGAGCATCACTAGTCCTCACAAAATGTGGCAACCTGCATAGTACCACTCCGGGGCATATTTAAAATTATTTAAATATGCCACCTAAGTATGGCCTCCTCCTCCCCTACAGCCATGCCAATCCTCGCCAATCATGGCAATCTGCAGAGTACCACTCCGGGCATATTTAAAAAAAGGTGTAACGATTGTGGAATTCTCTTCGTGATCAGCGCACAAGGCGTGCACTGACACGGCGGAAATCCTCCACAAGCGTATAATTTGCCGGAACCCAGCAAAAGGTGCAATGCACCTGTAGAGTGAAATTCCTGTCGGCAGGTGGAGCTGTGGAGTGCAGAGGAACAGCTCCTCTGCCCTGCCACACACGCCAGACAGGAATTGCATGAAGGGAAGAAACGCAGGGCAAGATAGCCCTGAAAGAGAGAGATCAAAGCGACAGAGGGTATGTGTGTCCACCAAACTAGTCGCCACCCTGCGACGATGAACACACAACCATGAAGACAAAGTGAGAAAGCAATCGCCAGAGATGGCGATTGCTACAGCGACACAAGACTGAATAATCACAGATGAGGAATGTATGTATGTCCACCAATCTAGCCGCCAACCTGCGACGGTGGACACACAACAGAAGAAACCAAGTGAGAACGCAATCGCAAGAGAAGCGATTGCGGAAGAAAATGAGCAGAGGGACAGATTGTATGTGTGTGCACCAAACTAGTCGCCAACCAGCGACGGTGCATACACAACAGCAGATATGAAGTAGGAACGCAATCGCGAGAGAGGCGATTGCCAGAGGTGACACAAGGCTACAGCACGGCAGAGCACGAGAGTAGCAAAGGCACATCAAATAATACAATAAGGAGACAAGGAAAACAACAAACGCTAACTAAACGCGAACACCGCACTCATTCGCAACAGTGCACGCGTTTATGCGCGGTCTCCGCGTGATAAGCACAACAGAGACAAGCACGCCTAACTAACCACCGACAGACAAACATGAAACAGAGGATGCGAGCGCTTGCTTAACGGTTGTACTGGTTGAACTCGATGGACGTATGTCTTTTTTCAACCAAAATAACTATGTTACCTCACCGAGCCTCCAGCAAGCGTTCGTAGCAGACAAGACAGATACACGAAAACAGGAATAAGTGAGAGATAGGATCCACAGCACTAGCGCAAGAGGCTAGTGCGATCCAGGAAGACAGAACAGAAGGATCCACAGCACTAGCGCAAGGCGAGTGCGATCCAAGCTAGACAGGCAGATGAGATAGCTGGTAGCAACTGCTGCTCCAGCTATACTCCAAGAACAAAGATCAGAACGATCTCCTGTCGACCACCGCAGGGACAGGACAATCGCAACAGACAAACAAAACAGATATGCAATCCTAACTGCACTAGGGAACCTGCCTAGTGCAGTCCCAGGAATTACTCTAAGCTAATCTTTAAACAAAGAGCAAGGCTGACACTTCAGGAGTGTTACACAGGAACTAACCCTTATGACCAGCCCAGATCTGTGATATCACATGGTATATATAGAGCAAGCCTACAAAGGATGTGGCTAGGCAATCTGCATGACAAACGTATGCAAATTCCTCAGCAGCAAGCTGCCAAACTGACAAAAGGTCTCTCTTCCAGAGACCTGCAGAATGCAGACCTGTACAGTGGTCAAAAAAATGCCTGCCTGCGCAGGCAGCCGAGCGGATCCTCTCAAAATGATTTAAATATGCCGCCTAAGTATGGCCTCCTCCTCCCCTACAGCCATGCCAATCCTCACCAGTGATGCTAAAATCCGAATCCAAAGACACCCGGATAGTTGCTATCCAGATATCTCTTAGTAAACCTGTGTGGGGTGGGCGAGGGGTCAATCTTATCTGTCTGATGTGTTCTTCGTCCGTCCCTGGCGCCTCCCACGATGCACTCCACGTGGCGGTCACATGACTACAAATACTTCCTCCTTCCGGATTGAAGGAGGAAGTGTTTGTAGTCACGTGATGTGCATGGACCGCATCGTTGGAAGCGCCAGGGATGGACGAAGAAGTCGTCAGACTGGTAAGATTGAGCCCCCAGCCCACCCCGCACAGGTTTACTGGGAGATATCCGGATAGCAACTATAAGAGTGTCTCCAGGAACCGGATTTGAGAATCACTAATCATCACCAAATGTGGCAATCTGCAGAGTACCACTCAGGGGCGTATTTAAAATTATTTAAATATGCCGCCTAAGTATGGCCTCCTCCTCCCCTACAGCCATGCCAATCCTCATCAGTGATGCTCAAATCCGGATCCGGGAGAAACCCGGATAGTTGCTATCCGGAAATCTCTTAGTAAACCTGTGGGGTGTGGGCGGGAGGTCAATCGTACCTGTCTGATGTCTTACTCGTCCGTCCCTGGTGCCTCCAACGACGCGGTCTGCGCGGCGGCCACGTGACTACAAACACTTCCTCCTTTCAGGTTGAAGGAGAAAGTGTTTGTAGTCACGTCATGCGCATGGACCGCATCGTTGGAGGCGCCAGTGATGGGCAAAGAAGACGTCAGACAGGTAAGATTGAGCGCCCCGCCCACCCCGCACAGGTTTACTGGGAGATAACCGGATAGCAACTATACGGGTGTCTCCGGGATCCGGATTTGAGCATCACTAATCGTCACCAAATGTGGCAACCTGCAGAAAACCACTCCGGGGTATATTTAAAATTATTTAAATATGCCACCTAGGTATGGCCTCCTCCTCCCCTACAGCCATGCCAATCCTCGCCAATCATGGCAACCTGCAGAGTACCACTCCGGGCATATTTAAAAAAAGGATTTAACTATGCTGCCTAAGTATGGCCTCCTCCTCCCCTACAGCCATGCCAATCCTCGCCAATCATGGCAACCTGCAGAGTACCACTCCGGGCATATTTAAAAAAAGGATTTAACTAGGTATGGCCTCCTCCTCCCCTACAGCCATGCCAATCCTCGCCAGTGATACTAAAATCCGGATCCGGAGACACCCGGATAGTTGCTATCCAGATATCTCTTAGTAAACCTGTGCGGGGTGGGTGAGGGGTCAATCTTACCTGTCTGATGTCTTCTTCGTCCGTCCCTGGCGCCTCCCATGATGCAGTCCACGTGGCGGTCACGTGACTACAAATACTTCCTCCTTCCGGACTGAAGGAGGAAGTGTTTGTAATCACGTGATGCGCATGGACCGCATCGTTTGAGGCGCCAGGGATGGATGAAGAAGTCGTCAGACTGGTAAGATTGAGCCCCCAGCCCACCCCGCACAGGTTTACTGGGAGATATCCGGATAGCAACTATACGAGTGTCTCCAGGAACCGGATTTAAGCATCACTAATCGTCACCAAATGTGGCAACCTGCAGAAAACCACTCCGGGGCATATTTAAAATTATTTAAATATGCCGCCTAAGTATGTCCTCCTCAGGGCCGGGCCGAGGCAGAGGCTGGAGAGGCTCCAGCCTCAGGGCGCAGTGTAGGAGGGGTCGCACAATTCATTCAGCTGTCATTTCCAATTGTGTTTGAAGCAGAAAAATATAAGAAAAGGGGATACATGGCAGTGACTGCAAGCCAGATAACTAGAGATTAAGGTGTTGGGGAGGTTGGGGGCCTTGGGACACCTATTAGTCTAATAGCAATCAATGTGTGAGGCTGGGGCAGGAGGGATGGAGGGGCGCACTTTGGTGTCTCAGCCTTGGGTGCTGAAGGACCTTGTCCCGCCTCTGGTCCTCCTCTACAGCCATGCCAATCCTCACCAAATGTGGCAATCTGCAGAGTACCACTCGGGCATATTTAAATTGATTTAAATATGCCGCCTAAGTATGGCCTCCTCCTCCCTACAGCCATGCCAATCCTGACTAAATGTGGCAAACTGCAGGATACCACTCCGGGCGTATTTAAAATTATTTAAATATGCCACCTAAGTATGGTTTCCTCCTCTACAGCCATGCCAATCCTCACCAGTGAAGCTCAAATAAGGATCCGGAGATACCCGGATAGTTGCTATTCAGGTATCTCCCAGTAAACCTGTGCGGAGTGGACGAGGGGGGGGGGGTAAATCTTACCTGTCTGACGTCTTCTTCGTCCGTCCCTGGCGCCTCCCACGATGCGGTCCACGTGGCGATCACGTGACTACAAACATTTCCTCCTTCCGGGTTGAAGGAGGAAGTGTTTGTAGTCACGTGATGCGATTGGACCGCATCGTTGGAGGCGCCAGGGATGGACAAAGAAGACATCAGACAGGTAAGATTGAGCCCCCCCGCCCAGGTTTACTGGGAGATATCCGGATAGCAACTATATGGGTGTCTCCGGGAACCGGATTTGAGAATCACTGATCGTCACCAAATGTGGCAACTTGCAGAGTACCACTCAGGGGCGTATTTAAAATGATTTAAATATGCCGCCTAAGTATGGCCTCCTCCTCCCCTACAGCCATGCCAATCCTCGCCAATCATGGCAACCTGCAGAGTACCACTCCGAGCATATTTAAAAAAAGGATTTAAATATGCCGCCTAAGTATGGCCTCCTCCTCCCCTACAGCCATGCCAATCCTCACCAGTGATGCTCAAATCCAGATCCGGGAGACACCCGGAGAGTTTCTATTTGGATATCTCTTATTAAACCTGTGCGGGGTGGGCGGGGGGGGGGGGGGGGGGTGTCAATCTTAATTGTCTGATGTCTTTTTCGTCCGTCGTTGGTGCCTCCCACGATGCAGTCCACGTGGCGGTCACGTGACTACATACACTTCCACCTCTCGGGTTGAAGGAGGAAGTGTTTGTAGTCACAGGATGCGCGTAGAACGCATCGTGGGAGGCGCCAGGGACGGACGAAGAAGATGTCAGACCGCTATGATTGACCCCGCCCACTCCGCACAGGTTTACTGGGAGATATCCAGATAGCAACTATCCGGGTTTCTCTGGGATCCGTAATTGAGCATCACTAGTCCTCACCAAATATGGCAACCTGCAGAGTACCACTCCGGGGCATATTTAAAATTATTTAAATATGCCGCCTAAGCATGGCCTCCTCCTCCCCTACAGCCATGCCAATCCTCACCAAATGTGGCAATCTGCAGAGTACCACTCCGGAGCATATTTAAAATTATTTAAATATGCCGCCTAAGCATGGCCTCCTCCTCCCCTACAGCCATGCCAATCCTCGCGAATTGTGGCAATCTGCAGAGTACCACTCCGGGCATATTTAAAAAAAGGATTTCAATATGCCGCCTATGTATGGCCTCCTCCTCCCCTACAGCCATGCCAATCCTCGCCAGTGATACTAAAATCCGGATCCGGAGACACCCGGATAGTTGCTATCCAGATATCTCTTAGTAAACCTGTGCGGGGTGGGCGAGGGGTCAATCTTACCTGTCTGATGTGTTCTTCGTCTGTTCCTGGCGCCTCCCACGCTGCAGTCCACGTGGCGGTCACGTGACTACAAATACTTCCTCCTTCCGGGTTGAAGGAGGAAGTGTTTGTAGTCACGTGATGCGCATGGACCGCATCGTTGGAGGTGCCAGGGATGGACGAAGAAGATGTCAGACTGGTAACATTGAGCCCCCAGCCCACCCCGCACAGCTTTACTGGGAGATATCCGGATAGCAACTATACGGGTGTCTCCGGGAACCGGATTTGAGAATCACTAATCGTCACCAAATGTGGCAATCTGCAGAGTACCACTCAGGGGCGTATTTAAAATGATTTAAATATGTCGCCTAAGTATGGCCTCCTCCTCCCCTAAACCCATGCCAATCCTCGCCAATCATGGCAACCTGCAGAGTACCACTCCGAGCATATTTAAAAAAAGGATTTAAATATGCCACCTAAGTATGGCCTCCTCCTCCCCTACAGCCATGCCAATCCTCACCAGTGATGCTCAAATCCGGATCCGGGAGATACCCGGAAAGTTGCTATCCGGAAATCTCTTAGTAAACCTGTGCGGGGTGGGTGGGAGTTCAATCGTACCTGTCTGATGTCTTACTCGACCATCCCTGGCGGCTCCAACGACGCGGTCTGCATGGCGGCCACGTGACTACAAACACTTCCTCCTTCCAGGTTGAAGGAGGAAGTGTTTGTAGTCACGTGATGCGCATGGACCGCATCGTTGGAGGCGCCAGTGATGGGCAAAGAAGACGTCAGACAGGAAAGATTGAGCCCCCCGCCCACCCCGCACAGGTTTACTGGGAGATATCCGGATAGCAACTATACGGGTGTCTCCGGGATCCGTATTTGAGCATCACTAATCGTCACCAAATGTGGCAACCTGTAGAAAACCACTACGGGGCATATTTACAATTATTTAAATATGCCGCCTAAGTATGGCCTCCTCCTCCCCTACAGCCATGCCAATCCTCACCAAATGTGGCAATCTGCAGAGTACCACTCAGGGGCATATTTAAAATGATTTAAATATGCCACCTAAGTATTGCCACCTCCTCCCCTACAGCCATGCCAATCCTCACCAGTGATGCTGAAATCCTGATCCGCGAGACACCCGGATAGTTGCAATCCGGATATCTCTTAGTAAACCTGTGCCGGGTGGGGTCAATCTTACCTGTCTAACGTCTTCTTCATCTGTCCTTGGCGCCTCCCATGATGTGGTCCAAGCGACGGTCACGTGACTACATACACTTCCTCCCCTCGGGTTGAAGGAGGAAGTGTTTGTAGTCACGTGATGTGCATTGACCGCATCGTTGGAGGCGCCAGGGACGGACGAAGAAGACGTCAGACAGTTAAGATTGACCCCCTCCCGTCCACTCCGCACAGGTTTACTGGGAGATATCCGGATAGCAACTATCCGGGTGTCTCCCGGATCCGGATTTGAGCATCACTAATCCTAACCAAATGTGGCAACCTGCAGAGTACCACTCCGGGGCATATTTAAAATTATTTAAATATGGTGCCTAAGTATGACCTCCTCCTCCCCTACAGCCATGCCAATCCTCACCAAATGTGGCAAACTGGAGAGTACCACTCAGGGGCATATTTAAAATTATTTAACTATGCCACCTAAGTATGGCCTCCTCCTCCCCTACAGCCATGCCAATCCTCGCCAATCATGGCACGGTACCCCTCCGAGCATATTTAAAAAAAGGATTTAAATATGTCACCTAAGTATGGCCTCCTCCTCCCCTACAGCCATGGCAATCCTCACCAGTGATGCTCAAATCCAGATCCGGGAGACACCCGGAGAGTTTCTATTAGGATATCTCTTAGTAAACCTGTGCGGGGTGGGTGGGGGGGGGGTCAATCTTACCAGTCTGATGTCTTCTTCGTCCGTCCTTGGTGCCTCCCACGATGCAGTCCACGTGGCGGTCACGTGACTACATACACTTCCTCCTTCCGGGTTGAAGGAGGAAGTGTTTGTAGTCACGTTATGCACATAGACCTCATCACGCATAGATCACACACAAGGATTCAAGTTAAGCACCTCTTGAAGCCTTGTGCAGATCGCTTGATACTCCTCCTTGTATTGCCTGATGAAGCGGAATTGAGCCTGCGAAACCCGTTGCGAAAAGTTTTTTTGGAGTTTCTAATAAATGTGTTTGATTGTCTGAATCACAGTCATTGTCGTGTCTGCTTGAGGGGGGTAAGACCACCACTTCCTCCTTCATTTTTGCCATCTGAGTCGTTTTTTAAAGTGAATCTTAAGTCAGGAAAAAAAAATTAGTTTTACTCACCTGGGACTTCTACCAGCCCCCTACAGCAGTCCTGTGCCCTCGCAGCCACTCACTAATCCTCTGGTCCCCCTCTGCCAGCTAGTTTCGTTTTTGCCGACAGGCCCGTCAGGACTGGCCATGCGTAGCTTTTTCCGCATTCCCAACTGCAATTAGCGCTATTGCGGGCCGCAATGCGTACAAAAATATGCGTTGCCGCATATCTATACGTGCGTAATACGGCAACGCGTATTTTCGTAAGCCTTGCGGCCCGCAATAGCGCTAATTACAGTCGGGAATGCGGAAAAAGCTATGCGTGGCCAGTCCTGACGGGCCTGTCGGCAAAAACGAAACTAGCTGGCAGAGGGGGACCAGAGGATTAGTGAGTGGCTGCGAGGGCACAGGACTGCTGCAGGGGACTGGTAGAAACCCCAGGTGAGTGAAACTCATTTTTTTTCTGGCTTAAGTGTCTCTTTAAGCTCATTTAATATAATTTTACTTTTGGCGCCTCTGTTCACTGTATACAATTTCGAGTCTACCCTTGGTGGAGGGTTGCTACCCTTTTGCCCTGTCCATAGAGAGCGACTTCTTAATCCTGAGTGGGGTCAGGAGAATCTCCCCACCGGCCTTTACAGTGGTTGCCTGCTGGTGACCCTGACTTGTGAGTATTTAGCAATACAAATTTATTGCCCCCTTATCCAGTACGTATTACACTATTGGGGCTCTTGGTGTTCCCTGTTTTTATCTCTTTGCAAGAACTTTCCTGAGCATCAGCCTTGTGCTGCCTCATCCTGCCACTGCTGGCTGCACTGTGTCAAATGTTACAAGTACCTCATTTACTTATAGTGTAAAGAGTACTATGACATCAGAGTGGGCGTGGCCAATGTTACCAGACAACAACAACGGAAAACCCCAGACTTATCCACCACAGAAAATGCTGGAACAGTCCCCAGACATGCCCCCACAAAACAACCATACTCATCCCCCCATCCCCCCCACCCCGCACCCAATCAAAATGTAGCCATATTCTTGCCACTCCCACTTATTAAGTTTTGAAGCTACAGTCACCAAACTTGGACCAAATAATTTGGGAGTCAACCTGAAGTAAAATGTAAATTTATGGGGTTTACCCCAAGGTGGGCGGAGCCTAAAACACCCAATCAAAAAATAGTTGTTTTTTTTTTCAATCCTTTAAAAATTACTGCCGCTGATACAGTTTTGAAGCTACAGTCACTAAAATTGGAGGAAATATTCTGGGAGTCAAACCTAATTAAAATGTGAATTTTGGGGGCTTACCCCAAAATGGGTGGAGCCTAAAACAGCTAATCACAAATTAGCTATTTTTCTATTACTGCCACTCATACCGTTTTGAAGCTAAAGTCACAAAAAACTTGAACCAAATAATTTGGGAAACAACCAAAGACCTAGAGCTGCCAGGCCACAGGCCAGAACTTACCTGAGCAACAGCCTTGTGTTGCCTCATCCTGCCACTGCTGGCTGCACTGTGTCAAATGTTACAAGTACATCATTTACTTATAGTGTGAATAGTACTATGACATTAGCAGGGGCAGTACTATGACATCAGAGGGGGCGTGGCCACCTTTACCAGACAACAACAACGGAAAAACCCCAGACTCATCCCCCACAGAAAATTCTGGAACATTTCCAAGACATGTCCACAAAAAACAAGCACACACATCCCCCCACCCCAACCCCCGTCCCCCGCAGCCAATTAAAATGTAACTATATTCTTATCATTGCCACTTATACCGTTTGAAGCTATACTCACAAAAAACGTGAACAAAATATTTGGGGAACCAACCAAAGACCTAGAGCTACCAGGCCATATTTTACCTGAGCATCAGCCTTGTGCTGCCTCATTCTGCTACTGCTGCCTGCACTTACAAGTACCTCATTTACTTATAGTGTAAAGAGTACTATGACATCAGAGTGGGCGTGGGCAACATTACCAGGCAACAACAACAGAAAAACCCCAGACTTATCCCCCACAGAAAATTCTGGAACATTTCCAAGACATATCCCCCACAGAGCAGGCACACATATCCCCTCCTCCCCTGCAGCCAATCAAAATGTAGCTGTATTCTTATCACTGCCACTTATATAGTTTGAAGCTACAGACACCAAACTTGGACCAAATATTTTGGCAGTTAGACCAAATTAAAATGTGAATTTTGGAGTGTGCGGAGAGAATCCACACAGACAAGGGGAAAACACACAAATCTCCTGCATATAGTGCCCTGGCTGGGATTCCCACCAAAGACCTAGCACTGCCAGGCCAGAACTTACCTGAGCATCAGCCTCGTGCTGCCTCATCCTGCCACTGCTGGCTGCACTGTGCCACATGTTACATGCACCTCATTTACATATAGTGTGAAGCATACTATGACATCAGCAGGGGCAGTACTATGACATCAGAGGGGGCGTGGCCACCTTTACCAGACAACAACAATGGAAAAACCCCAAGACTTATCCCCCACAGAAAATTCTGGAACATTTCCAAGACATGCCTCCAAAAAACAAGCACATAGAGCCCCCCCCCCCCCCCCCCCCGCAGCCAATCAAGATGTAACTATATTCTTATCGCTGCCACTCATACCGTTTTGAAACTATAGTCACCAGGGATGATCGTGATCAGCAAAACTACGATTTTGCAAAAGTTCACTTACACTTTTGCAATTACGCCTATATGTAATTACGATTAGCAAACGAAAATTGATTTCAAAGTCATTCGTAATTTCACATAAAAATTTGCGTAAGTTCGCGAAATTTTGCGTAATTTTGTGCCGACTTTGGAGGTTAATAGCAAAGCCCCCCATACATGCTACTGACACCAAAATTGCTACCTATGTTAAAGGGAATAGCGGGTACAAGGGAACATTTTTTTTTCCAAAAAGGCCATATAGTTTTTGAGAGAATCAATATTAAAAAATGCAAAGAAAAATGGTTTTTAAACTTGCAAAAAATGACAGTTTAAAAACCATTTATTTTTGCATTTTTAAAATCGATTTTCTCAAAAACTAAGTCTTTTTGAAAAAATAATTTTTTTGAATTGTACTCAAAAATTCTCTTTAACATATGTACCAATTTTGGTAGCTATAGCATGTATAGGGGCTTTGCTATTAACTGCCAAAGTGGGCAAGAAATTGCGCAAAATTGCGCGAATATTCGAAAAATGACACAAAATTATGAAATACTATTATTACATACTAAATCAATTAAGATTTTTCAGAAATTTCGCATTATGAATACGATGTGAAAATGCAAATTTATTTTCAAAATTTTGCATATGCGAAATTTCGGCCCATCACTGATAGTCACAAAAAACTTGAACCAAAAATTTTGGGAAACAACCAAAGACCTAGAGCTGCCAGGCCAGAACTTACCTGAGCATCAGCCTCGTGCTGCCTCATCCTGCCACTGCTGGCTGCACTGTGTCAAACGTTACAAGTACCTCCTTTACTTATAGTGTGAAGAGTACTATGACATCATAGTGGGCGTGGCCAATGTTACTAGACTTATCCCCCACAGAAAATTTTGGAACAGTCCCCAGACATGCCCCCACAAAACAAGCACGCACATCCCCCCAAAATGGGTGGAGCCTAAAACAGCTAATCACAAATTAGCTATTCTTCTATCACTGCCACTCATACCGTTTTGAAGCTATAGTCACAAAAAACTTGAACCAAATATTTTGGGAAACAACCAAAGACCTAAAGCTGCCAGGCCACAGGCCAGAACTTACCTGAGCAACAGCCTTGTGTTGCCTCATCCTGCCACTGCTGGCTGCACTGTGTCAAATGTTACAAGTACATCATTTACTTATAGTGTGAATAGTACTATGACATCAGCAGGGACAGTACTATGACATCAGAGGGGGCGTGGCCACCTTTACCAGACAACAACAACAACGGAAAAACCCCAAGACTTATCCCCCACAGAAAATTCTGGAACATTTCCAAGACATTACCACAAAAAACAAGCACACACATCCCCCCACCCCAACCCCCCCTCCCCCGCAGCCAATCAAAATGTAGCTATATTCTTATCATTGCCACTTATACCGTTTTGAAGCTATACTCACAAAAAACTTGAACAAAATATTTGGGGAAACAACCAAAGACCTAGAGCTGCCAGGCCATAATTTACCTGAGCATCAGCCTTGTGCTGCCTCGTCCTGCTACTGCTGCCTGCACTTACAAGTACCTCATTTACTTATAGTGTAAAGAGTACTATAACATCAGAGTGGGCGTGGCCAACATTACCAGGCAACAACAACAGAAAAACCCCAGACTTATCCTCCACAGAAAATTCTGGAACATTTCCAAGACATATCCCCCACAGAGCAGGCACGCATAACCCCTCCTCCCCTCCTGAATTTTGGAGTGTGTGGAGAAAATCCACACAGACAAGGGGAAACACACAAATCTCCTGCATATAGTGTATAGTGCCCTGGCTGGGATTCCCACCAAAGACCCAGCGCTGCCAGGCCAGAACTTACCTGAGCATCAGCCTCGTGCTGCCTCATCCTGCCACTGCTGGCTGCACTGTGCTAAATATTACATGCACCTCATTTACTTATAGTGTGAAGCATACTATGACATCAGCAGGGGCAGTACTATGACATCAGAGGGGGCGTGGCCAACTTTACCAGACAACAAGAATGGAAAAACCCCAGACTTATCCCCCACAGAAAATTCTGGAACATTTCCAAGACATGTCTCCAAAAAACAAGCACACACATCCCCCCCCCCTCCCCCGCAGCCAATCAAAATGTAGCTATATTCTTATCGCTGCCACTTATACCGTTTTAACTATAGTCACCAGGGATGATGGTAATCAGCAAAATTACGATTTTGCTAAATTTCGCTTACATTTTTGCAATTACGCCTATACGTAATTACAATTAGCACAGGAAATTGATTTCAAAGTCATTCGTAATTTCACATAAAAATTTGCGTAAGTTCGCGAAATTTTGCGTAATTTTGTGCCGACTTTGGAGGTTAATAGCAAAGCCCCCCCATACATGCTACTGACACCAAAATTGCTACCAATGTTAAAGGGAATAGTGGGTACAAGGGAACATATTTTTTTTTTCCAAAAAGGACATCTAGTTTTTGAGAGAATCCATATTTTTTGTCACAAGTTAGCGGAAATTGATTTTAAGTGATTTTTTTCACAAAGTGTCATTTTCCGCTAACTTGTGACAAAAAATAAAATCTTCTATGAACTTACCATACTCCTAACGGAATACCTTGGGGTGTCTTCTTTCTAAAATGGGGTCATTTGTGGGGTTCCTATATTGCCCTGGCATTTTAGGGGCCCTAAACTGTGAGGAGTAGTCTTAAAAACAAATGTCTCAAAATGACCCTTGAAATCCTAAAGGTACTCATTGGACTTTGGGCCCCTTAGCACACTTACGGTGCAAAAAAGTGCCACACATGTGGTACTGCCGTACTCAGGAGAAGTAGTATAATGTGTTTTGGGGTGTATTTTTACATATACCCATGCTGGGTGGGAGAAATATCTCTGTAAATGACAATTGTTTGTTTTGTTTTACACACAATTGTCCATTTACAGAGAGATTTCTCCCACTCAGCATGGGTATGTGTAAAAATACACCCCAAAACACATTATACTACTTCTCCTGAGTACGGCGATACTACATGTGTGGCACTTTTTTGCACCCTAACTGCGCTAAGGGGCCCAAAGTCCAATAAGTACCTTTAGGATTTCACAGATCATTTTTGTTTCAAGACTACTCCTCACGGTTTAGGGCCCCTAAAATGCCAGGGCAGTATAGGAACCCCACTAATGACCCCATTTTAGAAAGAAGACACCCCAAGGTATTCCGTTAGAAGTATGGTGAGTTCATAGAAGATTTTATTTTTTGTCACAACTTAGCGGAAATTGATTTTAATTGTTTTTCTTCACAAAGTGTCATTTTCCGCTAACTTGTGACAAAAAATAAAATCTTCTATGAACTCACCATACTCCTAACGGAATACCTTGGGGTGTCTTCTTTCTAGAATGGGGTCATTTGTGGGGTTCCTATACTGCAATTCACGATTGCCTCCAACCGAAGTATCCCACCTGAACGCTAATTTATGTAATTCCTGCTAGATTCGGTACAGCAGGCAAAGGGTGTATGACAGTGCACCTGATTGGCTGACTGGCGTCTGCTGGCCAGATAGAGGCAGGATATTGCTCTAGCTGGAAGTTAGCAATTGTGTTTTTGTGCAGTTGGCATTCAGTTTAGAGGTGGTGGGGTGAGTTCCCTGGAGGTGAGGTCCAGGGCTTGCCAACACTTCCCTCTAGGTGTCGCATGGTGGTTTGGGGGCCCCAGCGAGTGAGAGAGACCTGGGGCCCCTGGGCTGTCATGTGGACCAGTGTTTGTGATTTTAAATTTCTTTTTTGCAGCTTCTAGGATGCAGTTGACAGGTGAGTGGTTAGGGAGGGGACCGTGTGGGAGATGTGCCAACACGGGGCGTCCCTGTAAACGATGCAATTCACGATTGCGTCCAACTGAAGCCTCCCACCTGAATGCTAATTTATGTAATTCCTGCTAGATTCGGTACAGCAGGCAAAGGGTGTATGACAGTGCACCTGATTGGCTGACTGGCGTCTGCTGGCCAGATAGAGGCAGGATATTGCTCTAGCTGTAAGTTAGCAATTGTGTTTTTGTGCAGTTGGGTTTCTATACTGCCCTGGCATTTTAGGGGCCCTAAACCGTGAGGAGTAGTCTTGAAACCAAATGTCACAAAATGACCTGTAAAATCCTAAAGGTACTCATTGGACTTTGGGCCCCTTAGCGCACTTAGGGTGTAAAAAAGTGCCACACATGTGGTACCGCCGTACTCAGGAGAAGTAGTATAATGTGTTTTGTGGTGTATTTTTACACATACCCATGCTGGGTGGTAGAAATATCTCTGTACATGACAATTGTTTGATTTTACACACAATTGTCCATTTACAGAGAGATTTCTCCCACCCAGCATGAGTATGTGTAAAAATACACCCAAATACACATTATACTACTTCTCCTGAGTACGGCGATACCACATGTGTGACACTTTTTTTGCAGCCTAGGTGCGCTAAGGGGCCCAACGTCCTATTCACAGGTCATTTTGAGGCATTTGTTTTCTAGACTACTCCTCACGGTTTAAGGCCCCTAAAATGCCAGGGCAGTATAGGAACCCCACAAGTGACCCCATTTTAGAAAGAAGACACCGCAAGGTATTCCGTTAGGTGTATGGCGAGTTCATAGAAGATTTTATTTTTTGTCACAAGTTAGTGAAAAATGACACTTTGTGAAAAAAAAACAATGAAAATCAATTTCCGCTAACTTTTGACAAAAAATAAAATCTTCTATGAACTCATCAGACACCTAACAGAATACCTTGGGGTGTCTTTTTTCTAAAATGGGGTCACTTGTGGGATTCCTATACCGCCCTGGCATTTTACGGGCCAAAAACCGTGAGTAGTCTGGAAACCAAATGTCTCAAAATGACTGTTCAGGGGTATAAGCATCTGCAAATTTTGATGACAGGTGGTCTATGAGGGGGCGAATTTTGTGGAACCGGTCATAAGCAGGGTGGCCTTTTAGATGACAGGTTGTATTGGGCCTGATCTGATGGATAGGAGTGCTAGGGGGTGACAGGAGGTGATTGATGGGTGTCTCAGGGGGTGGTTAGAGGGGAAAATAGATGCACTCAATGCACTGGGGAGGTGAGCGGAAGGGGGTCTGAAGGGGATCTGAGGGTTTGGCCGAGTGATCAGGAGCCCACACGGGGCAAATTAGGGCCTGATCTGATGGGTAGGTGTGCTAGGGGGTGACAGGAGGTGATTGATGGGTGTCTGAAGGTGTGATTAGTGAGGGGGATAGATGCAAGTAATGCACTGGCGAGGTGATCAGGGCTGGGGTCTGAGGATGTGGGCGGGTGATTGGGTGCCCTAGGGGCAGATAGGGGTCTAATCTGATGGGTACCAGTGACAGGTGGTGATTGATGGGTAATTAGTGGGTGTTTAGAGGAGAGAACAGATGCAATGCACTTGGGAGGCGATCTGACTGCGGGTCTGCAGGCGATCGGATGGTGTGGGTGGGTGATCAGATTGCCCGCAAGGGGCAGGTTAGGGGCTGATTGATGGGTGGCAGTGACAGGGGCTGATTGATGGGTGGCAGTGACAGGGGGTGACAGGGGGTGATTGATGGGTGATAGGTGATTGGCAGGTGATTGACAGGTGATCAGTGGGTTATTACAGGGAAGAACAGATGTAATTTAATGCACTGGCGAATTGATAAGGGGGGGGGGGTCTGAGGGCAATCTGAGCGTGTGGGCGGGTGATTGGGTGCCCGCAAGGGGCAGATTAGGGTCTGATCTGATAGGTAACAGTGACAGGTGGTGATAGGGGGTGATTGATAGGTAATTAGTGGGTGTTTAGAGAAGATAACAGATGTAAACAATACATTTGGGAGGTAATCTGACGGCGGGTTTGCAGGCGATCTAATGGTGTGGGTGGGTGATCAGATTGCCCGCAAGGGGCAGGTTAGGGGCTGATTGATGGGTGGCAGTGACAGGGGGTGATTGATGGGTGATAGGTGATTGGCAGGTGATTGACAGGTGATCAGTGGGTTATTACAGGGAAGAACAGATGTAATTAATGCACTGGTGAATTGATAAGGGGGGGTCAGAGGGCAATCTGAGCGTGTGGGCGGGTGATTGGGTGCCCGCAAGGGGCAGATTAGGGTCTGATCTGATAGGTAACAGTGACAGGTGGTGATAGGGGGTGATAGGGGGTGATTGATGGGTAATTAGTGGGTGTGTAGAGAAGATAACAGATGTAAACAATACATTTGGGAGGTAATCTGACGGCGGGTTTGCGCGCGATCTAATGGTGTGGATGGGTGATCAGATTGCCCGCAAGAGGCAGGTTAGGAGCTGATTGATGGGTGGCAGTGACAGGGGCTGATTGATGGGTGGCAGTGACAGGGGGTGATTGATGGGTGATAGGTGATTGGCAGGTGATTGACAGGTGATCAGTGGGTTATTACAGGGAAGAACAGATGTAATTAATGCACTGGTGAATTGATAAGGGGGGGTCAGAGGGCAATCTGAGCGTGTGGGCGGGTGATTGGGTGCCTGCAAGGGGCAGATTAGGGTCTGATCTGATAGGTAACAGTGACAGGTGGTGATAGGGGGTGATAGGGGGTGATTGATGGGTAATTAGTGGGTGTTTAGAGAAGATAACAGATGTAAACAATACATTTGGGAGGTAATCTGACGGCGGGTTTGCGCGCGATCTAATGGTGTGGGTGGGTGATCAGATTGCCCGCAAGGGGCAGGTTAGGGGCTGATTGATGGGTGGCAGTGACAGGGGGTGATTGATGGGTGATAGGTGATTGGCAGGTGATTGACAGGTGATCAGTGGGTTATTACAGGGAAGAACAGATGTAATTAATGCACTGGTGAATTGATAAGGGGGGGTCTGAGGGCAATCTGAGCGTGTGGGCGGGTGATTGGGTGCCCGCAAGGGGCAGATTAGGGTCTGATCTGATAGGTAACAGTGACAGGTGGTGATAGGGGGTGATTGATGGGTGATGGATGGGTAATTAGTGGGTGTTTAGGGTAGAGAAAAGATGTAAACACTGCACTTGGGAGGTGATCTGATGTCGGATCTGCGGGCGATCTATTGGTGTGGGTGGGTGATCAGATTGCCTGCAAGGGGCAGGTTAGGGGCTGATTGTTGGGTGGCAGTGACAGGGGGTGATTGATGGGTGATTGACAGGTGATCAGGGGGGATAGATGCATACAGTACACAGAGGGGGGGGGGGGGTCTGGGGAGAATCTGAGGGGTGGGGGGGGTGATCAGGAGGGAGCAGGGGGCAGGGGGGGGGGATAAAAAAAAATAGCGTTGACAGATAGTGACAGGGAGTGATTGATGGGTTATTAGGGGGGTGATTGGGTGCAAACAGTGGTCTGGGGGCTGGGCAGGGGGGGGGTCTGAAGGGTGCTGTGGGCGATCAGGGGGCGGGGGGGGGGCAGATCAGTGTGTTTGGTTGCAGACTAGGGTGGCTGCAGTCTGCCCTGGTGGTCCCTCGGACACTGGGACCACCAGGGCAGGAGGCAGCTTGTATAATACACTTTGTATACATTACAAAGTGTATTATACACTTTGTAGCGGCGATCGCGGGGTTAACATCCCGCCGGCGCTTCCGTATGGCCGGCGGGATGTTGCGGCGGGTGGGCGGAGCCCGTTGCCGGGGGAAGCGCGTGTCATCAATGATGCGATCGCTCCCCCGGCATGCGAAAAGGACGCAACGCCCTTGGGCGTATTGCGGTCCTTTAGGGATCCACTTTGCCGCCGCCCATCGGCTGTGGGAGGTCGGCAAGTGGTTAACATATGTACCAATTTTGGTAGCTATAGCATGTATAGGGGCTTTGCTATTAACTGCCAAAGTAGGCAAGAAATTGCGCAAAATCGCGCGAATATTCGAAAAATGACACAAAATCATGAAATACTATTATTACATACTAAATCAATTAAGATTTTCTCCAAATTTCGCATTATGAATACGATGTGAAAATGCAAATTTCTTTTCTAAATTTTGCATATGCGAAATTTCGGCCCATCACGGGTCAAAAAATACTTAAACCAAAAATTTTGGGAAACAACCAAAGACCTAGAGCCAGTGTTGCCACCTCATCCCTTTAATTACCGACACATCTACGTTATACAGGTTCTGGGGCTATTTACACATATTCAGCGCCTCTAGCCACGTAACCTGTATAATTCATATGTGTCAGTAATTAAAGGGATGAGTTGGCAACACTGCCTAGAGCTGCCAGGCCAGAACTTACCTGAGCATCAGCCTCGTGCTGCCTCATCCTGCCACTGCTGGCTGCACTGTGTCACATGTTACATGCACCTCATTTACTTATAGTGTGAAGAGTACTATGACATCAGAGTGGGCGTGGCCAATGTTACTAGACTTATCCCCCACAGAAAATTCTGGAACAGTCCCCAGACATGCCCCCACAAAACAAGTACGCACATCCCCCCAAAATGGGTGGAGCCTAAAACAGCTAATCACAAATTAGCTATTTTTTTAATCACTGCCCCTCATACCGTTTTGAAGCTATAGTCACAAAAAACTTGAACCAAATATTTTGGGAAACAACCAAAGACCTAGAGCTGCCAGGCCACAGGCCAGAACTTACCTGAGCAACAGCCTTGTGTTGCCTCATCCTGCCACTGCTGGCTGCACTGTGTCAAATGTTACAAGTACATCATTTACTTATAGTGTGAATAGTACTATGACATCAGCACTATGACATCAGAGGGGGCGTGGCCACCTTTACCAGACAACAACAACGGAAAAACCCCAGACTTATCCCCCACAGAAAATTCTGGAACATTTCCAAGACATTACCACAAAAAACAAGCACACACATCCCCCCACCCCAACCCCCCCTCCCCCGCAGCCAATCAAAATGTAGCTATATTCTTATCATTGCCACTTATACCGTTTTGAAGCTATACTTACAAAAAACTTGAACAAAATATTTGGGGAAACAACCAAAGACCTAGAGCTGCCAGGCCATAATTTACCTGAGCATCAGCCTTGTGCTGCCTCGTCCTGCTACTGCTGCCTGCACTTACAAGTACCTCATTTACTTATAGTGTAAAGAGTGCTATGACATCAGAGTGGGCGTGGCCAACATTACCAGGCAACAACAACAGAAAAACCCCAGACTTATCCCCCACAGAAAATTCTGGAACATTTCCAAGACATATCCCCCACAGAGCAGGCACGCATAACCCCTCCTCCCCTCCTGAATTTTGGAGTGTGTGGAGAAAATCCACACAGACAAGGGGAAACACACAAATCTCCTGCATATAGTGTATAGTGCCCTGGCTGGGATTCCCACCAAAGACCCAGCGCTGCCAGGCCAGAACTTACCTGAGCATCAGCCTCGTGCTGCCTCATCCTGCCACTGCTGGCTGCACTGTGCTAAATATTACATGCACCTCATTTACTAGTGTGAAGCATACTATGACATCAGCAGGGGCAGTACTATGACATCGAGGGGGCGTGGCCAACTTTACCAGACAACAACAATGGAAAAACCCCAGACTTATCCCCCACAGAAAATTCTGGAACATTTCCAAGACATGCCTCCAAAAAACAAGCACACAGAGCCCCCCTCTCCCCCGCAGCCAATCAAAATATAGCTATATTCTTATCGCTGCCACTTATACCGTTTTGAAACTATAGTCACCAGGGATGATCGTAATCAGCAAAATTCCGATTTTGCTAAATTTCGCTTACATTTTTGCAATTACGCCTATACGTAATTACGATTAGCAAACGAAATTGATTTCAAAGTCATTCGTAGTTTCACATAAAAATTTGCGTAATTTCGCGAAATTTTGCGTAATTTTGTGCCGACTTTGGAGGTTAATAGCAAAGCCCCCCATACATGCTACTGACACCAAAATTGCTACCAATGTTAAAGGGAATAGTGGGTACATGGGAACATATTTTTTCTTCCAAAAAGGCCATATAGTTTTTGAGAGAATCCATATTAAAAAATGCAAAGAAAAATGGTTTTTAAACTTGCAAAAAATGACAGTTTAAAAACCATTTATTTTTGCATTTCTAAAATCGATTTTCTCAAAAACTACATCTTTTTGAAAAATTCTTTTTTTGAATTGTACTCAAAATTCTCTTTAACATATGTACCAATTTTGGTAGCTATAGCATGTATAGGGGCTTTGCTATTAACTGCCAAAGTAGGCAAGAAATTGCGCAAAATTGCGCGAATATTCGAAAAATGACACAAAATCATGAAATACTATTATTACATACTAAATCAACTAAGATTTTCTCCAAATTTCGCATTATGAATACGATGTGAAAATGCAAATTTCTTTTCTAAATTTCGCATATGCGAAATTTCGGCCCATCACTGATAGTCACAAAATACTTGAACCAACAATTTTGGGAAACAACCAAAGACCTAGAGCTGCCAGGCCAGAACTTACCTGAGCATCAGCCTCGTGCTGCCTCATCCTGCCACTACTGGCTGCACTGTGTCAAACGTTACAAGTACCTCATTTACTTATAGTGTGAAGAGTACTATGACATCAGAGTGGGCGTGGCCAATGTTACTAGACTTATCCCCCACAGAAAATTCTGGAACAGTCCCCAACACCCCACCCACCCCGCAGCCAATCAAAATGTAGCTATATTCTTGCCACTGCCACTTATTAAGTTTTGAAGCTACAGTCACCAAACTTGGACCAAATATTTTGGGAGTCAACCTGAAGTAAAATGTAAATTTATGGGGTTTACCCCAAGGTGGGCGGAGCCTAAAACACCCAATCAAAAAATAGGGTTTTTTTCAATTATTTTCCAATTACTGCCACTGATACAGTTTTGAAGCTAGTCACTAAAATTGGAGGAAATATTCTGGGAGTCAAACCTAATTAAAATGTGAATTTTGGGGGCTTACCCCAAAATGGGTGGAGCCTAAAACAGCTAATCACAAATTAGCTACTTTTCTATCACTGCCACTCATAATGTTTTAAAGCTATAGTCACAAAAAACTTGAACCAAATATTTTGGGAAACAACCAAAGACCTAAAGCTGCCAGGCCACAGGCCAGAACTTACCTGAGCAACAGCCTTGTGTTGCCTCATCCTGCCACTGCTGGCTACACTGTGTCAAATGTTACAAGTACATCATTTACTTATAGTGTGAATAGTACTATGACATCAGCAGGGGCAGTACTATGACATCAGAGGGGGCGTGGCCACCTTCACCAGACAACAACAACGGAAAAACCCCAAGACTTATCCCCCACAGAAAATTCTGGAACATTTCCAAGACATGCCCACAAAAAAACAAGCACACACATCCCCCCACCCCAACCCCCCCTCCCCCGCAGCCAATCAAAATGTAGCTATATTCTTATCATTGCCACTTATACCGTTTTGAAGCTATACTCACAAAATACTTGAACCAACAATTTTGGGAAACAACCAAAGACCTAGAGCTGCCAGGCCAGAACTTACCTGAGCATCAGCCTCGTGCTGCCTCATCCTGCCACTACTGGCTGCACTGTGTCAAACGTTACAAGTACCTCATTTACTTATAGTGTGAAGAGTACTATGACATCAGAGTGGGCGTGGCCAATGTTACTAGACTTATCCCCCACAGAAAATTCTGGAACAGTCCCCAACACCCCACCCACCCCGCAGCCAATCAAAATGTAGCTATATTCTTGCCACTGCCACTTATTAAGTTTTGAAGCTACAGTCACCAAACTTGGACCAAATATTTTGGGAGTCAACCTGAAGTAAAATGTAAATTTATGGGGTTTACCCCAAGGTGGGCGGAGCCTAAAACACCCAATCAAAAAATAGGGTTTTTTTCAATTATTTTCCAATTACTGCCACTGATACAGTTTTGAAGCTAGTCACTAAAATTGGAGGAAATATTCTGGGAGTCAAACCTAATTAAAATGTGAATTTTGGGGGCTTACCCCAAAATGGGTGGAGCCTAAAACAGCTAATCACAAATTAGCTACTTTTCTATCACTGCCACTCATAATGTTTTAAAGCTATAGTCACAAAAAACTTGAACCAAATATTTTGGGAAACAACCAAAGACCTAAAGCTGCCAGGCCACAGGCCAGAACTTACCTGAGCAACAGCCTTGTGTTGCCTCATCCTGCCACTGCTGGCTACACTGTGTCAAATGTTACAAGTACATCATTTACTTATAGTGTGAATAGTACTATGACATCAGCAGGGGCAGTACTATGACATCAGAGGGGGCGTGGCCACCTTCACCAGACAACAACAACGGAAAAACCCCAAGACTTATCCCCCACAGAAAATTCTGGAACATTTCCAAGACATGCCCACAAAAAAACAAGCACACACATCCCCCCACCCCAACCCCCCCTCCCCCGCAGCCAATCAAAATGTAGCTATATTCTTATCATTGCCACTTAGACCGTTTTGAAGCTATACTCACAAAAAACTTGAACAAAATATTTGGGGAAGCAACCAAAGACCTAGAGCTGCCAGGCCATATTTTACCTGAGCATCAGCCTTGTGCTGCCTCATCCTGCTACTGCTGGCTGCACTTACAAGTACCTCATTTACTTATAGTGTAAAGAGTACTATGACATCAGAGTGGGCGTGGCCAACATTATCAGACAACAACAACAACAAAAAAAAACAGACTTATCCCCCACAGAAAATTCTGGAACATTTCCCCCACAGAGCAGGCACACATATCCCCTCCTCCCCCGCAGTCAATCAAAATGTAGCTGTATTCTCATCACTGCCACTTATACAGTTTTGAAGCTACAGTCACCAAACTTGGACCAAATATTTTGGCAGTTAAACCAAATTAAAATGTGAATTTTGGAGTGTGCGGAGAAAATCCATACAGACAAGGGGAAAACACACAAATCTCCTGCATATAGTGCCCTGGCTGGGATTCCGAATCAAAGACCTAGCGCTGCCAGGCCAGAACTTACCTGAGCATCAGCTTAGTGCTGCTTCATCCTGCCACTGCTGGCTGCACTGTGTCACATGTTACATGCACCTCATTTACTTATAGTGTGAATAGTACTATGACATCAGCAGGGGCAGTACTATGACATCAGAGGGGGCGTGGCCACCTTTACCATACAACAACAGCAGAAAAACCCCAGACTTATCCCCCACAGAAAATTCTGGAACAGTCCCCAGACATGCCCCCACAAAACAAGCACGCACATCCCCCCATCCCAACACCTGCTAAAGGAACGGAGTGCTGGAGATGGAAAACTAATGCCTTTAAAATCCATGGATCAGTTTTTAAAGGCATCAGTTTTCTATCTGTGCCAGTGTGGCCCAGGACTTAAATTAATAATTTCTTACTTTTAAATATTATGAAATAAACTAATTGATGGTAGACAGGACCAGCATAGTTTGAATGATAAAACAAATTATTTTGCTTTCGAACTTCTTTGTGATCACAACCTCTTTGTGATATGTTTGACTAGGGGTGTGGCTAGAGGTAGTACTGTGCAGGTGCAGAATGCTCCCGTTAGGAGCTAGATAGGGGCATGCGCAGTAAAGCGCAACTCAGAACGACACAGGACTTTACTAGGACAGCCAGTGGATGATCGAAGCGGTCCGGGAGGACAGCAAGGGAAGCCCATGTCTGAATGGGGTTGGAGAAAGCCCCAGGTACATATAAAAGCGTTCATTTATTTTTGGTCTCAGGTTTCCTTTAAAGTGAACCTAAACCGGTTGAAAAAAAGACCTGTGCATGCGCCGTCCATCAACGATTCTCCGGTCTTCCGCCGTGGCTGATTCGTTCTTCAGAAATAGACTAGTGGATGGCCAGTGCGCCTGCGTGGCCCAGGCTTGTCCTCGATCACGCTCCAGTCCCATGAAGTGTACTGCGCAGTGGGATGCTCCTGGCAATAGGCGCATGATCGAGGACGCTCACGGCCAGGGACGCGCAGACGCACTGGCCATCGACTGAAGAACGAAACTAAGCCACAGCGGGGGACCGGAGGATTGTTGATTGATGGCGTGTGCACAGGCTGGTTGCAGGGGGCTGGTAGAAGTCCCAGGTAAGTGAAAGTTTTTTCAAACGGTTTAGGTTCTTTTAGGTTCACTTTAGGGCTCGTTTCCACCATAGCGAATCCGCATACGGCGCCGACATGCGGATTCGCTTGGTACATTGAAGTGGCCGGGGCTGTTTCCATATGTGCGGCGTGCGGGAGCGATTTGGCGGCGGGCCAAATCTGCACGACGGGACCCACAGAATTCGCCTGCGTCGGGAATCCATGCGAATCGCCGCTAATGTATTTGATAGGAAAAACGCATGCGTTTTTACCCGCGATTCGCGTGCGATTTCGCACCTTTTTCAATGTTATTTTGCCCTGGCAGAGTCATGGTTAAGGCACGCGAAATCGCGGGTAAAAACGCATGCGGAAACGCATCCGCATGCGTTTTTACAAGCGTCGGGATGCCGGCGAAATCGCGTCGCAACAGTTGAAACGGGCCCTAAAGTGTACCTTTTTCCTAACTCAAAAAGTTGAGAACGCCCTGATATCATAAGTGTGGCCACCTAAATGAAAGTTAAGAAAGCATTCTTAAACACTTACAGAGCACTCACTGCTAACAAAAACATGGAAGTCAAGAGGGTACTCCAGATGATAACCACAGCAGTGGGTGCTTGATAAAATTTATCCTTCATAAGTGATTACATCATGTGGTAAAGATGTTGAAAAACATTTAATTGCTCTCTGAGCAACGTCTTCAGTTCAGTTAGATAACTGGAAACCTTCACAAACCCACGCACGCCAAAAAGGCTATGCAGCCAGAGCTTGGCATTTTGAAGCCAGCACACTGCGGAACCCACTATAGGGTTAATGACGTCGGCGCGCGCAGCCAGGAATGGAACACACAGGCCAGTCATGCAGTAAAAATCTTTATTTAGAACGCTTCCAGCGGCCAGCATGCGCAGTACATTTGCCTTTGACCACCACAGGGAAAAGCAATCGAGCGCCGCACGTGAGTGCAGGGAGTTTAGTGAGTGAGGCGAAGAGCGATAGATTGGTGCGGCCTGGCCGTACAGTCAGCTAGACTTGCAGAGTACAGCAGTGTGGAAGTAGAGAGAGGATGGGAGGAGAGGTGTGACAGTCTGCAAGCGGATCTGCTGCTGGCATTGGCACTGCAGGGAGGACAGACACCCCTCAGTACCTCACTGCATGGGAGAACCTGCTGCTGTACTGGTGAGCATGGGGGGGCATTGTGTGCAGGGAGCCCATACACGCCCAGGTGATGCCAGGGTGCTGCTCTCAACTGGGCAGAGATGGGGGCAAGACGTCAGCCAGTCATTCCTGACACTACATTGCTGGGTCATGTGCCTGGATATGCCCCTCCAGGCTTGGCCAGTGTACAGATGGACATACAGAGCAGGGGGGCAGTTTCTGAACTCCTCCACAGGTCCCAACAGTGTCTGCAAGTCATCAGCAGCAGCCCTTCCTTTGTTTGTGATTGTTTGTTACTAGCAGCTCCCTTGCAGGATTAGTTAGATGCACTATCTGTCCCAGGGAGGACAGTAAGGATATGTGCTCCTATTCCCTAGAGAGGTTTTGACGCGCCGAACGTGTGCATGTTTGTGCTATGCATGTTACAGGGCCAGAGTTAGGACACAAACGACACTGGGCTACCTCTACGCGGTGTATGTGACTACGCAAAACACTTTATTCTTGTAACGAAGATCCCAGCTTTTAACTTAGCTGTAGGGACAGCATTGATTGCTGCATGATTTTTGTAAATGGATTTGCATGAGTGTGCAGAAGTTCATTTTGATGTTTTGCTGGTTCCAGACCCGACACCACTCCTTGTAGATTGCATGCTCTTTTTCTACAGCTGTTGTGCCAGATCAGATCAGGTTTCTCAACATCAGTGTAGCTAATACTCTATAATTAAATAATTAGTTTGTAAAGTATTACTTGTCGATAACATCATCTCAGTACACCTTTGCAAATGTAAATTTGTTAGAGGCTATAGATTCCCAGATGGTTTGATGAAAGTGAGATTAGGGGCAGAGCTTGTATTAGGATGTTTCATACCAAGTAGGGATTCAGCACAAGCACTGCTTCATATTTTTCCCTGCATAAGGTGAGTGTTTACTATCCTGGGGTATATGGGATTTAACTTTACTGTAACTCTTGCAGTTGTTTTGGGGCAGGTTGGTAGTGCGGAATTTGATTGTAGAGATGTGAGGAAGGCACAGATGAAGCAGAAATAAACTAAAGGGAACCCGAGGTGAGAGCTACAGTGCTGCCCTTAATTATTCATACCCCTGGCAAATTTTGACTTAAAGAGACTCTGTAACAACAAAAACCTCCCCTGGGGGGTACTCACCTCGGGTGGGGGAAGCCTCCGGATCCTAATGAGGCTTCCCACGCCGTCCTCTGTCCCACGGGGGTCTCGCTGCAGCCCTCCGAACAGCCGGCGACAGAGCCGACTGTAGCTTCAATATTTACCTTTGCTGGCTCCAGCGGGGGCGCTTTGGCGACTTTCGGCACGGAAATAGACGGAAATACCCGATCTCCGTCGGGTCCGCTCTACTGCGCAGGCGCCGGAAACTTGCGCCTGCGCAGTAGAGCAGACCCGACGGCGATCGGGTATTTCCGCCTACTTCGGCGCCGACAGCCATCAGAGCGCCTGCGCAGGAGCCCGGAAGGTAAATATTGCGTCACGGCTGTACGGAGGGCTACAGCGAGACCCCCGAGGGACGCAGGATGGCGTGGGAAGCCTCATTAGGATCCTGAGGCTTCCCCCACCCGAGGTGAGTACCCCCCAGGGGCCATTTTGTCGTTACAGTTCCTCTTCAAAGAGTAACTGTTAGCCCCCAAACTGAAAATTAAATCTCTCTTGCAATGTTTTATTTACTATTTAAATGAGCCAAAAAGGCATTGTAGAAGTTAAAAATTAATATAATTTTTTTTACTATGTATCTTTTTACCCCAGCTCCGGACGCAAAGCCGCATATCAGATACTGCTGAGCATGCATAGCATGCCTAGCTCTGCCCGACCCCCCTCTTCCCCCCAGGACCAGGTGCCGATATATGCTCACCCCAAACAGCTGACCGCTCTGACACGGAGAGAGAGCGGGAGCACTTCCAGCGCCGCCACCGCAGAGTAGCCGCCGCCGAGTCACATGTGAGAGATGCACGTGCATCTCTCACATGTGACTCGGCGGCGGCTACTCTGCGGTGGCGGCGCTGGAAGTGCTCCCGCTCTCTCTCCGTGTCAGAGCGGTCAGCTGTTTGGGGTGAGCATATATCGGCACCTGGTCCTGGGGGGAAGAGGGGGGTCGGGCAGAGCTAGGCATGCTATGCATGCTCAGCAGTATCTGATATGCGGCTTTGCGTCCGGAGCTGGGGTAAAAGGAAACATAGTAAAAAAAATTATATTGATTTTTAACTTCTACAATGCCTTTTTGGCTCATTTAAATAGTAAATAAAACATTGCAAGAGAGATTTAATTTTCAGTTTTGGGGCTAACAGTTACTCTTTAAAGTTACTTTTATTCAACCAGCAAGTAATTTTTTGATCAGAAATGACATAGATGTCTCCCAAAAGATAATAAGACAATGTACAAGAGGCATTATTGTGGGAAAGAAAACATTTCTCAGCTTTTATTTACATTTGAGCAAAACGTGTTGGGATCACTTTAAAGAAGGTAACAGATTTGCATTGCTTTCCATATTTACCTTTTCAGTTTACATATACCATTTGCCTCTGAAAACCACATACACAGGGCAGCAACAGGCGGAGCAGTGCTTTTCAGCGCTGCTAGATTTGGGCGCAGCCGGCGCCTCCATAGACTTCAATAGGAATCACTCCTATTGCAGCGCTCAGTGAGTAACGTCGGCTCCGTCAGAAGACGGGAGCCGAAGTTGCTTAAAAACATAGTAATTCGGCCTCCAGCAATCGCTGGAAGCCGAATTATTTCATTCCCCCACTATCCATGGCGGCCTGGAGGGGGAATAGTAATTAAATCGGCCCGGACTTGTGCAGATGCAGGATCAGCTATATACCGCTGTATCCTGCGCCCAAGTCTACCGGCGCCGATTTCAAATGTACTCGCAACAGGAGGTATTCCTACCTAGCTATGATGCAAAATGAAGGGGTGATTATTTTCATTGCTTTTGCAGGGTTTCTGTTACCTCGAATTTTGCTTGCCTACTTAAAGTGATCCTAAAGTCAACCAAAAAAAATGAGTTTTACTCACCTGGGGCTTCCAATAGCCCCCTGCAGCTGTCCGGTGCCCTCGCCGTGTCCCTCCGATTCTCCTGTCCCCGCCGGCAGCCATTTTTCGGTTCCCCGTCAGGACCCGACAGGCTATAGCAAGCATTCAGCAGCATAGCGGGCCATATTGTGGCTGGGAACGCGAAGAATCACTCGCGTTCCCAGCCTGTCAGCGAAACCGGAAGTGGCTGTTGGCGGGGACAGAAGGATCGGAGGGACCGGACAACTGCAGGGGGCTATTGTAAGCCCCAGGTGAGTAAAACTCATTTTTTTAAGGTTCACTTTAACTCTCCTGGCGGTATGAAAAATTCCGCCAGGAGGCAGCGCGGCAGGTTTTTTTTTTTTTTAAATCATGTAGCGAGCCCAGGGCTCGCTACATGATAGCCGCTGCTCAGCGGCATCCCCCCGCCCTCTTCGATCGCCTTCGGCGATCTCCGATCAGGGAATCCCGTTCAAAGAACGGGATTTCCTGGAGGGCTTCCCCTGTCGCCATGGCGACGGGGCGGGATGACGGCAGCGACGTCGTGACGTCATTGGGAGTCCCGATCCACCCCTCGGCGCTGCCTGGCACTGATTGGCCAGGCAGCGCACGGGGTCTGGGGGGGCCCGCGCGCCGCAACGGATAGCGGCGATCGGGCGCGGGGCGGCGGCGATCAGTGTGCTGGCGCAGCTAGCAAACTGCTAGCTGCGTCCAGCAAAAAAAAAAGTAAGAAAATCATCCGAGCAGGGCCGGAGAAAACCCCCGAACTATGTTCGGGGTTACCGCCAGGAAGGTTAAAGGCCAGAGTGGCTAAATGAAGTAATATGGGGCCCTAAGGGCTCATTCACATTGCATTCCTCTCGCGTTAGCTTTCGTGTTGAGGTTTTTTTTTTGTTTGTTTTTTTGATTCCCGTCGCTTGGGTGGGCGTTCCGTTTTTGTGAAAAGCGGTTTTCTAAGTGCTTTTCCCAAGGGTTTTTTTTTTAATTCACTCCCTGACGCAAGTCAGGAAGTGAACTCTTTGACCCGGAAAATAATAAATACAATGTATTTATTCTTTAAAACGCGAACTCGATCTCTGCACAAAGTGATTTTGTGAGCATCTTGCGTTTTTCCTATACCTTCCATTATAGAAAAATCGCCCCAAAAATGGTACAGGCACCGCTTTGCTGGACGCACAGCGCACGACCCGCACTGATCTAAACCTTCTAATAGACATTCATTGCGCAAGCGTTTTGGGGACGGTTTTAAAAATCACCTTCGCTTGAAAAAAGGCCAAAAACGCCATAGATGTGAACGAGCGCTAATTGAGGTACAAGCTTATGCTTCCCCTGAACATTTTTGGTAAGAAGTAATATGAGAGGTCGGCATCTGAGGTGGCTCCTTGACTTCCAGCAGACCCTAGACAACCACCCAGATTGCCTTGTGTATAATCTGGTACTAGCTATACTAAATTGGCCTTGTGCTCAAATGTTATATTTTAGTGTTTCACCTTATATATTTATAAGATTGCATGCGTATTTGCTTATTTGTGAAACTATAAGGCAAGGTTCGCACGAGGCAGGGCGTCTTAGCGCGTGCCGGGTAGCGCCTGCATTGGGCGCCACTATATTCACAGTGCTACAGTGCGCGGCCCACGCAGTGGTTATTCAGGGTTCTGGCAACTGCTGTCATTTGGCTCACCCTGTGCCAAAGTGCCCGGGCGGAAAACTGGCAAGGATCAAGGTTTGCAGTGGGTGTTATGTTGCATTTTCCGTAAGAGCAAGAGCTCAGCAGAATGGAAAAGTCACGTGGCACGTCATCTGTGCTTTGCATGGTATAGAGTGAAGCATACAGTCACTGAAAAGTATGCTTCACTGTCACAGTTAACGCATGTGTTTTTTTCATTACACGTTGGAATGCCACACGCTGTTAAAAAACACAGCACCGGCCACACTGAACATCACATTGTTTTTTCATTGCAGTGGGGAAAACTGCATTGCAATATGGCCTTCACACTATACCACAACGCCCCACTTTGAACATATTGCACATACTGCTAGCACACTTGCTGCTAATGTTATCCTATGGTATTGCTACTACCACACTAGCAGCAGCTTGGTGCTTCATCCTCTTGTGTTGTAGTTGCTACAAACACACTGCTACTTTCTTATTGCTTTAAGATTATGCTGAGCTACTATCTTGTAATTTTGTGCTTCCACAAACTACGACACATAGAGAGTGTTTGATGAACTCCCAAGCTTGTACCATGTTTTCTTGTCTGAGCTTTGCAGATCATTAAAGTTCTTTGGTATTGGAAGGGTTAAACTGTGGTGCACTCTGCGAGTATATCTTGGCCAGCACTGGGAGCAGGCATTTTATTGGTTGTCAGCCAAAGGCTCTCCCAGTGGTAATGTTTATCTGCTGCCATAGATTGGCATGTGAGGTTGCTGCAGACTTGTGATGTCCCGGGTGCAGAGAGATAGCCTGGCTGAGTGGCCTGGGAGGGACTCCTCCTGAGTCACTCTATCATCCTGAAGGTCAGCACATTCTTTGTCCTGAATCTGGAAAGTGTCAGGTCTGTCCACATTCTCCCGGCAGCGGCACCATTTTTGGAATAATATGTGACTGCCGCAGCCTCAGATCTGTTTATAAAATGGGATTGGCATTGGGAAGTTGCAGTGCAGAAAATATGACTTTTTCATTCTTTCTTTTCCCCCTACAGAAATCATGGACTCGGAGCCAGCAGCTACCCCGCCCATGCTTGGCAGATCACAGCTAAATGCTGCTACTGATGCTGATGTGCAGCATGAAGACAACCACAAGGCGGCCCCATCCACCCCAGTGTCCCCCAGAGATTTTGCAGCTGTGCCAGGTATGCCTAAAACCAACCTGCTGTTGCTTGTGTCTGCCCACCACTGCTGCTACTGTAAAAATGCACAGGGGCACCTGAAATCCACTTGGCAATTGTTGGCGAAATGACTTGAGCCATGTAGACACTATTTGTTTATTAGATTTATATAGCGCCAACATATTATTATGCTGCGCGGTGACCGACAACACAATACAGGTAATAAGCAGTAGGACACACAATGCCAGATCATACACTTGGCAAAGACAGTTAGGGCAGAGGTGAGATGAGGTAGGCCTTCTTTAATAGGTGAGTTTTGAGGCCTTGTTTGAAGGTGCTGAAAGCATACCTGAGATTATGGATAAGAAAGATTTTATACTTACTCTGGGCTTCCTCCAGTCCCATGAACACCACTGCGTCCCTTGCCGTCCTCCCGGGAAGCTCCATTCAGCCCCAATCAGCCCTGTTAATCTGGCTCAGCTGCGCCAATCGGGTTCTTCTGCGCATGCGTGGCCAAGCCAGTTACCGTGGCTGATTGCGGCCAAACGGAGGCACTCGGGAGGACGCAGAGGGATGCAGCGGTGCTCATGGGGCTGGAGGAAGCCTGGGCAAATATAAAATCTTTCTTATCCATGATCTCAGGTACACTTGAAGTAAGGGGAAACCTGATAGACAGGTGGAGAAGGTTCCAAAGGATGGGGGCAGTTCTAGTAAAGTCCTGTAGTCGCACATGGGGGTGCAAAATGCATGTTATGGTTAGGAAGAGGTCACTGGATTAGTGAAGTAGGCAGCCAGGTTTGTATCTGCTGACCAGGTCAGAGATGTAGGTCAAGCAAGACTTGTGTATAGATGTGTAGGCCAGGCACAGGATCTTGAAGCTGATTCTGAAGCGGATCTGGAGACAGTGGAGGTATTTGCATAAGGTAGTCGTGAAGAGGGCATCATGGGAGGAGTAGATGGCTGTTGCATTCATGATGGAATGTAGGGGAGGTGATGCACTTCAGAGGAAAGCCTGACAGGAGGGTGCAGAGACTGTCACCTGCAGCATTCGGGACTTGATCCTTCGGGCAACATTTTGGTGCCGACTTCTGCACAGAATAACGTTGCAGCACCTTGTACCTATGGTAGTTTGAATCCCAACATTATCTGCATGGAGTTTGTATGTTCCCTCTGTGTTTAGTGTGGGTTTTCTCCAGGCACCCCGGGCACATACTAGACATTATTGTATGTCTGGTGGGGGACTGGACATCTGGGTTAGTAATACAGCAGGCATAAGATTTCCCCATACATGGTCTCTTGGAAGAAGAAAAGAACACTAAATGTATTTTGAATGGTAAGTTCTCCCCAATGCAGTGTTCTGAGTAAAATGTAACCTGTGAAGATAAACAGCCATCCTCCCCTCTCTAGGAAGAGTAGTTTGTGTCCTCAACGCTCCCTTCTCCTCCTTCAGGGAGGGTGCGATAGCTGGCGCCATGCTCCTCTCAGCTCCGGTACCCCCGCTGTGGTGTTCTTGTCTGATGGGGAGGGAGTGATAGCTGGCTCCATACTCCGCTCCGGTACCCTGGCAGTGCTGTTCTTGTCTGATGGGGAGGGTGCAATAGCTGGCACCATGCTTCTCTCAGCTCCGGTACCCCCGCTGTGGTGTTCTTGTCTGATGGGGAGGGAGCGATAGCTGGCTCCATACTCCTCTCCGCTCCGGTACCCTGGCAGTGCTGTTCTTGTCTGATGCTCCCCATCAGACAAGAACAGCACTGCCAGGATACCGGAGCAATAGCTGGCGCCATGCTCCTCTCAGCTCCGGTACCCCCGCTGTGGTGTTCTCGTCTGATGGGGAGTGTGCAATAGCTGGCACCATGCTGCTCTCAGCTCCGGTACCCTTGCAGTGCTGTTCTCGTCTAATGGGGAGGGAGCGATTAGCTGGTGCCATGCTGCTCTCAGCTCCGGTACCCCCGCTGGGGTGTTCTCGTCTGATGGGGAGGGTGCAATAGCTGGCGCCATGCTGCTCTCAGCTCTGGTACCCCGCTGCGGTGTTCTCGTCTGATAGGGAAGGTGCAATATCTGGCGCCATGCTTCTCTCAGCTCCGGTACCCCCGCTGTGGTGTTCTTGTCTGATAGGGAGAGTGCAATAGCTGGCGCCATGCTCCTCTCAGCTCCAGTACCCCACTGTGGTGTTCTTGTCTGATAGGAAGGGTGCAATAGCTGGCGCCATGCTCGTCTCAGCTCCGGTACCCCACTGTAGTGTTCTCGTCTGATGGGGAGGGAGCGATAGCTGGCGCCATGCTTCTCTCAGCTCCGGTACCCCACTGTGGTGTTCTTGTCTGATAGGGAGAGTGCAATAGCTGGCTCCATGCTCCTCTCAGCTCCGGTACCCCACTGTGGTGTTCTTGTCTGATAGGAAGGGTGCAATAGCTGGTGCCATGCTCCTCTCAGCTCCGGTACCCCCGCTGTGGTGTTCTTGTCTGATGGGGAGGGAACAATAGCTGGCGCCATGCTCCTCTCAGCTCTGGTACCCCGCTGCGGTGTTCTCGTCTGATGGGGAGGGAGTGATAGCTGGCACCATACTCCTCTCAGCTCTGGTACCCCACTGTGGTGTTCTTGTCTGATAGGAAGGGTGCAATAGCTGGTGCCATGCTCCTCTCAGCTCCGGTACCCCCGCTGTGGTGTTCTTGTCTGATGGGGAGGGAACAATAGCTGGCTCCATGCTCCTCTCAGCTCTGGTACCCCGCTGCGGTGTTCTCGTCTGATAGGGAAGGTGCAATAGCTGGAGCCATGCTTCTCTCAGCTCCGGTACCCCCGCTGTGGTGTTCTTGTCTGATAGGGAGAGTGCAATAGCTGGCGCCATGCTTCTCTCAGCTCCGGTACCCCCGCTGTGGTGTTCTTGTCTGATAGGGAGAGTGCAATAGCTGGCACCATACTCCTCTCAGCTCCGGTACCCCCGCTGTGGTGTTCTTGTCTGATGGGGAGGGAACAATAGCTGGCTCCATGCTTCTCTCAGCTCTGGTACCCCGCTGCGGTGTTCTCGTCTGATAGGGAAGGTGCAATAGCTGGAGCCATGCTTCTCTCAGCTCCGGTACCCCCGCTGTGGTGTTCTTGTCTGATAGGGAGAGTGCAATAGCTGGTGCCATGCTCCTCTCAGCTCCGGTACCCTCACTGTGGTGTTCTTGTCTGATAGGGAGAGTGCAATAGCTGGCGCCATGCTCCTCTCAGCTCCGGTATCCCCGCTGTGGTGTTCTCGTCTGATAGGGAAGGTTTGCCATCACACTAGCGATATCCCATGCCAGACGAGTGTTTACCCTGCAGCATCCTGTGTTCCTGCCAGTAAATAACAAATATTGCCTGTCGGAATGTATGGCTCAGCATTAAGGAATAATTATCCAGGCTTAGCATGTTTATGCAGCGACCTTTATTAGTGCGGTCTGCATCCGCTGGAAGCATCTGGCGGATTTTTTTTTTTTTTCCTGAAGAAATCCTTTGAGTAGAAATGATTTAAAAGTCCAGGCAGATATACAAACTTCGATTTTGTGAGCTTGTGGAGTCATTAAACGATTTTCAGGGTTTATGATAAGTGTGTGTGTCATTGTGTGTGAGCCTTCATGTTATTACATCCCCATCCTCCTCTCCACACAGCTGAAAATCACATCAAATTATTGATGGGAGTTCCTGCAGTGGCTTCTGGGATATGGGCAGTAAGAAGCAGAGATATCCACCAGCAGATTCCTCTTTTCACAGCTGGGAATAGTGCCATACATCATACACTGGCGTTTTAAAGGAAAACTGAAGTGAGAAGACTATGGAGGCTGCCATATTTATTGCTTTTTAAGCAATACTAGTTGCCTGGCATCCTGCTGATCTGTTTGGCTGCAGTAGTCTCTGAATAACACCAGGAATTAGCATGCAGCTAATCTTGTCAGATCTGACAATAATGTCAAAAACACCTGATCTGCTGCATGCTTGTTCAGGGCCTATGGCTAAAAATATTAGAAGCAGACGATTAGCAGGACAGCCAAGTAACTGGTATTGCTTAAAAGGAAATAAATACCTATAACAGCCTTCATGTCCCCTCCCCAACTCTTCTCAGCAGTATACAAGATTACTATATCTCCGTAGTAGCTGTAGCAATTATTACAATCAATCTGTTGGTACCGTTGATGTGTGTCGTGCAGTGATTTCAAATGGTTAACATTTGTTTTCGTAGGTCATATAGTCCATGTATTCCTATATCAGCACCATCTTTAGGCCTGGAACCCACTACAAATCGCAAAGCGCTATCGCAATCGCTAGCGTTTTTCATGAGCATTTTGTACGTGATCTCATGAGCGTTTTCCAGCGATTTTGGTAGCGATTTTAAAAAAGTGTACGCTTTTTTTTTACCAGCGATTGTAATAGCGATTTGCGATTTTATTTCTGATTGGTCTTTTCCAAATTATTATACATTTTTTACAGTTTGCAGCATTTGTAGCGATTTTCATATCGATTAGCCAGCGCTTATATATTTATATTGAAGCACAAACGCTCCCAAATTGCTGCATGGCTTGCGATTGCGATTTTGCTAATTCCAATCCCTACTGTGAAATTTGTTACATTTATTTACATTGGCAGAGTGTTAAGGGAAAACGCTAGAGATTTAAAGCGCTCCCTAAATGCTCAAAAAAGCGCTCTAGTGGGTTCCAGGCCTCTGGTTACTTTTAGGTTGTCTTTTTTTTTTGTTTTTTTTTTGTTTTGTTACTGTTATTGCAGGAAACAAGAGGAACTGTGGTGAAAATTACAAATAAAATAGCTTCTTTTTTTTTTTTTTAATACAATGTTCGTTTATAGATTATACAGGCAGTATTTGCTAATTGTAAAATCTTTCCTCACCCTGATTTACATTCTGAAATGTATCAAAGGCGGTAACATCTTTTCTGCTGTCAGGTGCATCACTGCAGAATGTTTGGCTACTGAGAGCTCCAAAGCCATTACAAAATATACCTGGGTTCCCAGAATGCTCTGGGAGGAGAATTCAGCGCAGTTAATCAGCCTAGGCTAAACATCACTGGGAGGTATACAGGAATATATGTAGGAAATGTTTCTGTTGCTGAAACCACAAACCTTACCAAAAAAGTGGGTCGCCTGAATAATTTACTGCATTCTACTGTATGTGACTACTGTGCTACTGTACTACTGTATGTGACTACCGTGCTACTGTATGTGACTACTGTGCTACTGTACTACTGTATGTGACTACTGTGCTACTGTACTACTGTATGTGACTACTGTGCCTCTTAAAAAAGCTGCACAGACGTGAGGAGGTCAAACAAACAGCCCCCAAAAGATGCATGCAGAAAATTGGAAGACAAGTGTGTCCCCTGCTTTAGTCATAATGCATTCTCGTAAATGAACCTCCTTGTCAGCTGTTGTTACAGGGTTGAGCTGAATGCTCGCCTAATGATGGATCGGGGAACCTCACAGCGATGCCTCCCAACAAACGTGGTTCTCCGATCCATCTTCCTGCCCGCAGGAACAAGCAACAGGTGAAAACGAGAGTTCAAGCGATCATGGCGCTTTGCAATCTGCCGTGACGGTCTTTATTGCTGCATGTCGCAAAGTGTCGTTCACCTAATTGCCTGCCTGTACCCCACATCGCTCGTCGGAGGAATCGCGTAGTGGGTACGGGCCTTTACAGTTCAGCATTCTGACACCAGAGCAAGGCCTGCTGAATTCACTCTGCCTCCCTTGTGCTGGATAGTGGCACAGTAACCACACATCAGGGAATGCTGTACATCTGCTTGCGGAGGTGTCTCCTGAGCTGGCCTGAGCTTGTTCTCACAGGAACCTCACAGCTGCTCTGATAGAGGGTGCAGGAGGTGAGTGTGGAATGCTGCTGCTGTTGATAATGATGGAGACCAGACCAGCCAGCAGGCTATTTTCCTATGCTGCTTCTGCAAAAGACACTTCAGCTTTATTTTCCTGCCTGGTCTGTATTTCCTGTACTAGAGGAATAAAGCAACCACAACATAATGCAATCACTACTGGCAGACTGATTCGGCTGAGTTGTGTTATGCAAACTCGGGGATAAAGCAAACAGCAATAAATGGCGCAGATATGTAAAATGAATACAAAAGTTTGCTTTCTTAAAATAGAAAGAATTTGCAATAATTCAGGTTGGAGTGAGCCTGAGATGTCTCCCAGTGCATCACTGCTGAATATATGTAAACTAACCATTGTACCCTTGGAAGCTAAACACACCTCCAGATCCGCTGGAATACAATGATGTGTCAGCTTGTTAATTTGTACAGAGCCATAATAATCCAACACGCATACAGAGTGTTTCGGATTGTTTGATCCTTATCAGTGCATGGCTCTGTGGAATAAGGCTTGTAACACCCAGAGGTACAGACTAACCAGCAAGCTCATGGTGACCCAGAACTCATTGGAGTGTGTGAGGGGCTACAATGGTCCTAAAAGCCCCCTTACTAAAATGTTATGAATACAAAAGTTTGCTTTCTTAAAACAGAAAGAAGTTGCTATAATTCAGGTTGGAGTGAGCTTGAGATGTCTCCCAGTGCATCACTGCTGAATATATGCAAATTAACCATTGTTGCCCTTAGAAGCCAATGTGCAATGTGTAGCTACCTCATAAGTAAAGGAGAACAGCAATGTGTAGCTGCTGGTTCTACAGTCAGGTCTTGTGGGGTGGTAGGAGATTCTCTATTCATTCCTCCTGCTTCAGTCAGCTGAGTTGTAAGGAAATTCTGCTTTCATCATTTCATGATTGCCATACACTCAGATCTGTGCTGCACCGGTGTACAGTGATGTGAAAAGCTATTTGCCCCCTTCCTGATTTCTTATTCTTTTGCATGTTTGTCACATTTAAATGTTTCTGCTCATCAAAAACCGTTAACTATTAGTCAAAGATAACATAATTGAACACAAAATGCAGTTTTAAATGATGGTTTTTATTATTTAGTGAGAAAAAAACCTCCAAATCTACATGGCCCTGTGTGAAAAAGTGATTGCCCCCCTTGTTAAAAAATAACTTAACTGTGGTTTATCACACACCTGAGTTCAATTTCTGTAGTCACCCCCAGGCCTGATTACTGCCACACCTGTTTCAATCAAGAAATCCCTTAAATAGGAGCTATCTGACACAGAGAAGTAGACCAAAAGCACCTCAAAAGCTAGACATCATGCCAAGATCCAAAGAAATTCAGGAACAAATGAGAACAAAAGTACTGTAATTGAGATCTATCAGTCTGGTTAAGGTTATAAAGCCATTTCTAAAGCTTTGGGGCTCCAGTGAACCACAGTGAGAGCCATTATCCACAAATGGCAAAAACATGGAACAGTGATGAACCTTCCCAAGAGTGGCCGGCCGACCAAAATTACCCCAAGAGCGCAGAGAAAACTCATCGGAGAGGCCACAAAAGACCCGAGGACAACATCTAAAGAACTGCAGGCCTCACTTGCCTCAATTAAGGTCAGTGTTCACGACTCCACCATAAGAAAGAGACTGGGCAAAAACGGCCTGCATGGCAGATATCCAAGGCGCAAACCACTTTTAAGCAAAAAGAACATTAAGGCTCGTTTCAATTTTGCTAAAAAAAACATCTCAATGATTGCCAAGACTTTTGGGAAAATACCTTGTGGACCGACGAGACAAAAGTTGAACTTTTTGGAAGGTGCGTGTCCCGTTACATCTGGCGTAGAAGTAACACAGCATTTCAGCAAAAGAACATCATACCAACAGTAAAATATGGTGGTGGTAGTGTGATGGTCTGGGGTTGTTTTGCTGCTTCAGGACCTGGAAGGCTTGCTGTGATAGATGGAACCATGAATTCTACTGTCTACCAAAAGTCCTGATGGAGAAAGTCCGGCCATCTGTTTGTCAACTCAAGCTGAAGCGATCTTGGGTGCTGCAGCAGGACAATGACCCAAAACACACCAGCAAATCCACCTCTGAATGGCTGAAGAAAAACAAAATGAAGACTTTGGAGTGGCCTAGTCAAAGTCCTGACCTGAATCCTACTGAGATGTTGTGGCATGGCCTTAAAAAGGCGGTTCATGCTAAAAAAAAAAACTCAAATAAAGCTGAATTACAACAATTCTGCAAAGATGAGTGGGCCAAAACTCCTCCAGAGCACTGTAAAAGACTCGTTGCAAGTTATCGCAAACGCTTGATTGCAGTTATTGCTGCTAAGGGTGGCCCAACCAGTTATTAGGTTCAGGGGGCAATTTTTTTCTTTCACACAGGGCCATGTAGGTTTTGAGGTTTTTTTTCTCACTAATTAATAAAAACCATCATTTAAAACTGCATTTTGTGTTAAATTATGTTATCTTTGACTAATAGTTAACGGTTTTTGATGAGCAGAAACATTTAAGTGTGACAAACATGCAAAAGAATAAGAAATCAGGAAGGGGGCAAATAGTTTTTCACACCACTGTATGTGTGCTGCAAAGTTACCCTGGCAAAAAAATGTATTAACCACTTTACCCCCAGCGGTACGAATTTCTCCGCCCCTTTTTTCCCTCCTAAAAAACCAGGGACGGAGAAATCCGTACCTTCCGCGCTCCCGCCGCTCGTGCGCACGCACCCGCCGCTCGTGCACGCCGCCGCCCGCTCGCCCGGAGATCAATGAACGGGAAAATCCATTCCCGTTCGTTGATCTAGCCCCCGCAATGATCTGCTGCTTCTTTCAGAAACAGCGAGATCATTGTGCGTCTCCCAGCCTCCTACTGCTTCCTGTAAGCGTCCTTCCGGACGCTTACAGGTCGCATGTAAACAAACACTCTGTGGCCATCTTGTGGCCAAATAGTAAACTACACCCTAAAAGCATTTTACATATACAAACATTACATTTACACAATAAATTAACTCATTACCTCCCACACTCCCCAATTTTTTTTTTTTTTGTAATTATAAAAAAAAAAAAAAAAAATACAATAAAAAAAAAAAACATAAATAGTTACCTTAGGGACTGAACTTTTTAAATATTTATATCAGGAAGGTACAACACTGTTACTTTATAAACTATGGGCTTGTAATTAGGGATGGATGCAAAACTGAAAAAAATGCACCTTTATTTCCAAATAAAATATTGTCGCCAAACATTGTGATAGGGACATAATTTAAATGGTTTTATAACCGGGACAAATGGGTTAATACATTTCATGGGTTTTATTTACAGTAGCATGCTTTATTTAAAAACTATAATGGCCGAAAACTGAAAAATAATAATTTTTTCCCACATTTTTTCCTATTTCCCCATTAAAACACATTTAGAATAAAATAATTCTTTGCATAATGTCCCACCTAAAGAAAGCCTAATTGGTGGCGAAAAAAACAAGATATAGTTCATTTCATTGGGATAAGTAATGATAAAGTTATAGACGAATGTATGGAAGGAGCGCTGAAAGGTGAAAATTGCTCTGGTGGTCAGGGGGTAAAACCCCTCAGTGGTGAAGTGGTTAAAGTGCTATGAAACTTTTGTTTACATTCCTTTGTCAGATACATTTAGTAAACATTAGCAAATTGCTGAAGCTGAGCTGCACTGAGCTGAGAAGTGATCACTAGATAGATTTTAATATATAAATACAGCAGCTATGCAATAAAATGCAATGGCCGCTTTCAAAGCAGATAAACTGTACTTTGGGAATTGGTACACAGACACTATTACTGCACATTTGCACAAAAGCAAATATGATAACTATGGGTAATAAAACGTAATTTTTATGGAATGTTATATCAAAGTTTTATCCCACTTTAAAGGTCTAGCTCTCTTCCTCTCCCAATAGCATTTTAAAAAATAGAGTTGAGGTTTGAAAGATTTGTAAGTAATTGTATTGTGATGCTAGCAGCAGCAGCAGTCATGTGACCATCACTGACCATCGTATCCGGCAATAGGCAGGCTCTACATAGCAAGATCAAAGGAGACTACAACTGAATCCTCTAACCTTCTGTTAGGTTTCAATAATTTTTATTAAAGGATTTTCAAATTTTTCCACAGTCATATTAACAATGACATTTGTGCTGAGTTGTTAACTGAACATACATGAGTATATATAGGTATGCATAAGTATACAGCATATAAAATAACAATATGAAGAAAAAGAACAGTTTGCATGGAAGTATAAGTCATACCATCAACAATGCTTGATCAAGATGTTATAATCAAGGTTATAATCAGGGTTAAAAAAAAAAAAAAAAAACAAAGTTGTGAGTCGCTTATCTGCAACCAATGACAGCATAAAAACTTTATTCAAATGGTATAATTCCTCAGTGGTTGCTTGATAATTTCCCTAGTGCCTAGCGATAGTAGGTATTCGAATAAAAGTCTATGTATTCTAACCTTCTGTTAAAGGGACACTATACCGGAAAAATGGACACCTTGTCCACGCCCCCATGTCTTGGTTGGAGTGGTGTGTGTCAAATCAGCATTCCTTTCCTCCAGTCAAAGGCCTGATGCACACCAAGAGCGGTTCTGAGCGTTTTTAAAAAACGATTGCGGGTTGAAAACCGCATGCCTAATGTATTGCAATGGAATGGCGCACACCAGAGCGGTTCTTTTTTCCCTCAAACGCAATCTCGGGCCCTGCAGCATTTTTGCGGATTTCTGACGAGTTTCTGCCTCAAAGTAAAGTATAGGAAAGTGGTGATCAAAGTGATCAGAGCGGTTTTGCAAGCATTTTTGTTACAGAAACTGTTCAGTTACACCAAAAAACTCTAGGCATGTTTCGAAAATCGCTCCAAACATGCCTAGAATTGCTCTGAAAAACCACTAGAGGTTTTTGGTGTGCACTGGTGCAAAGTCGGTAACTTTCTCCCGGACACTGCGAGTGTATGTGCCGGTCACATAACTGCACCTGATTGCATCTAAATACATGAATTTTACATTTTTTTTCCCCCCTCTTTTTGATCTACTTTATGACTGTTGAGTGAGAACTTTAATAGTAGTTTTGCCTGGAGCGTTTCTTTAATGGGAGTCCAGAAAGTCCTGGGTATTCCTCTTTCTTATGTTCTACCCTCTATTTAACACTATTTTCCAGTAAAAAGACAGCGCTATCCCAGACTTAGAGGCTCAGGCTCTGTGCATAACTCTTTGTGAACTGCTAGAGGGGTAATTTGGTCTCTTACCAAATAACTACATTGATTGCTGCTTCTATGCCCAGGGGTTCACTTTCCCCCGCTAGATATCCTCAACCTTGATGTATATACTGTACATATCTCATAAGCCACAATGGCCTCAATTCACTAAGATCATGCTAGAGATAATAAGGCAAGAGAAAACTTACCTCCACACGTGAGAGAGTTATCTTACCTCTTCATTCCTTAAGTTACCTCTCCTGTAGTTAATTTACCTCCTCTGTAGTTATTTTCACATGCAGCTAATTAACAGCCTGTCTTTAACTCTGGAGTTATTTTAAGGATTGGAGAGTTAATTTAAAGACAGAAGAGTTAACTTTAGGCTTGCCTGAGGTAAAATGTTTCCTGAATACTACATGCCTTATCACCATGGTAACAACTCTAGAAGAGTTATTAAAGACAGGAGATAAGTTTAGTGAATTGAGGCCATTGTTTTGTCAACCTTCTAAGTTTAATATAAAGCCCATGTATAGGCATAGACCTAAATATGCTACGGGGTCATATATGCTACGGGGTCATATGTTACCATTTTGCATCAAACAAGGCTACTGCATGATAAAGGGTTTTTATTTTGATTGGTTTTTTTTGTTTTTTTTTTTAAATGATCACGATTTAAAACCTGTATTAAAGTGGACCTGAACTCTTGCACAAGACAGGAGGAAAACAGAGAGAAATGCCTTCTGTATGTGTTTAGAGAGTTTAGCCTGTAATTCCCCCTCATTTGTTACTAATCACAAGTGTAATTTGATCTCCCAGCTGTGTCCTCTCAGGAATCTCTGCAGTCCTCCGCACAACAGCTAATTTTTAAACACAGGATGTTAACCCTATGCCTGCTTCCATGAAAGCAGGAAGTAGACACTGCAGATTTATTGCAGGATTTCTATCAGCTGTAACAAAGAAACGTTTTTTCTTTAAAGCTTATTATGCTATTGCTTATCTTTTAGAGCAGAGAGGAAGTTCTGAATTGAGGTCCGCTAAGGCAGTCCTCTTCTGGTTGTGACTGCTGCTCAGATTGCATCATCCCACTTTTCAGGGATGCAGGCGCAGACTGGATTCCATGGGTAAATTACATCCTGGTGTAATAAATATATGAGGTACAGGAAGTGGCCAATGCCTGGGCTCCTGATCAGGCTCATATGTGCTTATCAAGAGCTTTTACAGGAAACTATTTCTGGCACTGGGTACCTGCACAGAACTAGAAAAACAGGTGTGTGGAGTGGGGCTTTGAGAAGAGAGATGTATTCCTAAACCTGCTGTCCAGATACAATATACCAGTCCTGTATTCTGTAGTTGTCTGTGAATATGTGCAGCATGTGATCTGATGTGACTTCCTATTGCAGATACATTGGCTGGAGAAGACGAGGCCACACTGCAGGAGCTGCTGGATAGAGCCAGACATGGGGACTCCAAGGCTCAGAGTGAGGTAAACCATGTTGTGTGTTAGCAGATAGGACAGTGGTTTTCTGGAATTCTGCTGTGTGAGGCCAAGATGATTCACTACATAATCAACACATTCTGCTTTACACCCCTCCACAAACAATGCAGCCTGCCAATGCACTGCCAGTGTGTACTGATAGGACTGGCACACAAGACTGGTTCTCCTCTGGAAGAGAGCACTCCATTTCCCTTTGCTTTTCTATCTACCCTCTGCCTTTACTCCCTGCCATTTCCTGAGTCTGTCCTATTTGAAGTTACAATTTTGCTATCTTAAAGGGACACTTAAGGTAAAATAAAAAGTGAGTTTTACTCACCTGGGGCTTCTACCAGCCCCCTGCAGCTGTCCCGTGCCCACGCAGTCTCGCTTCGATGCTCCTGTGTAGCAGTACAAAGGGCGCTATTGTGGCCAGGAACGGGACGAATCACTCGCGTTCCCAGGCCTGTCGCCAAACCCGGGGACTGGAGGATCCGAGCGAGACTGCATGGGCACGGGACAGCTGCAGGGGGCTGGTAGAAGCCCCAGGTGAGTAAAGCTCATTTTTTTTGTTTGCCTTAAGTGACCCTTTAAAGAAGTGGTCCCCAACCTTTTTTGACCCAAGGACCGCTTCAGTATCTGGCAATGTTTCCAAGGACCGGGGACATATGCAAGCGTATGTGGGGGACAGGGGTGTTATTGCGTGGGGGGGGGGGGGCAGGGGGCTTGTTCTACAGGCAGGGTCATTACATAACAAAGTCCTGGCAACACCAGCTCTACCTAACCACTATCTTCATCAACCTCAGCACTTTGGAAAAGATGTCTTCGCACTGCACTGGGGCTGCTGCATAAGCCACCAGCACAAGGTACATTTGGTGTGACAGGTGGTGTGAAGGGGGGTACTGTCTGGGCTTCCTTATCTATTGACACAGTAATTTCGGTACTATTCCGTTAGCCGGGCGCAACCACCAGGTGGCGTTAAAAAGAAATCCCCTTTGTTTAGAAGCGTACAGCGCTGCCGGGGGCCGCAGCGCTCTACGAGATTGGCGATCCCCGGCCTCTGATTGGCCGGGGAGTGCCGTCCTCTCATAGGCTGATGCCTATGAGAGGCGGAACAGGACGAATCACCGTCCTGTTCCAAATCTGTTCACAAAGGGGAGGGAGGAGGGGGGGGAGAGAGAGCCTCATAGAGGCGAAGAAAAAAACAAAGTGCTGCAGCGATCGGACCCCTCCGGCGGCATGTCCCCTTAGGGACAAAAAAAGGTAAGTCCGATCACTGGGCTCCCAAGCTGGGCTGTGCAGGAGGCTGAAGAGCCTGCACAGCCCAGTACTTCACATAATGGCCTGGTCTTTGGGGGGGGGGGGGGGGTAGCACTGTGGGCGGCAAGTGGTTAAGGGCCCCTTTCCACTATGCAGCAGTGTTTCCATGCAGGGGATTCAGATGCTGCCTGTACCTATAATGGGCTGGCATTCTGGGGGCACGCTGCAGATTCCTGCAGCACGCACCCGATTCCCTGTAGCCGATTCGGGCTGCGTCTTTGCGGCATGACTGGAGCCGCGGCCGATTTGGAAATGGCTCCTAGTGGAAACCCGCCTTAAGTGATGGGTATGAAAAATGTAGTTAGAAGCACTGAGCTCCAGTGGAACAGCAGACATGGGTGGTTCTTTGTGCCTAAAGGTAGCCATACAATTATAGGTGTGGACCAAAGATAGATCTGTCGCAGAATCTGATCAGAGAGGGATAAATCTAATGAAATCCCTCCAGACACTGCACATACAGTAGATGTTTAATAGATTTGCGCATGAAACCCATAACATTTTTTTTTTATTTTTATTTTTGGAACGCAGAGTTGCATTGTTCTCTGCATTGCAATGCTATGGGACGCTGATCTATTGCTGCTCCAATATAGCAAGTACTCTCTCTCTCTCGCTCTCTATTCTATATATATATATATATATATATATATATATATATATATATATATATATATATATATAATAGATGGGTTACACAATAAATCTATCTCTAAACCGCTTCAACAGTATATGATTATTTTTTCCTGTGATACAATGAGAGCAGCCATATTCTGCTTGTTATCACACAGGCAAGCTGCTCTGCATCTACTCCCCTCAGCCTGTGAAAACTCCACTCCCCTCTCCTCCTCTTCTCTCCTCCCCCTTGCCTCTGAAATCTCATACATGCTTCAGCAAAAGCCTTCTCCTCCTCAGGCTGAGCTCCCATGAGCACTTGCAGCATGGGACTCAGAATGCCTAGGCCCTGGAGGAGCTGGTAGTGTAGATACAAATGTACCCCTAGTTAAACCACATCTAGTACATTCAGGAGAGACTTTGGGAGTCAATTTGTAGAGACGAGCTGGGGTAAAATAGACGGGGTGTAGGATTTTGATGGCTATCAATCTATCTTTAGCTGACACCACATCAGACTGGCGAGCAGCTATAGAGTCTTTAAGGTCCTCAGGGTCCAGATCAGGGACCTCCTTCCACCTTTAAAAAAACAATATATTTAAATAACAGGACAAAAAGCAGTTCCAGGCTTTTAACTTCCCTGTTATGTAAGTTTCAGGGTGCAGGATTGAGTTTGTGACAGATGCCTATTTGATCCTGATTTCCTTTAAGCGTTCCCACTTCCCCTAATCAGCTGAGTGGTCTTCAGTTGGTAATATAAGTGTACTGGCTCAAGATCCAAAGGCAGCATCAGCTGAATACAGAGAGCTGGCAATGAGGTGATCGGACAGTGTCAGCGCATTCTTCACCTCATATGTGTGACATTTCATGTGTGAGGACCCAGGCTGCTTCTATGCTGACTGTACTGGGCCCAGCACAGAGTGCTCCATACTCCGGCACTGTTCCTGCAATAACATGTAATTACAGCCAGAAAGATTTCATTTTACTAGACAGAGTAATTTATTATCAGAGAGGGTGAGGTAAACACTGCAGACGGCCTTACAGCAATAGGCAACACTGCACAGAAACCTGGCTTGTGAAATATTTGTTTCTGGTAACTATAAAGTGATGAGGGCGGGCTGGGATCTTGCAGTAGTGATGCATTATGCAGGAGATAGTTACTGACAGAGACTGGCATTTAAAGGACAACTCCAAGATGTGTTTGTCAGGCTTGTCTGGTCAATGACTATTGGTCAGGCTGTATGCCCATATGACTGACCTATAGCCCAGCCCGTAACACCTGCAAAAAACTCCTGCCTAACACAATACACCCTGCAGGTAGATGTAGCATACAGACTGACAGATGGTAATCCACCAACAGAACCTGATAACTCTAGCAATGCAATGGGCACAGTATTCACAAGTGTACTGTATATATACAGTGTGGTGCGAAAGTTTGGGCAACCTTGTTAATCGTCATGATTTTCCTGTATAAATCATTGGTTGTTACGGCAATAAATGTCAGTTAAATATATCATATAGGAGACACACACAGTGATATTTGAGAAGTGGAATGACGTTTTTTGGATTTACAGAAAGTGTGCAATAATTGTTCAAACAAAATTAGGCAGGTGCATAAATTTGGGCACCACAAAAAAGAAATGAAAATCAATATTTAGTAGATCCTCCTTTTGCAGAAATTACAGCTTCTAAATGCTTACTGTAGGTTCCAATGAGAGTCTGGATTCTGGTTGAAGGTATTTTGTACCATTTCTCTTTACAAGACATCTCTAGTTCATTCAGGTTTGATGGCTTCCGAGCATGGACAGATCTATTTAACTCACACCATAGATTTTCAATTATATTCGAGTCTGGGGACTGAGATGGCCATTCCAGAATGTTGTACTTGTTCCTCCCCATGAATGCCTTAGTGGATTTTGAGCAGTGTTTAGGGTCTTTGTCTTGTTGAAAGATTCAGCCCCAGCGCAGCTTCAGCTTTGTCACTGATTCCTGGACATTGGTCTCCAGAATCTGCTGACACTGAGTAGAATCCATGCATTCCTCAACTTTGACAAGATTCCCAGTCCCTGCATTGGCCACACAGCCCCATAGCATGATGGAACCACCACCATATTTTACTGTAGGTAGCAGGTTTTTTTCTTGGAATGCTGTGTTATTTTTCCTCCATGCATAACACCCCTTGTTATGCCCAAATAACTAAATTTTAGTTTCATCACTCCACAGCACCTTATTCCAAAATGAAGCTGGCTTGTCCAATTGTGCTTTAGCATACCTCAAGGGGCTCTGTTTGTGCTGTGAGCAGAGAAAAGGCTTCCTCTGCATCACTCTCACATACCGCATCACCTTGTGTAAAGTGCGCCGAATGTTTGAATGATGCACAGTGACGCCATCAGCGGCAAGATGATGTTGTTGGTCTTTGGTGCTGGTCTGTTGGTCGACTCTGACTGTTCTCACTATTTATCACTTCTGTCTATTCAATATTTTTCTTGGTCTGCCACTTCAAGCCTTAACTTGAACTGAGCCTGTGGTCTTCCATTTCCTCAATATGTTCCTAACTGTGGAAACAGAGAGCTGAAATCACTGAGTCAGCTTTTTGTATCCTTCCTCTAAACCATGATGGTGAATAATCTTTCTCTTCAGGTCATTTGAGAGTTGTTTTGAGACCCCCATGTTGCTACTCTTCATAGAAAATTAAAAGAGGAGGGAAACTTACAATTGACCCCCCCACCTTAAATACTCTGTCTCATAATAAGATTCACCTGTGTATGTAGGTCAGGGGTCACTGAGCTTACCAAGCCAATTTGAGTTTCAATAATTAGTTCTAAAGGTTTTGGAATCAATAACATGACAACAGTGCCCACATTTATGCACCTGCCTAATCTTATTTAAACAATTATTGCACACTTTCTGTAAATCCAATAAACTTAATATCCCTGTGTGTGTCTCCTATATAATATATTCAACTGACATTTTTTGTTGTAACAACCAATGATTTATACAGGAAAATCATGACAATTAACAAGGTTGCCCAAACTTTCGCACCCCACTGTATAGTCACCTGATGCCTGGAGGATGAGGCAATCCAGATGAATGAATCAGATGACTGCAGAGACAGATGTTCCAGAGTGGCAAGGCAGTCCAGATAATACTTTCCAAAGATAGCGTAGTCTAGGCAAGCTGAGGTCAGTCCAGGCAGTGTTCATGCAAGTCTGTGTCCAAGCCGAAGTCAATCCAGGCAGTTAGCAAGCGTAGTCCAGGAACAAGAATAAGGTTGGCAACAGGAAATCCAGTAGAGATAAGCGTAGTCAGGATACCAGGCAGTAGTCGGCAACAGGAATCAATCAGAGGTTAAACGTGGTCAGGATACAAGGCAATAATCGGCAACAGGAATCAATCAGGTAGTGACCACATACTCAGCAACAAGCCACAGCTAATGCTATCACAGGCGATGACTGGGGGCGCTCACTGAGTTTAAATACAAGTGCTTAACCAATCAACACAAACAGAATTGAAACTAAACCAATAGTTATTCAGCTTGTCAGCTAATCAGCTGACAGGCAGGCACACCTGTTTACATCTGCGTAGCGCGTACTGGGAACGTGTCTTCCGCTTATCCAATGGCGTCTGAGAACCACACTGCGCTCCAGTGACGCCAGTGGCTCGCCGAGACCCAGAAGTCCGAGCTGCAGCCCTTGTCTCGGCGTTCTGTCGCCGCATACACACTGTGGTTCTTACAGTGTTAAAATGGGCCTGAACTCTTGCACAGGACAGAAGGAAAACCTATAGAAATATACCCTGTATGTTTTTAGAGAGTTTAGCCTGTCTAATCCCCCCCCCCCCTTCCACAATCTGTGACTAATCACAACTGTAATTTGAGCCCTCAGCTGTTTCAGTTGACTGCCATGGCAGAGAGGTAATTGGTAAACACAGGATGTTAACAATATGTCTGTGTGGAGATATATTGGGGTGCTGATGCTGTTAACCTCCCCGGCGTTCTATTGAGATCGCCAGGGAGGCTGCGGGAGGGTTTTTTTTTAATTAAAAAAAAACTATTTCATGCAGCCAACTGAAAGTTGGCTGCATGAAAGCCCACTAGAGGGCGCTCCGGAGGCGTTCTTCCGATCGCCTCCGGCGCCCAGAATAAACAAGGAAGGCCGCAATGAGCGGCCTTCCTTGTTTTGCTTAGATCGTCGCCATAGCGACGAGCGGAGTGACGTCATGGACGTCAGCCGACGTCCTGACGTCAGCCGCCTCCGATCCAGCCCTTAGCGCTGGCCGGAACTTTTTGTTCCGGCTACGCTGGGCTCAGGCGGCTGGGGGGACCCTCTTTCGCCGCTGCTCGCGGCGGATCACCGCAGAGCGGCGGCAATCAGGCAGCACACGCGGCTGGCAAAGTGCCGGCTGCGTGTGCTGCTGTTTATTTGAAGAAAATCGGCCCAGCAGGGCCTGAGCGGCAGCCTCCGGCGGTGATGGACGAGCTGAGCTCGTCCATACCGCTCAGGAGGTTAAGGATAATACAGTAATATATTTTCATTTTCCCATTTTTAAGGTGTAGATATGCAGGCTAGATTCCTGGACTGTTCATGTATTTGTGTGGGTGGGTCACTAGACCTACATTTGCATCTAAAGAGGTCTTCAGTGAATATGACCAGTCACCTTCAATAGGCAAGGAAGCAGCTCATTAAGCCACTAGCAGTCACTTTTGATCTACTGTCCCAGGTGTGATTGTCTGCGTCTGTCTACAGGATTACAGGCAAACTGCTACCTGTAACCAAAATTCAATCTTTTCATGGATGTGCTAAAATACACTTTAACCAAGGAAATAATGTGGAGGAAGCTTTTTGATGTCTGCAGAGTTCAATGGGTGAGATTGTGTCCTGCCGAACTTCAAGAAGCTAAAACAGGAACCCCCTTTGAAGTTTGCATATCACAAGAAGGATTATGACAAGCGTTCGGTGATGTCACAAACGGGGAAACTGCATTAGTTCCTGGGGGCTGGACATTAAATGCCCCAGGGGACACTTCGGACTATTTAAGGTGGCCCAGGACAGCCACCGGTATCTTCTCTTGGAGGTAGCGAATAGCTAGGGAGGATCGCGACTCCTGGTCGAAACGGCGTCCTCCCGTCAAACAACGTTCTAACCTAAGCTGGTAACGTTCTTTTTTCCCCCGTTTATTTTTACGCAAATATCCGTGTGTGTTATCTTTGTAACTTTTATCTTGTAACTATTTTTACTTTGTTTTTTGTAATCTTTTTGTATATATTAAGTTCTGCACTGTTCTATGTTTTTCTGGAATATTAAATTATTATTTAATAAGCTTGACTTCTGCCGTACTAAACTAACACTCATAGCCTAGAAGAGACTGAAGTGTAACCGTGTATAAGTCCATGCCTAATTTGTATGCTTGAGCAACACTACCATATGAAATTGTAATTGCATTGTGTGTGGGGGCGTTTGTCATACGTTGGCCTACAGCGCGCAGCTGACCCAACGTACGAAACGCCAGTGCGAGTAGCTAACAGTATCGTTCGGAACGACTGTTAGTGGTTGTGCGTCACTATAGTGTAAGATTGCAACGGTGTGTGCGTGCGTGCGCTCTCGTATTTGGCCTAAGCGCAAAGCTGACCCAAATACGAAAACGCAGTTTGCGTGTTGAGCCCTCGACAGCTGAGGGGACGTGTCTAGCAACGCTAGTGGTGGCAGTGGGAAGAGTTTGAGGGGTCCCAGCCTTGTTTGTAGCTTAAATAAGGCTGTGCCCCGCTTAATCTGGTCAAACCCGCAGTCGGGAACCGTATACTACAACAACAACAACAACAAATAACATTTGTAAAGCGCTTTTCTCCCGTGGGACTCAAAGCGCATAAGCATGGCTCAGACCATCGTGGTACAGAGGAAGAAATTTTATAAGTCTGGAAATGCCAGGCTAAACAGGTAGCTTTTCAGTCTGGATTTGAATAGCTCCAGGGATGGTGCTGTCTTTACTGGGTGTGGTAGGGAGTTCCAGAGAGTAGGGGCAGCATGGCAGAAGGCTCTATCTTCAGATTTTTTGAGGTGCACTCTGGGAGTGACCAAGTTTACAGAACTTGCTGATCTGAGGTTGTGAGAGGTGTGGTGCAGCTTTAGCAAGTCCTTCATGTATCCAGGGCCCAGACTGTGCAGGGATTTGAATGTCAGCAGTCCAATCTTGAAGAGTATTCTCCATTCTACTGGTAGCCAGTGCAGTGAGCGAAGGATCGGTGTAATGTGACAGTGGCGAGGCTGGTTTGTTAGCAATCTGGCAGCAGCATTCTGCACTAATTGCAGGCGACGCAGGTCCTTTTTGGGGAGGCCAACATAAAGGGCATTGCAGTAGTCCAGCCGTGATGTGATGAAGGCGTGGACTAGGGTTGGAAGATCCTCTGGGGGAATCAGATGTTTAATCTTTGCAATGTTTTTCAGATGAAAGAAGGAGGATCTACAGGCAGGCGTGCCGCGGGCCGGTTCCTGACAGTCTGCTTCCATGAAAGTAGACGCACTGCAGATTTATTGCAGGATTTGTATCAGCTGTAACGAAGAAATGTTTTTCTTTAAAGGTTATTATGCTGTTTCGTATCTTTTAGAGCAGAGATGAAGTTCTGAGTTCAGGTCCGTTTTAAATAAAATGATCCAACTAGTTACAGTAGTACATTTCTTTTTAACCACATTTTCCCTTGCCTATAGTCTGCTTTAAAGGGAAGGTTCAGGGACTGTTTCAAAAAAATAAAAATCTGCATCCACTTACCTGGGGCTTCCTCCAGCCCGTGGCAGGCAGGAGGTGCCCTCGGCGCCGCTCCGCAGGCTGCCGGTGGTCTCCGGTGGCCGACCTGGCCAGGCCGGCGGCCAGGTCGGGCTCCTTCCGCGTTCCAAAATGCGCCTCACGGCGGCGCGCTGACGTCATCGGACGTCCTCCGGGCTTTACTGCGCAGGCTCAGTAGTTCTGAGCCTGCGCAGTAAAGCCCGGAGGACGTCAGATGACGTCAGCGCGCCGCCGTGAGGCGCATTTTGGAACGCGGAAGGAGCCCGGCCTGGCCAGGTCGGGTCGGCCACCGGAGACCACCGGCAGCCTGCGGAGCGGCGCCGAGGGCACCTCCTGCCTGCCACGGGCTGGAGGAAGCCCCAGGTAAGTGGATGCAGATTTTTATTTTTTTGAAACAGTCCCTGAACCTTCCCTTTAAAAGGCAGTTAGAAACATTCATGCAGCGAAGGGTTTAAGCAAACTTTAGGAAGGTGTTTTTCTATTTACACATCTTTCTATGCTAAAAGTACTGTAGGCTGTTTTCCAAGCGGTTCCCAGTCATGTTGTTGAATTTCTAAGCATTATTACTGATACAAAAAATATTTTTTCAGATCTTCCGTAGTTGCTTCTTTTATGGTCTGATTTATATGATGTGAGTCAGCCATCTGGCTAGAATGAGAGCTTGAAGAATCGTATTATTTTATTATTATTTAGTATTTATATGGGGCTGACATCTTCCACAGCACTGTACAGAGAATATATAATCAGGTCACTCAGGGGAGCTCAAATCCCTACCATAGTCATGTGTTGTACTCTAGGGCCAATTTAGAGGGAATACTAGTATATAGTGGCGTATAAGACTACTTTTTAACCCTTGAAAATCTTCTGGAAAGTCAGGGGTCGTCTTATACGCCGGGTGTCATTGATGCCGGGTGTCATTGATGCCGGGTTATACGCCCTATCCTGTTACCGACTCTCAGATCTCCCTGCTGAGGACTGTAGTGAAGCAGCGCAGGTGCACATGTGCGAGATCTGAGAGGCAGAGAAGGAGGTAAATAGGATACAAGGGTGAGCCAGAAGTGTGAAAGAGGCGTGTTTTATGGGCACTGCGCAATCTGTTCTTCTATAGCACTCAGATAAACAGACAAGGAGAACTGAGCAATCCACTTAGGGAGAGGGAGAGTTGACCAATTCAACCAGTCAATCGCCTATATACTGTTATATACTGGGTACCACATACAGTACAGCACCAGTATCTGTTTATACATAGCACCAGTATATGATGTTTTTTAATTTTTATTTGGTGTGCGTTGGAAGAAGGGTAGTCTTATATGGCGAGTATATCCCAAACTCTATATTTTAACTGGAAAAGTTGGGGGGTCGTCTTATTCGCCGGAATATACGGTACAGTAACTTATCTGTATGTTTTTGGAACGTGGGAGGAAACCAAAGATCTCGGTTACAAAACTCCATGCAGTTAGTGCCCTGGCTGGGATTAGAACCAGGGACTCAGTGCTACAAGGCGAGAGTGCTAACCAGGGGTGCTCGGATACCCCTTTTCAAAATCCGAATTGATCCGGATACCCTCATATCCGGATCAATATCCAGATCCGATCGTTCAGATATCCGCGTTCATGCGGATATCCGAACGCATTATCGGGTGGATTCAGATATCCGGATAGAAAAACCGGAAGTGGCCTTTAAATTGCTTTTAAAAAGTTTTTTGGGGTAAATGAGGCATGTAGCATCATTATTTTTTAAAGGGGAACACTAATTTATGATGTGGGGAGTTAAAATCCTCCCCCCACCCAAAAAAAATTGCTGTCAATTAACATTAGGCCTAGGTTCCAGACAGCGGTCGTGCAGCCCACATTGTGTCCAAAGTCCAACCGCACAACTGGGACATGACAGTTTTCAGCCAAGACACCTCCAAAGAATTATGCAGCAATTGTGTTTTGGGTTAAATATAGGTGGTATCAGTGGCCTGTGGCACCCTGGCCTGGCGGTGGGAGCTGCACAGGCAGCAGGAGCAGGGCAATGCAGCAGGTGTAACGTTTGCCAGGAGCATGCCGGATGTGGCACATGGCAATTGGCACTTAGCACATGGCACTGGGCACTTAGCACGTGGCACTGGGCACGTGTCAAGTGGCACTTGTCACATGGCACTTGTCACGTGACACTTGGCAAGTGGCACGTGCCAAGTGACACATGCCACGTGGCAAGTGACACGTGCCAAGTGCCGAATGACAGTCAGACAGCAGAGGAAAAGACACTAGTGCACACTAACTGTCACACTGGCACTGCTCACAGCACAGCAGTTCTGTAGAAAGCTAACACAGTAATACTACTACTCTAACAACTACTAGCACACTGACTGCAGTACTACAGTACTAACTACACAATAACACAGTAATCCTATCTCCTAATCCCTAACCTATACCTAAGGCTAATAGCTGGCCAGCAGGCAGCAGCTGGCCTGGTCTGTGCACAGCACACACACAGACACATAGCAGCTGCCTGCAGCACATACTCTGTCACACAAATGACATCAAGCTAATTAATGATTTAACAATAGTGTAGTGATTAATCACTGAACAGCTTTCGGTTTATCACTGCTAGGCCAGCAGCACTGAAGCACACACTCTGACTGTCATACATTGACATCAGTCAAGCTAATTAACTATTTAACAATAGTGTAGTGATAGTAGTGAAGGGGTTAATAACTGAACAGCTTTAGGTTTATAACTGTGTACAGGCTTACAGCCCTTGCTAGGCCACCAGCACTGGAGCATGTCTCTCAGTGAGCATTCAGCAAGCTAAGACCATGGGCTCGATTCACAAAGCGGTGCTAACCCAGTTAGAGACTTTAGGCGTGATAACCATTGCACCACGCTGGTGAAAAGCCAGTTTAGGCATGATAAGTTTAGACGTGATAAGCTTAGATAAGTTTAGATCGCGCGCAAAGTCCCGCACGCAAAGCAGCGCCATTAAACTGTATGCGAAGTACACCAAAAATTTAGCTGTGCACTGCGCTGCTAACCCAGTTGGTGCTATAGTTATCACGCCTAAACTTATCAAGCCTAAACTTATCACGCCTAAACTGAGTTTAGGCATGATAAAGGGCTTTTCACCAGCTGTGCTAACTGTTAGCGCCACTTTGTGAATCAAGCCCAATATGTTTCTTCATGGCAGCCCTCCTTATTATACAGGGGGGCTGGCCAGAGTTTCTTTCTGTGATTGGGTGCCAGGGTTTAGGCTGGGAGCCCTCTGATTGGCTCAATGAGGTCAGGTGGGGCTGGCCAGAGTTCCCCTCTGTGATTGGTTGCTAGGGCTTCTGCTGGGAGCCCTCTGATTGGTTCCAGGACGTCATCTCCTTAGTTACAGTATTTCGGATCCGGATATCCGCAATATTTGCGTTATGAGGCCAAATATCCGCAGATCGCTAGCCGGATTTAAAAAAAATTAGAATCCGAATCAGATAGCGTAAAAAGTTTGGATATTCGGGTTACCCGGATGTCCGGAATCCGGATGAGCATCCCTGGTGCTATCCACTACTCCCCCGTGTTACTGATGCACCTTTCTTCGGATTTGCTTCAAATGATAGTGAGCTTTCTTTGTATTATTAGCTATGGCTCCTGATAAAATACTTAGAGGAATAGCAGTGATTGGTGATGAAGTACCGCTATTAAAAAATATTAAAATGTACTGTTTTCTCCTTTTACCTTTTTCCTATGTTGCTGTCACTTACAGGAAGCAGTAAAAATCTGACAGATTTTGAACTCATCCGTCTGCTCATGAAGGATTCTCAATATTACCTTTATTCTTTACAAAAGCCATTACTGGAAAGGAACTAAACAAAGACGTCGCCCAGCCACCCTAATTGTTTGCACACTCTTTTGGCAGCCGGACTGGCAACTGCTATTGAATAAATTGTTTTGTAAGGAAAAAAAATACAAAAATAAAAATCTGTTTGTCTATCTGAGAATTCCCCATGAGGAGATGGACTAGTACAAAATCTGTCAGATCCCAGAAAGCTTGCATCATTTAACTCTATTCGTTAGCCATTAAAAGGTATTATTTTTTACAAACCGTTTTTTTCTACCTATATATACTGTCTACAGTAAGTGACAGGAACATGGGGGAATGGTAATTTATGGTGCATATTACTCTATGAGAAATGTATATTATATACCAGGTAGTCCCTGAAAGAACGAGATAGGAACTGTAGATTTGTTCTTAACTTGAATCCGTTCTTAAGTCAGGACGTTTGAGACCGCTTCTTTAAACTTCCCCCACGGAAACTTCTTTAAACTTCCCCCTGAGGCGCTACACCTGCTATTGCTGAAATTCTGTCTTGTCCCCATTTTTATTGCCTGATGAAGCGGGCTGGGCCTGTGAAACGCGTTGCACTGTTTTGGGGTACTAATTAATAAATGTGACTACTATTCAGACAGTCTTTCGTGTCTGCTTTATGGAGGTAAGTCCACCACTTCCTCCCAGCAAATTTTAAAGTTTTTATCCACTTTTATCCTGCTGGCGCCTCTGTTCTCCTACTGCTATACCGTGTCCACCCCTGGTGGAGGGGTGATCTACCCCCTTTCGCATCTACAGAGAGCGACTTCTTATCCCTGAGTGAGGACAGGTCTAATCTCCTCACCTGCCTATACAGTGGTTGCCTGTGTGGTAACCCATGTTTGTGAGTATAATTTTCTCACGATAACCTTTACTTCATTTATGCTTAACATACTACACTATATTGGGCTCTCGGTTTCTCTACTCTTTATCTCTTAGACAACGTTTCAACTTGTAAAGCAAAGTTTAAGAAGCCGTTTCTACCTCAACTTGAACCAGAAATTCTAGTTAAACTTATTATGACAGATGTCTTTCCAGGTGACACAGATCCTTTCAGCTGCCTTCGTATTGCCAAAACGAGGCAGGGAGAGGTTACTGTGGGGGTGGCTTGGAGGCAGAAGTGACTGTGGCTGCTGTGAGGAGGTCACGGTGTGGGGTGTCAGGGGCAAGAGCTCACTGTGGGTTCTGTTGGGGTAACTGTGGCAACTGTTGTGGAATAGTGTGGGTGGTGGTGGGGGGGGGGGGGGGGGGGGATAGAGAGAAAGAAAAGATGGCCCCTGAGCTCAAACCACCAACCATTAAGACACCAGGGAGTCAAACAACAAACCCCCACATCCCACAGAGGTGTAACGTCAATCGTGACGAATAAGCAGACAGTAACTTTATTTATTAGTGGTAACATAACCACAAACAGCACGTTTCCGCACACAGGCCTTCGTCAAATGGCCTGCATGCCAAAACATTGGGCTGTTTGTGGCTATGTTATCACTGATAAATTAAGCTATAACTGCAAAATCGGGGGGGGGGGGGGGGGTAGAGAGGTCACTGTGAGTTCTGCTGGGGAGTGTCGGGATGGGGGGGGGGGGGCTCACTGTGGGCGCTGCTAGTGGAAAGGAGAGTTAATTGTGGTTGCTCCTAGAGATGGAAGGGAGGGGAGTGGTCACTGTGGGTTGTGTTGGTGAGGAAGAGGTCACAGTGGTTGCTGCTGAAAGGAGGACAAGGTCACTGGAGGTGGCTAGGGGCAGAGGTCACTGTTGTTGCTGCTGGGAGGAGCGAGAGGTCACAGTTGGGGGTGACCAGAGGGAAAAGGTCATTTTGGTTGCTGCTTTAAGGACAACTAAAGTGAGAGGTATATGAAGGTTGCCATATTTTTATAAGCAATACCAGTTGCCCTGCTGACCCTCTGCCTCTAATAATTTTAGGCATAGACCCTGACCAAGCAGATGCAGATCAGGTGTTTCTGATAATATCATTAGAACTGACAAGATTAGCCGCATGCTTGTTTCTGGTCTACTTCAAACACTACTGCAGCCAAATAGATCAGCAGACTACCCAGGCAACTGGTATTGTTTAATTGGAGATAAAAAAAAATATGGCAGCATCCATATTCTTCTCACTTCAGTTATCTTTTAGTTGAGCAGCACGGTGGCATATTTGTTATTACTTTCGCTTGCAGCACTTGGTCCCTGGTTTGAATCCCTGCCAGGGCACTATCTGCACAGAGTTTGTACGTTCTCCCCGTGTCTGCGTGGGTTTCCTCCGGGTACTCCAGTTTCCCCCCCCCGACATCTGAAAAACATAAAGTTAATTGGCTTCCCCATAAATTGGCCCTACACTACACGATACATACACTACACGATACATACACTACACGATACATACACTACACGATACATACACTACACGATACATACACTACACGATACATACACTACACGATACATACACTACACGATACATACACTACACGATACATACACTACACGATACATACACTACACGATACATACACTACACGATACATACACACGATACATACACACGATACATACACTACACGATACATACACTACACGATACATACACTACACGATACATACACTACACGATACATACACTACACGATACATACATACGATACATACACTACACGATACATACACTACACGATACATACACTACACGATACATACACTACACGATACATACATATATATGACTATGGTAGGGATTAGATTGTAAACCCCTCTGAGGGACAGTTATTTGACACGACAATATACTCTGTACAGCGCTGCGGAAGATGTCAGCGCTATATAAATATTAAATAATAATAATAATGCAATGAGCGGTATCTGAAGGCTGGCTAGGGACAAATGTCACTGTCGGTGCTAATGGAAGAAGGAGAGGCTACTGTGGGTACTGCTGGGTGGAGGGAGGTGGTCAATGTGGGTGCTGCTGAGGGAAAGGAGAGGTCACTATGGATGCTTACTTGCTAGCTCCCTAGCAGGGGAGGGCTGATGAAATGGCACGCGAGAGACGCCACGTCATGCTGGGGAGTGATGAGTGAGTGAGAACAATGCTGTTAGTTGATCCGCCAGGCTGATCGCGAGTGGGGTGGGAGTTTCATGGGGGCTACTAAATACATACTAGCTTTTACAGCAGAGGCGAACATCATTGGCTGCCTCGGCCGAGCTTCATCTAGCGGGTGTACGCAAATTTAGGTTGTCCATGTTTTCTGCTGATAGAGGACTGTACTCAGGAAAACCTGCTGAATACTGTAACTCTGAAGAGTCCCATAATCAGCTGAGCAGCCGCTGTAATCCTTATTGGGGGTAGAGGGGGGGAGGTTGAGAACAGATACTGATTGATTAGTCATTTTGGGAACATTACATGACGAGTGTGTCTGCAAATATCTGTCCCTGGATGTTGACATAACTGCACATTTATAATACTGCAAAAATCGTGGAGTAAAAGGAGAAATTCCTGCGTGCCCAAGCCAAAGGTCTCAGTACCAATGAGGCCCATACAGCATGCATACAAAAAGGGCTGGCACCACAGAATAAAAATAAGCTCTTTATTGAAATGCCATTAAAATGACATATTAGTCACAAAAATAGGCTTTGACGGCGACAGCCCGCTGTTTCGATAGCTCTTTCTCAAGCCACTGCAGCAAAGATCCATCATATAGGGCTACACTTTTTGTATTTGCTGAAAGAAGTCACAGGTTTACTTCACTTGTATTTATATCCATGTTCTGGGTTGCAGGTAGGAAAATACTACTTGAAACTTGGCGAGGAGCAGGATGAAGAGGTGAACAGCTGTGCCGCGGTGGACTGGCTCATCCAATCTGCCAAGCAAGGTCGAAGGGACGCGGTGAAGCTTCTGCGGAGATGTTTGGCAGACAGAAGAGGTGAGTTTACAGCTGACTCCAAGCTAATATTGGCTACAGCAAATTCTTCTTTTATTGCAGGCTCGTCTCATTTTCCTTTTGTGACCTCCAGGGCTTGTTAGCACCTGTCAGACAGTTAAAGGAAATTGCCAGTGTTTCCTATAAATGAGAGCTCCACCAACAACCCCTTAAAGCGGATCCGAGATGAGAAACTAACTATAATAAGTAACTTGTCTATATATCTTATGTAAAGTTTAGATAGTTTATGCAGCAAATCTAGCTGCAAACAGCTTCAATAGAACATGATTACAGGTAGTCCCCGACTTACGAACGACCCGCCGATACGAACGCCTGCCGCGATGACGTCATGCCGCCGGGGACTACCTCTTCTGCGCTGTTTTTAATGAAGTGTAAGCGCAGCGGAAGGTAGATAGAGGACATCTCACCTGATCCTCGGCGGTAGAAGGTCCCATCATGCTGCCTGGAAGCTGCGCGGCCCGTCCTCTCGTTCCGTCCACTGTCCTCCCGGCGGCTTCTCATGCGTCGCATAATGACGCAATCAGAAGAAGCCCCCTAGTGGCGGCGCCTCCTGATGCGTCATTATGCGACGCATGTGAAGCCGCTGGGAGGACAGTGGACGGAGCGAGAGGACGGGCCGCGCAGCTTCCGGGCAGCACGATGGGACCTTCTACTGCCAAGGATCAGGTGAGATGTCCCCTGTCTACCTTCCGCTGCGCTTACTCTGCATTAAAAACGGGGGCAAAGGGGGCTGTCCCGACTTAAGGACGAATTCAGGTTAAGAACGAGCCGACAGTCGCTATCTCGTTCGTTAACCGAGGACTACCGGTATTTCTTCCTGTGATACAATGACAGCAGCCAAGTTGTTTGTAAACCTTACACACAGGCAAGCTTATCTGCATCTTCAGCGCTCAGCCTGTGAAAAAAACCTAATCCTCCTCCCCTCTGCCTCTGAAATCTCTGGCTAGTAAAACCTCCCCCTCCTCCTGCCCAGACTGAGCTCCCATGAGCCCTTGCTAATGTCTGAAAATGCCAAGGCTCTCTAAAAAGCTGTGGGCGAGGCTTGTTTAGTTTATATGGAATTTGAGTATTAAAACAAAAACAAAAAAGTATTTGGCTTGAGGAATGCCCTATAAACAATAGGAAAGGAACACAATTATGCAATGAGTAAAAGTTCATCTCTGATCCACTTAAAAAAAAATCTCCCAAAGCAGCACTAGACTCCCCCTGTCATTTAGAAATTAGAAAAGAATAGCCCCTCAGCCAAATGGTCTCCAGTAATTTACTTCTTTACCAGCTTTGCACATCTAGCCTGTCCATTATTTGCCCACCTTTCTTTACAGAACTTGTCAGACAAATTAGATTTTCCTTTCAGTCACTGTGTGGTAAATGTTGTTGTGTGCTTCTGGTCATTGTCATGTTGGTAGGTGCACCTTCTCCTCACTGGCAGCTCTCTGGAAGGGCAGTAGATTTTCCTCAATTTGTCACATGTATATTTCCTGCTATCCTGTCAAGTGACCCAGTCCCTGCTGCAGAAAAACATCCCCACAGAATTACGCTACCATCTTCATTAATTTACTGTACTGTAGGTATGGTGCCCTTTTGAATAGTGAACTTTATTGGTTGTCTACTAGATATACCGTTTAGCATTAAAGTGGACCAGAACGCTTGCACAGGACAGAAGGAAAACACAGAGAAATGCACCCTGTATGTATTTAGAGAGTTTAGCCTTTCTAATTCCCCCTCATTTGTAATTTGACCTCTTCCTGTGTCACATGACTGCCAATGGCAGAGATGGTAGACATACTGCAGATTTATTTTGGGATTTGTATCAGCTGTAACAAAGAGTTTTTTTGTTTAAAGGTTATGCTGTTGTATATGTTTTAGAGCAGAGAGGAAGTTCTAAGTTCAGGTCCACTTTAAAAGACAACTGAGGCTGGGGGAAGAAGTTGAGTTTACTTACCTGGCACCTCTTCAGCCTTTTCTAGCACCCCGTAGTCTCTCAGGTCCTCCAGTTTTTACATTTCATCACCTAACGTGAACGGTGCCCCCCCCCCCCCCCCTTATGAGTTACTTTAGGTGACGAAACATGTAGGGACAGGAGTCAGTTCATTGGCCTACTTGCAGGGGAGAGCCCTTAAAAACTCATGCGTAAAAATGTATGCGTCATTTATGATGCGTTAAACCACTTTTTAATAAATGGTTACACAATTTTACACTATGGAGAGTATTAGGTTGTATTTCCTGAGGTGTTTGGTCCGTGCTAAACTTTCTGGAGACGGAGGAGGAAGTCCAGTGTGTCCATGTAAGGCAAAGGGGTGGCCTGACTACCCCTATAGTGCTGCAGACCCATATAACATTAGGGTCACCAATTAACAGCAAGTTCTCCATCGAAGAGGGTGAGGTGAAGGTGTTCACCACAAGTCGAAGGGATCCACTGCCTGAAGTCTCTGTGTATTCACCAAGGTGTATGGAGTGTTTAAAGTGGGACTTTTACTGCATGGTGTAGAAGATGTAAACCCTATACAACGGGTTTCAATATTGAGCGCGGACTGTGTTGCGCTGTCGTCATTAACCTCTTGCGGACCTTGATTGAAATCTACACCCTGTTTAGTTCCTGTTATTCCTGCCAGAGCATAGATTTCAATCATCCCTGCCATGTGCGATGTTTCGTTCTCGCCCTTCCCTTCCCTGTCCATTTCCCTGCATCCACTTGCTCTGCTGTCACGCTAACAGCAGAGCTTTTGTGTATCGGATTTCGTTGGCTCTTGACCCTGTGATTGCTGTGAGCCATTCACAGCAATCACTGCTTTTAAAAGGTCACTGACAGTTCTGGTCTTAAAGTGGCCAGAGCTGTTGGGTCCGCAAGGGTTGCATATTGAGATTGTTTTATAAGAAGCACACCACTGAACAGCCCAGCCTTTTTAAATAGTTTAGCACAGCATGAGATCTATATTACATCTGTATTCCTTGTGCCATGTTTATGCAGGAATCACCAATGAGAATGAGAGTGAAGTGAAGAAGCTGTCCTCTGAGACGGACCTGGAGAGAGCTGTGAGAAAGGCGGCTTTGGTCATGTACTGGAGACTAAACCCCAAGAAGAAGAAACAGCTCTCTGTATCTGAGCTGCTGGAGAACGTCGGCCATGTCAATTCTGGAGGTGGGTTCATCTCAGATTTTGATGTTGTGTATGTGTTCTGAAGAATGCCCTGATTGTGTTTTACCTGCAGAATCCTATGTATGCATACATTGCATTTACATTGTACAGCAGCAGGCGGGCTCTTTTCCACTAGCTGCGTTTTTGCCAAAAACGCAAAACGTTTGCGTTTGCTGATTCTAAAGTGCAGCCTGTTTAAAATAAGAATCTTGGGTGGCCTTTTCCACTGCTGCGTTCCAATTTTTTAAAAAAACGCAAACGCATGTCTGTGCGATTATGATGTGTTTTGCGTTTCAATGTAAAGTATAGGAACACATGAAAAACGCATACAAATGCATTTTGAATTTTGTATTGATTTAACCACTAGTATCTATTTTCAAGACAACACTTGCCAATCAGAAAAAAATGCACATCAAAATTGGGAATAAATGCAAAATGCATGTGGAAAAGGGCCCTAAACTGTGTCAAGTAAATCAGCCAATGAATCAGAGTAAACTTGTATAACGTTTGAGACGTTTGGCTAATATTCTGGAGGCCTCAGTGCTGCAGACATGACTCTACATGCAGGACAGGAAGTGGAGAGATTGGTCATCCTGCTGTCTGTGCCTGTACCACGTCCTTGCATGCATAGTACAGGTGTATTGATGGTACTGATCAGAATGGAAGAGTCTTTATAAGGGCCGATCAGCCATATCAAATTTCTGTAGTGTGAGCATTTAAAGAGAAAGCTCTGGTTCAGAAACACATACTTGCCTAAGGAGAAGGAAGATCCTAATGAGGCTTCCCTCACTGTCCTCCGGTCCCCCGTTGCTCCTCCAGCTGATCTGGGCTGTGCTCCTTTTCTAGGAGGCATTATATCTACTGTAATATCTCATCACACACACACATGTTCTGACCCTGCTACGCCCAGGAATTAGTTTAGTCTCTACAATGAAATGTTCCCCTGCATGTATCAGGTAAGACCACACTTCCATGACAGACAGAGTCTCGGACAGTGGGCTGTTAGCTCTTGGTTCATCTGCAGCAAGGACGGCGATTCTTGACCTGCCAGTTTAACAGGTAGCTGTGATGTTTCCAAGCCGAGTGTTGTAGAATGCTTTGATGTCAGGCCCTGGGGCTATCTCCCCAGGCGGGAGCATTTCAATCACTAGTAGATATCTAAGTTTCAAAGCTCGTGTATTGTTGTCAGCTGTTTACCACCGACCTTGAGAAGTGCCCATAAAGGAGCGTACACACCAAACTACTGATATCGCACTACGGAACAGAACCCAATCCCATTAGACAGCATCGCAGGATTCAACTGTACAGACATGTGTCAGCTTTTAGCTGATGACCTTCTGTATTCCTATGCTGGGGGGTGGAGGGATGACGGAGCTGCGCGTGCGTGATGTCACACAGTGGGCGGGGAAGCGGCACAAACAATGAAGTTGGCCGTCGCTGGAGGTCAGGTGATCCGCCGGCCTTCGTACACACGTCTGATTATCGACAGAGGTGTGTACAGAATCCCCCCTACCCCACTCCCACTTATATTTCCTTGCTTCTAATTGATACTGCTGTAATGTGTATGTATGGCCACTTGTCACTAGGGGGCACCGAGAGACAATAACAGAGGACTTCTGCTTTCAGTTTCTATATTTTCTGGTAGCAGAGAGACATCAAAGCATTCCAAACATTTAACTACCTGAAGACCTCTCCACGCCCATGGTCGTGACCGTGGCGGCAGCCCCAGGACCGCCTAACGCCGATTGGCGTCAGGTCCTGCAGCGGGCTACTGAAGGAGATCGCGCGCAGGGTGCGCACACAACTCCTTCTCGGGGGCGGAGCTCCGCCCCGTCTTCAGTCTCTGAGCGGCTATTGCCGCTCGGGAGACTGTTAGAAGGCGTGATCGCTGTCTATTTACACAGTACAGCACTGCGATCAGCAGCAGCGCTGTACTGGGGACAGCCATGTGACACGGCTGTCCCCCTGGGGGACGAGAGTGATTTGGCTCTCATAGGTAGAAGCCTATGACAGCCGATCGTGTGATTGGCTGGCTGGGAGGAGGGAGGGGATTTCTGAAAAAAAAACCCACAAAATTAGTAAAAAAAAAAATAAAAAAAATAAAAAAAAAAATGAACATAAATATTTATTTTTAAAAAAAAATAAACACAAGGGGGGCGATCAGACCCCACCAACAGAGAGCTCTGTTGGTGGGGAGAAAAGGGGGGGGGATCACTCATGTGCTGTGTTGTGCGGCCCTGCAGCTTGGCCTTAAAGCTGCAGTGGCCAATTATGAAAACAGCAGCCTGGTCTTTAGGGGGGTTTACCACTCTGGTCCTCAAGTGGTTAAAGCACAAAGAGTTCTGCCGACTGAGGTCAAAAGCAGTGCACTATCTCAAACGAGATAACTCTATTGAATCTGCTAATGGCTTAATGTGGAAATCCGTATGCGCTATCAATCATAGTTTGGTAAACTGATGCATGGTGCAGAAATCTGCAGCATACAATCCATATTTTTTCCTGCATTGCAGCACAATTGCAAATTCGCATTTTAATGAAAAGGACTCCATTGACATGCATTGCTTTCAGTGTCAGCGGGAATAATTGCATTGCAATTTCATACTTGGTGGAAACTGACCCCAAGACATAGTGAACTGAATGCATTGTGTCTTTCTCAACATACGTGGATTTTTCCCTGTAATGATTTGGTGATTTTTTTTGTTTGTTTGTTTGTTTTTGTGGCATGAGCACTTTGCCTTCTAGAACAGAATCTGTTTTGCACTGGGAAACACTGTCATTCCAGTACTACAAATGATTCCAGCAGAGCCCTGACTTCTCCTAATGTCAGTGCAGAGTCACACTCATGTGATGGGCTGTGAGGCTGAAAATCCATTCTACGGTATATGTGGAAAAACAAGCAATGATACAGCCTCATACAATGGGCTTATTTGTATGTAGCTTATATACGGTACAGGAGGATTAGCTCTGCATTTTATGATAATCTGTATTATCATGCACATTGCATACTTCATGTTAGGACTAGATAACTTTCCTGCCTGGAGGGTGGTGAGGAGGCTGCTGTTTTTTTTCATGTTGGCTCTCACTCTAAAGGTCATTGGGTCTGTTTATGTAAGAATCCACCCAGCCACTGCCTGCAGCATACAACATGGATCTGAATCTGCTTGCCTCATCAAGGTGTGTGTGTGTGTGTCAGTGTGTCATATATTTTTAAAGTGGACCTGAACTCACAGGACAGAAGGAAAACATAGTGAAGTGTGCCCTATATGTATTTAAAGAGTTTAGCATGTTTAACCCTCCTGGCGGTAACCCCGAGCTACGCTCGGGCTAGCCGCCGCAGAGGATCACATGGCCCCGGGAGGATTTTTATTTATAAAATTTGCAGTATATGCTTAAGCTAGCACTTGGCTAGCTAACTATGTCCCCCAAGTTTCGCCGCTCTCCACCGATCCCCCCGATCGCCGCCGTACTACGTAACCCCCAGGGATCCCGCGATGGCGCAGCCTCCCAATCAGCTCCAGGCTTCGCTATGGGGAGGATCGGGACTGCGCATGACGTCTATGATGTCAGAGAAGCTGAATGGTGAAGCTGCGGCTCTCGCGGGAACGCGGAGGGGTACATATTGCCGACGGCGATCGGGGGGGTTTAGTTAGGTGCAGCGGGGCTTGGGGGACATAGTTAGCTAGCGAAGTGCTAGCTAAAGCATGAAAAAACACATTTAATTTAAAAAAAATCCTCCCGCGGATGCAGCCTCTGAAACTGCGTACCGCCAGGAGGGTTAATCCCCCCCCCCCCCTATCTGTAACTAATCACAAGTTGTAATTTGATCTCTCAGATGTGTCAGCTCCTGCCACAGAGTTTTTCTACATGGGCACTGACAATGTAGCCATTTCCAGGAAACAAGCCATACACAGTTAGATTGCCATACGATGTGGCAAACAGATCAATCCTTCTAGGATCTGAATCTGATCAGAGAGGGATCAAATTCCCCCCCATACACGGCACACAGATTTTTAGTAGATTTCATCATGAAATCTATTGAAAATCTATCAAATTGCAGCTGTACAGTTCGATACGATGCAACGATATAGGCAGTTCGTCTACCGATGGTCCCCCGTATCTGTTTGACAGAAATTCTGTACCATCCGATTAATCGAAATGTAGTACTGTCCTAACGTAATTTCTATCGATTTTGCCACAAATGAATCTAAATGTGTCTTTACGTCACAGATAACCAGCAGATTCGATCACGGTGATCAAATCTGCCGGTAAAAGTCAATGCTTGTATGACCAGCTTAAAGCTTGAAAAAAAATATATGTCAGTCCCCAGTCTAGCAGTAGACTGAAGAGCAGCTGGTTGGTAAATCTGTCTACCAGGGCCCTCTGCCCCATCTGAAAATTTTAGATTAGGAGTCTGACTTATCCGGTGAACTGAAACTAACTTGTTTGGGTAGAGTTTTGGGGTATCTTCCCAGTATTGGTTTAGGTTCCACTTTCCCCATGGTAAACTAGACCATCACAATAATCATGCACTTTGTGAGCCTACTCCTGACATCCTTCCCTGGTTGACCTCGCTTGAACAAGTTGAGATCTGTCTTACTTACCTCATGTAAGCACTGGTGTTGAGTGCGTGGCTACATGAATGGAACCAATCCATCGTAGGTAACCGTGTCTTGGACAGGGGTGTCCACACTTTTTAGGCCAGGGGCCATATCGCCTTTCTAAAGAATGTTAGGGGGCCAAACTAGTATGATTAAACACAATTTTTGCTGATTGCCATTTCGTATACTATGTCTGTGACATATTGTCAAATAAAACATTTCCATGGGAAATAACCCTTATACCATGTGCAGTTAGCACAGTGGCAGCTGCTAATTGGTGGCTGTTACTGCTGCTGGCCCCTGCATGTGGCACTGCAGCTATGGCCTGTGGTTCGCATGTAATAAACAACTGTAGAAAGCTTTGAGGGCCACCAGAAATAGTTCGGCAGGTCGCAATTGGCCACCAGGCCGGACTTTGGACATGCCTGGCCTAGGTGGTCTTATTCAGAATAGCCTCTGGGATTACATGATTTTAGTCTGTGGGTATTGGGCCCTGTACATTTTTGGATGGCATTGTCAATTACTGTTGCACAATAAAGGTTGGAAACTATAAGTGCAGGTTATCATTTATTCTCTTGCTGTAGGTTGGACAAACCAGTTATATACCACATCTCTTTCTTTGTTAGGCGGTTCATAAATGATTATGAAAACTGTGTTTTTGGTAGTGCTCAGAATGTTTGCAGGTGGTGGTAATTAAATGTTTTGTACTTTTGTATTCCAGAAGGAGAAGCTCAGCCAGGCCCAATTCCAAAGTCAGCCCAGAAGGAGCGGCGGGTGCTGGAGCGCTTAGTCAGCAGTGAATGTAAGTATCTGTTTTGGGAGTCCCTAGAAAATGCCACCTACCTATTTCTGACTCTCTTCTGAAACTTCACTGAAAAACTTGAAAGTCCAATTTTAGGAATCCTGTTTTTTCATTTTGACACCATCAGGGAAGAGTTAGAATCGTTTTATTGCTGTTGGTATTCCCTTTCTAAAGATCTTCTCATCTTTTCTTTGGGCCCTCCATGGAGCTTTATAGATTTACAGTAATATCAAAACTGGTAATCCAGAGGACAGGAATGAGGGACAGCAATACAATCTTTGAGAGCTCCTTATTGTACAAAAAATGTTTTGTTGCTGTTTCTCTCACTCCTGTAGAGAGTTTCCCACTTCCTGTCTGAACAGGAAGTGATGGGATTCTCAATAGTGTGGACAGGGGACAGCAATGTTTATACTGAAAAAGGCAAATCATTTTTTTCTTTTAGTTCCTTCTTACTGGTGTGGAAGCAAGGCACCATCCATTTTCTCTGTCCTCCATTTCTCTCTTCTCCTCTTTGGCATGACCACTCCTCCCATGCAACTCTTCCCCTCCAACCTCGGGTTGCAAGCACGACTTATGCAGTAGCGAAGCATCCTCCTCAGAACCACTCAAGAAAATGAGTAAGTGCCAAAGAGCTGCTCGACCAAGCAGGTCGAACAGCTTTACCAGCGGACAGTAGAGGAACAGGAAGGCTCCATACTGTCCAGAGCCTTCCCTCTACTCAGGTAAGTATCAAACCTGAAGTGTGTTGTTTCACTTTAAAGAGTCTCTGAAGACTCCGAAAATTCCACTTTTTATTCAATATTTCTCTTCTGAAATATCAGAATAGCTAAAACGCCACATCCCTGTGGCAGAACGCTGTATTTATACCCCCAAATACCATGGCAAAAATCCATGACTTTCAAAGTTGGGGATTTTGCTACCTGGGGAGGCAGAGCTGAGGGCTGTAGCTCTGCCTCTATTAGCATCAATCACCGCTGATCGCCGCCTCTCCCCGCCCATCTCAGTGAAAGAAGACTGAGAGGGGCGGGGAGAGGCAGGGATTGATGCGAGTAGAGGCAGAGCTACAGACCTAAGCTCTGCCTCTACAAGGAACCGCTCCCCACATTTTCCCCCCAGGGATTTGGGGGGTGTAAACACGGCGTTCTGCCACGGAGATGCAGTGTTTTAGCTATACTAAAAAGTGAAATTTTAGGAGGCTTCAGAGTCTCTTTAAAGAAAACCTGAACTGAACATTAAAAGTCAAAATAAACATACACAAGTCATACTTACCTCCCGTGTAGTCTACTACTCAATCTATATTTCTTCTCCTGCATCCTGTTTGTCCACTGTGATCAATGGAATTCTCCGTCCTCCATTTTGAAAATGGCCATTACACCATAACGGCTTCCTGGTCAGCACACTGTTAAACTGTAACATCGCCTACTTGAGCCATAGGGAAACATGGACACATCAGTTCTCCTCTCAGCTGTAACTGACAGCAACTGATATATAACTGACAGCAACTGATATATTTCAGTTCTGACAAAATGTTGTCAGAGCTGGAAGGGATCACTGTAAGAAGAAAACGGTGAGCTTCTGAGAGGAACTGATGGCAAGGTAACTATGTAATGTTCATTTGAAGTTACCTCATGTGTTTATTTTAAATAATTTTACTCAGTACAGGTTCTCTTTAAGTTTACTTTAAACACTCGCAGACAGGTGGATGTACGTCTGAGCATGATCAGACAGTGCCCAAAATCTGACAGTGCTGTTTCAGGGGGGGTCCTCTTTTCCAAGGTTGTACTGCTGGAGAGGCTGACATTTGTGCTACCTGGCCCTAGGATATATGATTGTTTCTGACCAAAACTGACCTGCTATTTGCGTGCTGCAACAATTGTAGGTTTGATTCTGCTTCCCACTTGGTGTAAATTTGTATCTAGTATTTGTAGCGTTTCTATGTACTGTCGTGGATGACATGTCTTCTCCACTTTTTGAGCACACTATAATTAATTTTACAAATGTTATTATATTATTATTGTATACAAAATTAATAAAATATCAAACTAATTTATTTTGTGAGCCAAATTACTTTTAAAGAGACTCCGTAACAAAAATTGCATCCTGTTTTTTATCATCCTACAAGTTCCAAAAGCTATTCTAATGCGCTCTGGCTTACTACAGCACTTTGTACTATCACAGTCTCTGTAATAAATCAACTTATCTCTCTCTTGTCAGACTTGTCAGCCTGTGTCTGGAAGGCTGCCAAGTTCTTCAGTGTTGTGGTTCTGTGATGCATCTCCCCCCTCCAGGCCCCTCTCTGCACACTGCCTGTGTGTTATTTAGGATTAGAGCAGCTTCTCTCTGCTCTCTTATCTTTTACAAGCTGGATAAATCCTACTCTGAGCTGGCTGGGCTTTCACATACTGAGGAATTACATACAGGCAGAGCTGTCTGCACTCTGCAGGAAGAAACAGTCTGACACTTCAGTGGAAGATAGCAGCAGGGGGAAAGAAACACACAAATGCTCTCTTGAGATTCAAAAGGAAGGCTGTATACAGCCTGCTTGTGTATGGATGTATTTTCTATGTGTGGACATACTGTACATCAACCTACTTCCTGTTTTGGTGGCCATTTTGTTTGTTTATAAACAAACTTTTTAAAACTGTTTTTAACCACTTTTAATGCGGCGAGGAGCGGCGAAATTGTGACAGAGGGTAATAGGAGATGTCCCCTAACGCACTGGTATGTTTACTTTTGTGCGATTTTAACAATACAGATTCTCTTTAAAGTAGCATGGAATTGACCGTGGAGCTGACTATAGTTACAGCTCAAATAAAAGGAAAACACTTATAATAATATACTATAATCAAAATTAAAAAGTTTTTATGCCTGTTGGGTTGCATAACAGCTCAGCTGGACTTCACACTAATGAAACAGCTACAATCAGAGCATTATTTTATATCCAGCTCCCAGGTACTCAATTTAAAGCCCTGTTTTCATGATCTCATTGGCCATTATCAGAGTGGAAATTTAGGTTATTACAAATGCAAGTTTATGCCTAGTTTTAATTTGTGAGAGTCAGGTGTCAATGTCAAAAACGATGTCAATTTACATATTGTACCCACTATTTTTGTATTGTTTCACAGTTTTTGTTGAATGCCTGTGAGAAAACGCGGAAAAGCCGCCGCGGGTGCTCAGAGCAAGGCGGCTGATTCCGCGTCTGACGCTGCGGTTTGCACGCATAAGCCTACATCTGGTTCCGCGTCCAGCACAGCAGATGCATTACAACACATGTCTGGTGTGGCTGGGACTGATAGTCCACACAGGTTCAGAAGGACGCGCGCGTGTGCTGAGAGGCAGAGCTTTTATGACAGCCAGAAGGGTGTCAGCTGACCAAGCCGGTCAGCTGACAATTCTATCAGTTCCCATTGGTCCAGCACTTAGGGGAGGCGCTGGAGAGCGCTTTGGTATATATACTGGGTGCTGGTCATTTCTCTGGTGTCTGCCGTTGCGATCACTACGTGGAAGCACTCAGACCTTTTGTCAGTATCTGTGTTATTATTCAGACTAGTTCCAGGGTGTTGATGACTACGGAGCTCACACCCAAGACTAGGAATACTGTGTATTATCTGTGTTATCATTCAGACTAGTTCCAGGGTGTTGATGACTACGGAGCTCACACCCAAGACTAGGAATTAGCTTAACCACCCTGTTATGCTTCAGACTAGATCCAGGGTGTTGATAATCAAGGAGCTCACACCTAAAGACTAGACATTGTTGATTATTTGTTATGACCTTCTGCTTTCCTGACCTCTCTTCTGATCTCTGATTTGGTACTTCGCTATATCTGATACTCCGTTGCCAAACTTTGCTTGCCTTAGGATTCCGAATCGGTCTCCTTCCTCTGTATCCGATCTGTCTGTCTGTTGCCAACCTGGCTTGTCCGACCTTGAGAACTATCTCCTCTGTTTAGAGATAGTTCACAGATCTGTCAGTGACACTCCACCATTGGTGTCACTCACACTCTGGTCATTCCCATTCTCAGCCTGACTCCTCCCCTTGGGGAGCCTCAGGCTTTTGGAAGGAGCCTGTTCTTTGGATAGTATCTCTACTGCCCTGCACCCTCTATACGGGTGCTCTCCTCAAAGTATTACTGTTGCACCAAACACTCATATTACTCAGGTGTCCAGAGGTTAGAGATATATCTGATTATCGGTGATACTGCAGATCATCAATAATCGGGTATATATCTGTATTCTCGGTGATATTCACCATAATCGGATCCTCTCTGTGTTACACCGATCGTTACAGAACAGCAGACCAAACCCAAATGGACGCACTGTATAGCCATGTTGAAGTACTGACCACCGCGGTAAACCAACTTTCCGCGGCAGTTTTGAACCAACAGACCCAGATATGTCAGATATTTGGGGCTATTCAGGAACTTCAATCAGTGCGATCTCCTCTTAGCACAGACATACGTATGCCTGTACCTGAAAATTTTTCCGGTCACAGATCTGACTTCCGAAATTTTAGGAGTAGAGTGTTATCATACTTTGAGTTGAGACCTAATTCTTCAGGAACTATGGCCCAAAAGGTTACATTTTTTAAAACTTTGTTATCAGGTGATTCTCAGACCTGGGCGTACAGTCTGCCTGACGGAGACTTGGCCCTAACCTCTGTAGAGGAATTTTTTAAAGCCATGGCTATAATTTACGATGATCCAGACATTGCCTCGACTTCTGAGCGGAAGCTCAAACGGTTACGTCAAGGCAAGAGTCCGGTGGAAGATAACGCTGCTGCCTTGGGTGTAGTTGGGGGTAGTACCCTAGGCGTGCAGTTTTTACCCCTAGATGATAGACGTTTGCTTCTTCCTTGTACTATTTCGTGGGAGGATAAGTCCGAGGTCACTGAAGCCTTCATTGACTCAGGCTAATTTTATGGATTACGAATTTGCAAAAAAATTGGGTATTCCGCTCACCCCGGTAAAACCACCAATTCAAGTTACGGCAGTGGATTATTCTCCTCTGCAGGGTAACAGTCCTCTGTCACAGACTCCAGAGGTGGGAGTCACTATAGGGGTGCTGCATAGGGAGAATTTGCATTTTTTTGTGTTACACATGACAACCTCCACGATCATTCTTGGCATGCCTTGGTTACAACTTCACTCCCCTCAGATTAATTGGGCCACTGGTCAGCTAACGAGCTGGTCGTCCCATTGCATTCATCATTGTTTAGCGAAGGTAACCTTGGGCCAGACCAAGATTCACATGGAGGGAGTGCTGGATCAGTATTCTGATTTTTCAGACGTGTTTTGTCCTAAATCAGCCGATAAACTTCCTCCACATCGCCCTTTCGATTGTCCCATCGATCTCCGGTCTGGTTGTATGCCCCCTAGAGCAGTGGTTCCCAACCTTTTCCGGCCCGGGGAACACTTTCTGACCATATTTTTCTCCGGGGAACGGCGGGGGGGTGGGGTGGGGGGGCGGGTGTTTGCGCGGCCTAGTGGACAGTGCCGTGCGCAGCAGGCTATGGGGGGGGGGGGGGCTGGGGTGCGGCTGCATAGCTAGCATAGTTGCCCCAGTGTAGGAGGGAATTTAGTTGCCTCAGTATAGCTAGTATAGTGCCCCAGTATAGCCGGTATAGTGCCCCCAGTATAGCCAGTATAGTGCCCTCAGTATAGCCGGTATAGTGCCCTAGTATAGCCAGAATAGTGCCCCAGTATAGCCAGAATAGTGCCCCAGTATAGCTAGTATAGTGCCCCAGTATAGCCAGAATAGTGCCCCAGTATAGCTAGTATAGTGCCCCAGTATAGCCAGTATAGTGCCCCCAGTATAGCCAGTATAGTGCCCCCAGTATAGCCAGTATAGTGCCCCCAGTATAGCCAGAATAGTGCCCCAGTATAGCCAGAATAGTGCCCCAGTATAGCCAGTATAGTGCCCCAGTATAGTGCCCCAGTATAGCCAGAATAGTGCCCCCAGTATAGCCAGAATAGTGCCCCCTGTATAGCCAGAATAGTGCCCCCAGTATAGCCAGTATAGTGCCCCCAGTATAGCCAGAATAGTGCCCCCGGTATAGCCAGAATAGTGCCCCCGGTATAGCCAGAATAGTGCCCCCAGTATAGCCAGAATAGTGCCCCCAGTATAGCCAGTATAGTGCCCCCAGTATAGCCAGTATAGTGCCCCCGGTATAGCCAGAATAGTGCCCCCGGTATAGCCAGAATAGTGCCCCCGGTATAGCCAGAATAGTGCCCCCAGTATAGCCAGAATAGTGCCCCCTGTATAGCCAGTATAGTGCCCCCAGTATAGCCAGTATAGTGCCCCCAGTATAGTGCCCCCAGTATAGCCAGAATAGTGCCCCCAGTATAGCCAGAATAGTGCCCCCAGTATAGCCAGTATAGTGCCCCCAGTATAGCCAGTATAGTGCCCCCAGTATAGCCAGTATAGTGCCCCCAGTATAATGCCCCAGTATAGCCAGAATAGTGCCCCAGTATAGCTAGTATAGTGCCCCAGTATGGGTAGGTGGTGGTCCCCGCCGCTGTTATTACCTTAACAGCTGCCGCTCTCCCCTCTCCAGCACATGTGTTTATTTAAGGCAAGCAGCGTATCTCCCAGCTGCTCTGTGATGCGACAGGAAGCAGGGCAGCGGCTTCCTGTAGCGGCGATATGTATTGCCGTTACTATGGTAACCGAGCCCTGATTCCTGCGCATCACAGAGCAGCCGGAAGATACGCTGCTTGCCTTAAATAAACACATACGCTGGAGAGGGGAGAGCGGCCGCTGCTAAGGTAATAGCAGCGGCGGCCGCGGGGACGTGCGGGAGGGGGGGGGGGGGAAGAGGACGGCACACCAGGCAACATGGTTGAAAAACGCTGCCCTAGAGGTCATCTCTACAATTTGTCTGGGCCGGAAAAGTTGGCCATGCAGGAGTACATCCGTGAAAATTTAGCTAAAGGGTTCATTCGCCCTTCCCGGTCACCTGCTGGAGCAGGTTTCTTTTTTGTAAAGAAAAAAGACGGAAGCCTACGGCCATGCATTGATTATCGGGGTCTGAATAAAATCACAGTAAAGAATCGCTATCCTTTACCTTTGATAGACTATTTATTTACTCAGATCACCAATGCTAAGATTTTCTCAAAATTGGATTTGCGGTGTGCATACAACCTGGTGCGAATCAGAGAGGGCGATGAGTGGAAGACGGCCTTTAACACACCCGATGGGCATTACGAGTACCTGGTGATGCCCTTCGGGTTGTGTAACGCTCCGGCCGTCTTTCAGGAACTCATGAGGTGTTCAGGGAGGTTTTGGGTAAATTTGTCCTGGTATATCTGGATGATATACTAATTTTCTCAGATAACCTCTCAGAGCACAGGGCTCATGTCAGATTTGTGCTGCACAAGCTAAGACAGAACATGCTTTATGCTAAATTGGAGAAATGCATTTTTGAGGTAACATCTGTCGCCTTTCTAGGGTACATCATTTCTACCTCGGGCCTTTCTATGGACCCTGCCAAAGTCTCTGCTGTCCTGGAGTGGCCTCAGCCAGTGGGACTGAAGGCTCTCCAGAGGTTCTTAGGGTTCGCAAATTACTATAGAAGGTTCATAAAGGGGTACTCCACAGTCATTGCACCCCTCACCAGTCTCACAAAGAAAGGGGCAGATAACAACCACTGGTCCCCTGAAGCTTTGGCTGCTTTCTCCACTCTGAAAGACCTGTTTTGTTCTGCACCCATTTTGAGACACGTTGACACATCCTATCCCTTTATCGTAGAGGTGGATGCCTCAGAGGTCGGGGTGGGGGCTGTGCTGTCTCAGCGTTCTGGGTTGCAAGGAAGATTACACCCATGTGCCTATTTTTCTCGTAGGTTTTCACCAGCAGAGAAAAACTACGATATAGGCAACAGGGAGCTCCTAGCCATTAAATTGGCCTTTGAAGAATGGCGTCATTGGCTAGAAGGAGCAGGACATACGATTACACTGATCACAAAAATTTGGAATACATTGAGGGGGCTAAGAGATTGAGTCCCCATCAGGCTCGATGGTCACTGTTTTTCTCGAGATTCAGATTTGTAATTACGTATACTCCAGGTAGTAAAAACATTAAAGCAGATGCTTTATCCAGATGATTTGAGCCAGAGACAGCACAGCCCTCAGACCCAGAGACTATTATCCCACAGAAAGTGGTATTGGCAGCCACCGAGACCTGGAAGAACTGGATGGAGACTTTAAGTCCCTTCCAGCAGGATGTTCCTGAGGGAAAGCCTGAAGGGGTCATGTTTGTACCATTGCCGTTTCGTCTCCAGATATTGCAGATGTTCCACTCCCACAAAAATGCTGGACATCCTGGGGCCACCAGAACACAGGACCTTGTTGCTAGGTGTGCTTGGTGGCCTTTATTGGCAACTGACTGCAAGGAGTATGTGAGAGAATGTGCAGTGTGTGCAAAAAGCAAACCCTCCCGTCTGGCACCTGTGGGAACATTGCAGCCTTTGCCCACCCCGAGTGAACCATGGACCCACTTGTCCATGGATTTTGTGGGTGAGCTCCCGAGGTCTGAAGGCATGTCGGTCATTTGGGTGGTAGTCGACAGATTCAGTAAAATGGCCCATTTCGTGCCCCTGAAAGGACTCCCCTCGGCCCAGGAGTTGGCCGATCTTTTCATCATGCACATTTTCAGGCTACATGGCATCCCGGAAAATATAGTGTCAGATCGGGGAGTCCAATTTGTTTCTAAATTTTGGAGGGCATTTTGTCATCAATTGGGCATGGAACTGTCGTTTTCGTCGGGCTACCACCCACAGACCAATAGTCAGACCGAAAGAATTAATCAGTCACTGGAACAGTTTCTAAGGTGTTATGTCGCGGATGCGCAAAATGATTGGGTCAAGTTCTTGCCGTTTGCAGAATTTGCACACAATAATTTAAAGAGCTCTTCCTCTGGATTCTCTCCATTTCAGGTGTTAACTGGAAAGTTGCCTAAGTTCTTCCCACTGCCAGTAGCTTCCACTCCGTTTCCAGCTTTGGAGGCTTGGCAAAAGTCATTTAAGAACATTTGGGGGATCGTGAAAAAGAATCTAGAGAAGGCCTTTCAGAGTCAGAAAGGTCAAGCTGACAAGAAACGTTCCATAGAGTGGAAGTTCCGGCCAGGAGACTTGGTCTGGGTGTCCACTCGTCATTTGACTTTAAAACAGCCTTCGCCCAAGTTAGGACCCAGATTTGTGGGCCCTTTCCCAGTAACCAGGAAAATCAACAATGTTACTTATGCCATTGATCTTCCTGCCAGCATGCGTGGTGTAAGATCGTTCCATGTATCCCTGCTTAAGCCAGCAGTGCATGTAGGTTCCCCTCCTCCTCCCCCTGTGATGGTGGATGACCAACTTGAGTATGAAGTGAAAAAGATTTTAGACTCACGTATTGTACAGAACTCAGTACAGTATTTAGTTCACTGGAAGGGTTATGGTATTGAGGAAAGAACATGGGTACCTGATTGCCGCATGCGGATGAATTAAAGAAGGAGTTCCACGCCCTACATCCTGAGAAGCCGGGTAGGAGCTGTCCGGAGTCCACTCCTCACGGGGGGGGGGTACTGTGAGAAAACGCTAAAAAGCCGCCGCTGGTGCTCAGAGCAAGGCGGCTGATTCTGCGTCTAATGCGGCGGCTTGCACACATAAGCCTACATCTGTCAGTATGGCTGAACGCGGAGAAACCGCCACATGCTCTGATAGCGGTGCGGCTGGTTCCGCGTCCAGCACAGCGGATGCAGTACAACACATGTCTGGTGTGGCTGGGACTGATAGTGCTCACAGGTTCAGAAGGAGCTGAGAGGCAGAGCTTTTATGACAGCCAGAAGGGTGTCAGCTGACCAAGCCGGTCAGCTGACAATTCTATCAGTTCCCATTGGTCCAGCACTTAGGGGAGGCGCTGGAGAGCGCTTTGGTATATATACTGGGTGCTGGTCATTTCTCTGGTGTCTGCCGTTGCGATCACTACGTGGTAGCACTCAGACCTTTTGTCAGTATCTGTGTTATTATTCAGACTAGTTCCAGGGTGTTGATGACTACGGAGCTCACACCCAAGACTAGGAATACTGTGTATTATCTGTGTTATTATTCAGACTAGTTCCAGGGTGTTGATGACTACGGAGCTCACACCCAAGACTAGGAATTAGCTTAACCATCCTGTTATGCTTCAGACTAGATCCAGGGTGTTGATGATCAAAGAGCTCACACCTAAAGACTAGACATTGTTGATTATTTGTTATGACCTTCTGCTTTCCTGACTTCTCTTCTGATCTCTGATTTGGTACTTCGCTATATCTGATACTCCGTTGCCAAACCTTGCTTGCCTTAGGATTCCGAATCGGTCTCCTTCCTCTGTATCTGATCTGTCTGTCTGTTGCCGACCTGGCTTGTCCGACCTTGAGAACTATCTCCTCTGTTTGGAAATAGTTCACAGATCTGTCAGTGACACTCCACCATTGGTGTCACTCACACTCTGGTCCTTCCCATTCTCAGCCTGACTCCTCCCTTTGGGGAGCCTCAGGCTTTTGGAAGGAGCCTGTTCTTTGGGCAGCATCTCTACTGCCCTGCACTCTCTATACGGGTGCTCTCCTCCAAGTATTACTGTTGCACCAAACACTCATATTGCTCAGGTGTCCAGAGGTTAGAGATATATCTGATTATCGGTGACACTGCAGATCATCAATAATCGGGTATATATCTGTATTCTCGGTGATACTGCAGATCACCGATAATCGGATCCTCTCTGTGTTACACCGATCGTTACAAAGCCCTTTTACTTAATTTGTGCTTGTCCTTTTTTTTTTTTCTTCCAGCTAAAAGCCACATTGCCTTAGATGATTTTGTGGAGATTACGAAGAAATATGCAAAGGGCATTGTGCCACCCAACTTGTTTGTCCATGATGATGAAGATGATGAGTTTGCTGGGAAGGGCCCAGAGGAACTACCATTGCAACAAAAGGTGAGTTGGAGGTACAGGTAGTCCTCGGTTAACGAACGAGATAGGGACTGTAGGTTCGTTCTTAACCTGAATCTGTTCTTAAGTCAGATCATTTTGCCATCTCTGTCCCCTGTACCTCCCTGTGCCTCCAGTGTCCCCCTCTGTGTCACCTCTGCCCTTTGTACCTGTTTATACAAGTTTAAAGAGACTCTGAGGTGAGAATAAAACTTTTTTCCCTTATATTCCGCAGGGGCATGTTTGCCCCAGCTAAAACGCCGCTATCCCGTGGCAGAACGGGGGTCCTTTACCCCCCAAATCCCCTCCGTGCTGTGCGGGGAGCGCTTCCTGTTGAGGCAGGGCTAATGGCTGCAGCCCTGCCTCTCAGCGCGTCTATCAGTGCTGATCGACGCCTCTCCCCCGCCCCTCTGTCTTCCTTCACTGAGAGGGGTGGGGAGAGGCGGAGATCCGCCGCTGATAGACGCGCATGGAGCAGAGCTACAGCTCATAGCTCTGCCTCAATGAGCAGCAAAATCTACGACCAAGTTGGTCATGGATTTTGCAAGGGGGGGAATTTGGGGGGTAAAGGACCCCCGTTCTGCCGCGGGATAGCGGCGTTTTAGCACGGGCAAACATGCCCCTGCTGAATAGAAGGGAAAAAGAGTTTTATTCTCGCTTCAGAGTCTCTTTAACCACCTTGGCGGTAATGACGAGCCCCCACCCACCCCAGGACCCCTGTGCAGCCTGGCAGCGCTGAGGGGTGGATCGGGATTCCCTGTGTCGTCGATGACGTCATTCTGTTCGTCAGCATGGCGACGGGGGAAGCCCTAAAAGAAATTAGGCACTAGGCTAGCTACATGATAAAAAAAAAACCGAAAAAACTGCTGTGCAGCCACCCTGGCAGATTTAATAGAACGCCAGGGTGGTTAAAAGTCATTTTTTCTTAGTTTTTTTAATCTATTTTCTCAAAAACTACAAGTCCAATTTGAAAAAAATTTTTTTAGCTTGTTCCCATGGAAACAGAGAATCCATGCCGTTCGTATCGGCGGGTCGTTCTTAAGTCGGGCGTTCGTAAGTCGGGGACTACATGTACATGTATTGTGTTAGCAAGACCCAGGTCATTTCATCCTGCCGGTGATCAGCACTATATTTGACCTGCTGTAGTTTTTCCATCTGTGTGATTTGGAATTAGTAGGAGTTGGACCAGAATTTGCACAGGCAAATGATATTTGAAATGCTAATAGTAGCTTGATGTATTAATCATTATCTGATCAAAACATGCAAAGTTCTAGTTTAGGCCCCACTAATTTTGATAATTGTAGCTTAAAAACACAACTGATGTCTGATTTAAGATCACATATCTATTTTACAAGGTCCAATTTAAAAGAAATTTAACGGTTAAAAAAGAAACATCTGGCATCAGATTGCATTATTTCTGCACTGGACATTTATGAAACCACGACTCCAACTCCGGGTGCCCACATTTGCTCCGACTCCACAGCCCTGCTATTCATAGCGTTTAATGATATATTCCAGTTCTAGTGCGAGCATTGCCTGAGCATAGAGCCATTTATTTAACTTTATTAGACTTTATATCACTGAGATATTTTCCCTAACATCACAATTTTTGCAGTGTTTGATTTAAAAACTATTTCATTATATCCCCGAAATTAAAATTAGGTGTCTTTTTTTTACCCCTCTCTGTTCCAGATTATGAAGTATCCTCTTCACGTTATCATGGAGCTTAAGGAATACCTTATTGAAATGGCCTCAAAGGCCGGAATGCACTGGCTGCATACCATTGTGCCAACACATCACATCAATGCACTCATCTTCTTCTTTATTATTAGCAATCTCACCATAGACTTCTTTGCTTGTTTTATTCCCCTGGTTGTCTTCTACTTGTCCTTCATCTCCATGGTAATCTGTACCCTGAAAGTATTTCAGAACAGCAAAGCCTGGGAGAACTTCCGTGCCTTTACAGACCTGCTGATCCGCTTCGAACCAAACCTGGACGTTGAGCAAGCAGAGGAGAATTTTGGCTGGAACCATTTAGAGCCCTATTTATACTTCTTAATGTCAGTATTCTTTGTCATTTTTTCATTCCCAATTTCAGATCGGCACTGGATACCCTGTTCAGAATTGGCCATTATCTCGATGTTCTTCACCATTACCAGTTATCTGAGTTTGAACACAAGTGCGGAACCCTACACCCGTCGAGCTTTATACACGGAAGTGGCTGCTGGTGCACTTACCTTTTTAAACCTATTGCCTGAATCAGTGCCATACGTACGGCTGCTTAGTAAGACATTCTATACTGTACCTATTGGGCACTTAATCCTATTCCGCATAAGTGTCCCATGTTTGTTCTTTGTCCACTTATTTTACCTTTTCTTCAGGATGGCACAACTCCGAAACTTCAAGGGTTTCTACTACTACCTGGTCCCGTACCTAGTGTGCTTCATGTGGTGCGAACTTTCTGTTGTCATTCTACGTGAATCTACCATGATTGGTCTCATTCGCGCCTCTGTTGGCTATTTTCTGTTTTTGTTTGCTCTTCCCATACTCCTAGTAGGCATTGCTGTAATGTGTGTGGTTCACTTCATGAAATGGTTTATTGCTCTGGAGCTGACCAAGATTGTGGTGACTCTTATCGTGTTGACTGTCCCACTGGTTTTCCGCTGGTGGTCTAAAGCCAATTATTCCTTGGTTGGAATGGTCAAGTCTCTCACTAAAAGTTCCATTGTGAAGCTGATCTTGGTGTGGATCACTGCCATTGTAATGTTTTGTTGGGTTTATGTCTACCGCTCCGAGGGAATGAAAGTCTACAATTCCACATTGACTTGGCAGCAGTATAGCTTTTTGTGCGGCCCCAGGGCATGGAAGGAGACCAACATGGCGAGGACTCAGATTCTGTGCAGTCATTTGGAAGGACACAGAGTGACATGGACAGGCAGGTTCAAGTATGTCCGTGTCACCGAGATTGAGAACAGTGCTGAATCTGCTGTCAACATGCTTCCCCTATTTATTGGAGATTGGATGAGATGTCTTTATGGAGAAATCTATCCTCCTTGCGATCCACAGAATGTCACCTTAGAAGAAGAAGAACTCTGTCGACTAAAATTCCTCTCAAAATATGGATGCCATATGAAGAAATTTGACAGGTACAAATTTGAGATATCAGTTGGAATGCCTCTCAATGGAAAGAACGGCAACAGGACGCTTGAAGAAGATGATGTCACCAAAGATATTGTGCTTAAAGCTAGCAATGAATTCAAAACCGTGCTGCTAAACTTGCGGCAAGGCAGCATGATTGAATTCAGCACCATACTTGAAGGACGCCTGGGCAGCAAGTGGCCAGTCTTTGAACTCAAAGCTATAAGCTGCTTAAATTGTATGGCTAAACTCACTCCGGCCTCCAGGCACGTCAAGATAGAACAAGACTGGAGACGAGATGTCCACACTGCTATTAAGTTTGCCTTTGATTTTTTCTTTTCTCCGTTCCTTTCTGCCATTTGAAAAAGTAAGGCATTCAGGTGCCATCAAAATGCTGAAACCAAAGTGAGAACTACTCCGTTAATTTAACGTGTAACTCCCATCTTTCTGACCTATGGGACATTGTAATGGTGACACTGAGATAGTCAACTTTGTACATTGTGTTAACCCGTTTGGCTTGTTAAGTCATTACAGACTATTGAAGTAGGTGTTCTGCAGGTGGTATATATCTTCATTGTCATGGGGTCTACCTACAGCTGTGATTTCTAACAGGGGTCAGGCGTGCTGATCTGTAAAAGCTGGTGGTTGATATGAGTAGTTGCTTGACATAACCAATCAGTTACAATGTTAAATTAAATAGGAGTGGTACAAAACATCTGTAATCCCCATCAGTAGTAAAATGTATTCCCCAGTAGAAAAGCCACCAGTTATTGGACAGCTTCATACATTACGACCCCTACATACAGAATAGCCTAATAACACTCAGGACTAGCTGAGCTAAGCATGGGTTACTGGCTGTACAAGGAAGTTTGGGACCGTTTTGGTATTATCAGACAGTATAAGAAGAAGATATGTTGACATCAAACCAACAAACATTGATTCAGGTAATAACTTTACCAAATGACAAGCTGTACATGGTTATTGCTGCTCTATGACTGATAGCAGAGTCTTTGGGGGGGGGAGGGGGCAAGTGGGGTGATTGGCCCAGGCCCTGCACCTGAAAGGTGCCCTGCGGTAATGCCCACTGCGCTCACACTGAGAGCTTCCTGGTCGGCTTATGCTCAGGTGCTTTCTTACTGGTCGGCTTATGCTCAGGTGCTGACCCGCTGATTTACGTCATGTGCATAGCACTCCCGGCCATGGGCGCACAACCACTGCGAGTCTGCGACAATCAACCTCTCACAGGACTCAGGAGCATCATATTTTGGAATTTGCTAAACAGGTAAAGACTCTACAATACCACCAACAGAATCCGAGTCAGCCAGCAAAGTCAGGCCAAGAAACAACACATATCACCCTGTCCCCTGTTGGTGGTGCAGAAAATGCATGTAGAGCTCCCCAGCTCCCTATTCAGCCTAGTACCCATCCCCAGCCAGTCTGGCTCACACCTGTAGCTCCCCAGCCAGCCTGTATCTATCTCAAGCTCCCCAGCCAGCCTCTACGTATCCTTAGCTCCCTAACCAGCCTGGTACCCATCCGTAGCGCCCCAGCTAGCCTTGTACCCATCCGTAGCGCCCCAGCTAGCCTTGTACCCATCTCTAACTCCCCAGCCAGCTTAGTACCCATCTCCAGTTTATTGGTTGGCTTAGTGGCCTTTAACAAACTTAATCGTTTTTAAACAATAATAAGGCATACTGCATTAGATGTGGACAAGACCGTGAGCATGATGGTACGGGATATGGCCTACACTTATGGCTCTAGTCCCCACATATGACCCTCGCACCAGGCCTCACGTACTCTAAGGCCGCCTCTGCTGAGAGCTAAGTTGTTTGTGTTTACCTATATTGTCAAATGCTGTCAGGGTTCAGTAGATCTAAGCACTGATGAGGTATTTTACATTTCAAAAGGGAATAAGTGTGACATGGTGTCAGATTGCTCATTAAGCCTACGGATTCATACATATGTCTCTGTATGTTACATTCACTTTTGTACGGTTCTGATCTAGTTATGTATAATGCCTGATGAAGAAACATAATGGTTTGAAACCTTGCTATATAGCATGTCCAGCCAGTCATTAAAGGTATTACTCAAATCATCATTTTTTGGTTTGATGTCTGCATATCTGCTCCACAGCTAACAACGAACCACACTTCACTAGCTATAAGATGATGATTTAGGGAAGGGCGTTTTTTTCATCTGTTTTTGAAATAATCTTTTAGACTATTTAATCATTTCTGATTGGTACAGAACTGAGGACTTTTGCGAGGAAGTGACAAGTACATAAAGCAGCTGCATTGGTGTACGGACTACACAACAAGTATCCCTGGGATACTGTTTTTATGTTAAGGTGGCCATACACCTATGGATAGCCACAAGATCGGCCTTTGGATAGATTCCTCTCTGATCGTATCAATTGGATGCCCATATGACACACAGATTTTCAATCAATTTCATCATGAAATTAATGAACTGTGGAGCCTCTTTTCTCACCACCCAGGTCTCCCCTATCTGTGCTTCCCCCAGACAGCAGCAGAGCTCTAACCTGTCCCGCTGGTGGGGTCTGGTGGTTTAACTTCATGCAGCGGGTCTCCTCCTCCGTGTCCTCTTCTCTTCTTGGTCATGTGACACAAGCTTTAGTTCAAACACTAGAGGTCCGGCATTTATGCTGCTGGACCTTTAGTATTTGAACTTCAACTTGTGTCACATGACCAGGATGAGGAAAATACACAGGAAAGAGGAGACCCACTGCATGAAGTTATACCACCGGAGGCGGGAAAACATGCGCTAGCGGGCCAGTTGAGAGTACTGCCAAAACGCTGCGTTGGTCGTTGCTGTATTGAATGCTGCTAGCGATGCGTTCCGGACCTGTTGCCGATTGAGCACAATTTTCCTGCCTGTGCGATCGACCAAATTAATCCATTCTGAATAGAAATTGATGGCTCTAGCAACATTTGCGTTAACGATTTCTAGCAGATTCGATCACAGAAATCGAATCTGCCATATATCTATGGGTAAAATCGCCTAGTGTATGGCCAGCATTAGGTACACGAGTTCCATGGTAATCAGACCTGGATAGCATGATCCAGCTATACCCTTAGCCAAGCCTGAATGTCCTTTCCTGTGGAGGGAGAGGAGAGCAACTGTGGCTGAATGTATCTTTCAAGCGCAACATTAAGAGAAAGCCTGGTGGGATCAACCAAATCAATTAATTCCAAACTAAAATTGGTTGAGCATTTGTAGCACTGATTTTCAGTTGATCAGTTTTTACTACAGGCATGATACAGAACTGGGTCGGAGCCGTACTGGAGGTTTTCCTTTTACATGTCTGGGGGAAGAATTGTCAATTCCATTGCATTACTGCTAGGGAACTTACAGTTTCCATAGTGTTCTAATAATAGTTGTACTTTAAACTCTGAAGCCATGGGATGAGCTTGACAGATGTGGTATTAGTAATGTCTTAAAGAAATCAATTTGTAGTTCTCATATTCATTTCAAGGCAGATCCCCACAGTGTCCCTGCTCAGCTCAGCTGGTACCACAAAAACCTGTACAGACATAAGATGGTGAGCTATAGAGATGATCCTTTAAGAGTATTTTCTGTTTACAAAGCTGCTGACTGGGCTATCCAGCCATGTCAGCTGTGCGGAAAGAAATGGAAGAAAGTGCACTTTAAGCTGTTAAAATACACCAGACATGAAAGAAATATGGAGGCTGCCATTACTTGACCTCCTTAAATAAGTCACTTCTCTGGAACAAGTCTGCATATTCAGAGCATCAGAACACCCGATCTGCCTTTTTCTGCTAAAAACAAAGTATTTCAGCCAGAAAATTGGCAATTTTGTTATTAGTAACTCACCGTAAGTGATGGATTCTTTAGTGTTTTTGTCATGACAGATGTGCTTTAAAGTCCTTATCTAGCTACATATTTTTGTCTCACTCCCTAATAATGCAGTCAAATAAGTCACATTCCAATCAAAATAATCTTAAATAGCTTAGCTTTAACCTTCTGTAGCTTTGTCATATGACAGCAGATGTCATCCTCATTGGCTAATAGAAAAATTCCCTCCCAGCACTCCCAGGAAGCCTGCTTTCAGACCCCCACTTTGTGCAGGTGCCCAATTTCTCCATTCCATAAGAGGAGGGTTCAGTGGTAGCCCGTCCATGCACCCTTTGAAGTCCTGAGTGGGAGAGCTCAGTTTCAGCCTGCCACACCCCTCTGAAGGCCTGAGTGAGAGAGCTCAGTTTCAGCCTGCCACGCCCCTCTGAAGTCCTGAGTGGGAGAGCTCAGTTTCAGCCTGCCACGCCCCTCTGAAGTCTTGAGTGAGAGAGCTCAGTTTCAGCTTGCCACACCCCTCTGAAGGCCTGTGTGGGAGAGCTCAGTTTCATCTTGCCACACCCCTCTGAAGGACTGAGTGGGAGAGCTCAGTTTCAGCTTGCTACGCTCCTCTAAAGTCCTGAGTGAGGAGTGACAGGATACACCCCTCACAAAAGGCAGTGCACCTTTCATGAGGAAAGACTGACCAGCAGCAACAAGTCATGTGACCACACTGCAAAAGATTGAAGGGAACATGAAGTGAGAGGGGTATATGAAGGGGTGCCACATTTATTTATTTTTAAACAATACCAGTTTCCTGGCTGTCCTGCTGATCATTCCAGCATCAGTGTGGTAGTATCTGAATCACACACCTAAAACAAGCATGCAGCTAATCTAGTCAGATTTTTGTCATAAACATCTGATCTGCATTCTTGTTCAGGGTCTATTGCTAAAAGTATTAGAGGTAGAGGATCAACAAGACAGCCAGGCAACCGATATTGTTTAAAAGGAAATTAATATGGCAGCCTCCATATATCTCTCAGTTTGGATTCAATATTAAAGCGTTACACAGTCCTGCTACTGAAGGAGAAAAACCTCTCTCATAAGAATTCTTCTATGTTGTAATTGCAGGTTTGAATCTCACCACCACCACACCAGATATTGGAAAGGGACTCACCCTCTTCTAAGACCTTCAGTTAGGTCTTAATCACGCCTTGGGGTTATTCCCAGGTCACCCCCGACCTTATCCATCTGTGTCTTTACTGGTCTCACTGTGGATTAGGCCAATCCTTGATACTATCCCAAGACTGCTGACATTTTACCTCCAAATAAAAAATCTCTCATAGCGTAATACTGTATGCACTTTTAAAAGCTTTAACATTTATTGCACTTACAATTTTCTCCAGATAAAAACAGCATGAGTTTTTTCCAACGGGCTCTCCCCCGTATTGGTGGCCTCCGGAGGGCTCTCCAAATGTTGCGTCGCTACCCGGCTTGGCTGCCGCGCGGTCAGTCCTCCATGTAGTTTCCGCGTTGCCCCGCGCTTTACCGTGCACTCCACGCCGTCTAGGGTCCGGCCCGACTAGTTTCGTCACAGTACGTGACTCATCAGGAGCTCCTGATGAGTCACGTACTGTGACGCAACATTTGGAGAGCCCTCCGGAGGCCACCAATACGGGGGAGAGCCCGTTGGAAAAAACTCATGCTGTTTTTATCTGGAGAAAATTGTAAGTGCAATAAATTTTAATGCTTTTAAAAGTGCATACAGTATTACGCTATGAGAGATTTTTTATTTGGAGGTAAACTGTCAGCAGTCTTGGGATAGTATCAAGGATTGGCCTAATCCACAGTGAGACCAGTATAGACACAGATGGATAAGGTCGGGGGTGACCTGGGAAGAACCCCAAGGCGTGATTAAGACCTAACTGAAGGTCTTAGAAGAGGGTGAGTCCCTTTCCAATATCTGGTGTGGTGGTGAGATTCAAACCTGCAATTACAACATAGAAGAATTCTTATGAGAGAGAGGTTTTCCTCCTTCAGTAGCAGGACTGTGTAGCGCTTTAATATTGAATCCAAACTGAACTGTCCTTTAAGATATTGGCGCACTGCCTGAGTTATTTGTATACATTTGCGCATCTCAATTGTGTTGTATTCCATATATTTCTCAGTTCGGATTCCCTTTAAGTTACTTTGAGATTTGATTGAGGAAGGAATAAAAAAAGACGTTTGATAATACATTAATCAGGACAAGCAGAAAATTTGTACCTGGAGAATGGTGTTAAAGTGAACCTGAGAATAATGTCTCAGGTTTTATACTTGCCTTGGGCTTCCTCCAGCCCCCTTGAGGCCGCTCGGTCCCTCACTGTCTGTCGAGTAGCGCTTTGTCGTGCATGCTCGGGCCACGTGTGCCGCATCACACTTCCATGGCCGAAGCTTCTGCACCTGCACAGTAACTCCTGCACAGGTGCAGAACACACCCGGCCATGGTAGCACGGCAATGGAGCTATTAGGCCAGAGTACTGGGCCATCCAGCAGGGGACAGGAGCGGCCTGGGGACACTGCAAGGGACCAAGCAGCGTGAAGGGGGCTGGAGGAAGCTCCAGGTAAGTATAAAACCTGAGACGACTTTCATCGCAGGTTTCCTTTAAGCTCTAGGCTTTGCACTATGCCAGTCACGTTGACAATATAACTTTGTACATTTTGAGGTCATAAAATTCAATTGTGCCTACTTGTTTTTAGTGAAATGTTTTGTTTTGTTACTTTCTCGGGCAATAACTAGCCTTCTGTACTGATAGTCACCACTATAGAATCACCTTAACTATCTGTATGTAGCACACTTGTATATAGAAAGACATTTTGTTATTTTCACATCACTGTGTTTGCTGCTTTAGTACACTGTATCTATCGGTTAAATGTATTTCTTTACATTCTGTTACAAGGAAAATTGTCTATTTAAATGTACAGTTTTTCATCACAATTTAAAGAGATTCTGAAGCCAAAATAAATTCTTCTTTTTACAGGCTATTTATCCTAAGCAATATGAGTTGAGCTGAAATGCCACATTCCCACAGCAGAACAAGGTTTTATTACCCCCCCCCCCCCAATCCCTGGGGCAAAAATCAGGGGGCGCTTCCTGTAAGAGGCAGAGCTTTTCGCTGTAGCTCTGCCTCTACTGAAGTCAATCACCGCTGATAGCCGCCTCACTCCGCCCCTCTGTCTTCTTTCACTGAGAGGGGCGGGGAGAGGCAGAGATCCGTCCGCAGATTGACTTCAGTAGAGGCAGAGCTACAGTGCTAAGCTCTGCCTCCCCAGGCAGCAAAATGCACGGGTCGTGGATGTTTGCCCTGGAATTTGGGGGTATAAAGCCCTCGTTCCGATGCGGGAATGCGGCGTTTCAGCTCTACCCATACTGCTTAAGATAAATAGAAGTTAAAAAGTAGATTTTATAATGGCTTCAGACTCTCTTTAAATTGGACCGTTTTGACTGCTTGACCCATTTGCAGTTTCAAACAAAATATTTTATTTGAAACTGCTGTGCACTCTGAACCACTGCCAGCAAATCTAATTTCGCTGCTTAGTGCAGCTAGATGAACGGGCGGCAGGGAGCAGTTATAGATACCTGTTCCGGATGGCTTCTTCTCTTCCTCTACTGGCGGTTCTGAGCTTCTGGCAGGTCTTCTGGGTCCCGATCACATGATATGACGTGATTGGGATCCAGGTGACCATGGCAGCGTTACACCGCCATTAGTGATGGAAAATACTCTTCCATAACCCGTCTTCCACCACTAGGTGGCGATGTAACACTGACACGTTTTCCTGGATCCCGATTACACATCATATCATGTGATCAGACCTGAAAAGACATGTAATGCTGGATACACACGTTGCGTTTCCGCGTCGATCGATTCGCGTCGATTTGATTATTTCCAACATGTCCGATTCGCAGGTCGATGGATCGTTAGGTCGATTTGCCATACTTTACATGGCATTCGGCCTAAAAATAATCGAAATGCGCTCGGAAATGCTCGGAAATTATCGAATCGAACGCCGCATCGAACGCGTAAACGCAACGTGTGTATCCAGCATTAGAGTTACATCGCCAACATGGTGAAGGCTAATTAAAGGTTAATGATTAGAGGAAGCCCATTTCTCTAATTCCAAACTGCATACAATCAACATGAAATGTGCATCGAATTGAAATTATTAGTATCTCATTGACCAGTTCTGTCATTGATTACCACCTCCTGAATCTGATAAGCCCCTTGCCCTGTTCAGGCCCAGCCCAGATGAAATCTGCTTCCTGGGGAGCAAGAAACTGCTCCAAAGTTAGAATATGTGACGATTAGGAAATGAAAATTGTTCCAAGTTGATGCATGATTGTAGAAATTAGGTATGTAAAGTTATGCTTATTGAAAACTGACCAATCAAATCCTGCCGAGCAGGAGCTCAATTTTCAAAGGTCCATTTTCAAGTTGCAATAATTTGCATTAAAAATGTGTATAAGCCTGCATCAGTATGGAACTATTTGCATCACATTGACCTTCCCTAGTGATGATCTCTATTTGTAGGCTATTGCTAAAACAGGTAACAGACAGAATGCCACCCACATTTTATTGCTGAAAGGTTGTATTCGGAGCTTCCAGTGTTAAATGATACTAGATCAGTATAAGCTGGCTCCATGCTCTTTGCAGCTTAGGGCTCACATATATCACTGGGCAGAAGCTAATACCGTATTCCTCAGCAGACACTACTGGTGCATATTGTGTAACATAAAGCTGAGTACTCACCTGGTAAAGGATCGGGGAACCTCACAGCGATGCTACCTGACCAACAAGGTTCCCATATCCATCTTCTTACCCGCGGGAACCCCAGACGGCAAACGGAGGGAGCGAACGAGAGGGTAAAAGATCGCTGTACTTTGCGCAGGACTCATCAGGGATCTTAATGATCTGGTTGGTCGTGATGGTCGTAATCGCCGCGCATTGCAAAGCGCTGTGTAGTCGCTCGCATGTACTCATGTCGCAAGATCGCAGAAACAAAAAAGCAACGGTCATCGGAAGAATTGCGTAAAAAATTGAGTTATTGATACAAGCCTTTAAAATGGACCCAAATTAAAAATGCAAGATTTCAGAAATAAAATCTATTTTCTAAATTATAATAATAAATAGCAGCCTTTTTTCAGCTGCATGATGACAAATATAAAATATTTTACATTTATTGGAGGAACCCCTCCCTTCCTTTTATATTGCCGGGACAGAATCCGGCAAACTGGTGGAATAGGTGGTGTCCAGCAAAGGAGGAATTGCTAATGGCTGCCACCTGTGTAACCCTAGTCATGCAAAGAGAAGGATGAAAAGCATGCACTGAAATGCTCGTACGCTTGAAGGAGTGTTTATTTATCTTTGTATGTGTCAGAGTGGTGCAACTAAATATTTTGAATTAAAAAATGTTTGGTTTGGGTCCGCTTTAAACTGACTTACGCTAATCTTAGCAATTCAACAGCAAAACTGTTAGGTCACATTCAGACAGCTGAACTGCGCATTTGCAAGTAGTCCAGTGTCACAGCTGGAGCCCGCCAGCGCAATTTGGGTGCAGTGTAGAATGCAGCTGAATTGCAGCTGTTGTAACACCACCCGTGTCACATGGTGGTGTTACAGGGCGGCTGAGGACTGCTACATGTCATGTCTGAGCATGGCTAAGGTCAGATGTAACTCTATGGGGGAGCCGTCTGCCTAGCGCCAGTATCGAGCGTTAACAAGCGCCCCAACTGGTGCAGGAGAGCAGCTGACAGGAAGTGAATTCACCGCCTGTCAGCTGATCATCTGAAAGAAGTCTGCCAGTTCAACACTGGATTCAGCTAATGTAATTTGCTAACAAGAGTTTGCACAGTTTTCTTCCAACTTCCAACTGTTTTCTTCCAACTTCTGGACACTGATCAGGATAAGAGATTGTAGGGAGGTGAGGCAAAGGCCCTGTACACAGCATGCAATTTTCATCATACTTCTGATCGAGGACATACGTTGGGCAAAAAAAATATACAGCCCATTGGTTGCTAGTGACCACTCCCAAGCTCAAAATCAATATCTTTCTTAATCAAAAGCATATTGGACAAGCTGGAAAATATCCAGTCCTTTCCATCGATACCAAGTTGTAAAAATTATCTTAAATATGAACAAATTTTTTTTTTAAAAATTGCATAGGTGTCTGAATATTGATCGGACCTCTCGCTTGAGTAGGATCTGAAGTGAAAATTATGGTATATGGTGTGTACCGGGCCTAAAGGAGGGAGGAGAAAGCCTTCTCTTCTGTGTAACCTGACTCTGCAGGAACTGCCAGAAAACAGAAAAGCCTAGCTTCCAGATACAGATAAGCTGTCCTATTTTGTTTATACATGTTATTGGTTTTTATTTTATAACAAAAGTCAATAACATACATTATTTTAAGCTATTTAGATGTGAGCATTAGGTGGATGGGGTTGAGGTTTTTCCTCCCATAGCTGTGCCTAAATGTATGTCTCATAATGCAGATTGTTATATATATTAAAAAAAAAATCCTATATGGTCTTTTTTTGTTTCAGGGCCCGTTTCCACTATCGCGAATCTGCATGCGTTTCCTGCATGCAGATTCGCACAGCCAATACAAGTGGATGTGCCTGTTTCCACTTGTCAGTTTTCCTGAGCGTTTTTCTGTGCAGGATTTTTCTGCACGGCAGAGCCCTCAGAATTCGCCTGCGTGTGGAATGCATGCGAATCGCCGCTAATGTATTTAATAGGGAAATCGCCTGCGGCTTTGGCATGTGAATTTTCATGCGAATTCGCATGGAAATCAATGGAAAAACACACCGGCACTGCCATGGTTAAATTCGCATATAGCGTCATCCATGTGAATTTTCATGCGAATTCGCACGAAAATTCGCATACAGCCGCATGAGAAATTCGCATCCGCATGCGAATTTTAACTGCGGCGATTCGCAACGCACAAGTGGAAACGGGCCCTTACTGCCATAGTATTTCTGCCAAAGCCTTACTTTGTGAGAAGTTTCATGGACACCCTTATAAGGTCCATGGGTCCCTTGTTATGACAGCAGAGTGTGCTGAGGTAATTGTGAAATGGCTGTCTGTCTGAGCAGCTTTTTACCCTTTTGTTGATGTTGTGTCCATGAAAGTGTTTAATAAATGAGCCTAATCCGGTGAAGAATATGGAACCCTTATCCTTTCTCTTGTTGTAAAACAAGAAACATTTTGGCGGTATTTGAAGTGTTGCTAACTACCTAACACTGGAAAGAGGATACCTGTTTACTGTGGAAATCTTAATAAAATGTTTAAACATGGCACAAGGTTATTATTATTTTTTTGAATACAGTATTGTTGGTGAAATGCGTGTTCAGTGTTTGAGCAGTGGCCAACATACAGCCATGCAGCTGTACCATGGCCCTGTGACCTCTGGCTATTACAGCTGCATTACCCACAAGGCACTGAGGCAGCCATCCCGGGCTTTGTAGGCCCCACCAGCAAGACCCCCTGAATGGCTATTTAATTATGATATCTGCGCTGTATATGGCTACCTAATAGCCATGGCAGACTCCAGATCCCTCTCTTTACAGTTGTACTTTAATTAAATCCGCTTGCAAGTGCATGCATTGTACACTACTGGCTCATTGTCCACGTAGAGTTTCACAGAAGTGCTAGTGATTGGGCTATGTCTGGTAATCTTCTCCAGTAATAAAAATCAAGGTACTTTATTTGCTTCAAAATATTTTTTTAAACAACCTGATTTTGATGCAATGCTACTTCTCACCACAAGATGGCAGAATATACTTTTATTAACATACAGTACACTCCCAGTTTAGAAGAAATGTTTGCTGAATCCAGTTGCCTTTCACATATGGATTCCATAATGCCCAACCCCAGGAAAAAAAAATAGTCTTGGATAATGTGGATTTGTTTGAACCTGGTTGCTGGTTTTTTTTCCCGATCCAAGCTAATTTCCGTACAGAGGACTTTCATACTAAATACAGAAAGCCACCTGCCTGCAAGAAAAAAAAAGTTATATTTACCCGAGAATTTTCAGGACGGCATCACGGGACAAGGCTTCTCGGGTAAATATAACTTTCCTTTTTTTTGCAGGCTGCCGGATTTTTGTATTTAGTATGGAGGCCCTCTTTAACTTTGTATTTTGAAAGAAAATATGTACCATCAGAAACCGTTACAAGTAAAACTTTTATTTATTTTTTTACAGTGAGATGAGAAGTTAGACTCCCCATCATGTTTTTATTTTTGTCCCTCGTTCCCTGTATCTGCGACCACCGACGTTCACAATAAAGTCACGATGGTCTCACAAAGAGAGCACAAACAGCACAAAAACACCAAAGAGTAGAAATCCTGAAACTGGATTTTAAACCCCATCTTAAGTAAAATTATGAAAGACACCAACCTAGACTTTTGCTGATTAGTCAAGTGTGCTGTGCAGTTTCCTCCTCTACAGATGATCATTCCTGTAGGATAGGAACCAGAGGGGTAAGCATGTAGCACCAGATGTGTGTGGCTGCATACACACGTTACAATTGCTTTCACCAGAAATATCTTTAGTTCATTTCTGGGATAGAATGTTGTACAGACACAGCCTAGCAGCCTCCTTTGTGCTAAGTATGAGCTAGCAGTGCCCCTCTGCAGGGACTACAACAGAAGAACAACAGAGGATGGCCATAACTGATGCAATGTGGAGGATCACTAACAACACTGTCAGTGGAGATGGGGGAGACTTGTACTCTTATTAGATCTGTAAACAATCTTTCCATGAAAGATCTCTCTGGCTGACATGAACTCAAGTGAAACCCTTGTCAACCTTCTTAAAGAGACTATACCAGCGCTGGACAAGCTACGGCCCGCGGGCCAGATTCGGCCCGCTTGCGCTGTTACTCCAGGCAGCCGGATCCCCCTCTTTACCCCCTTCCTCCCTGCAGTGTCTTGAGCAGGCGGTAACTGGGGAGACTTAAAACTCACCTGATCGCCATCCAGCGCGCGTCTCCATGGCAACATGACATGGGGACGAGCTAGCGTATTACACGCTGCTTGCCAGAGAATTTTAGGAATACGGCCCGGGCCGCTCAAAGTTTGCCCAGCCCTGGACTTTACAGTCTAAATAAACATTGTATGAATCACGTTCTGATGAAAAAAAAATTTTTTACCTGCTTGGTGTTTTTTGTGTAACTTGCCCTCTGGACCCCATGTGTGCTGACTTCCAGCACGTAGCACGGTGTTGCCAACCTCGGAAAATTTTTTTACTGACGCCCCATGTGCAATACACTGGCAACTATGTGGGATGTAAATGAGGAAGGATAGTGCAAATACAGTGGTGGGCACCGGACCACGTCTGTGGTCCATCTCTGCCCCCTACAGTCGAGTGCATGAACTGTCCATCAGCTATATGCAGCATTCACTGGCCTGCAGTAACGTATATTGCTTTTCTTTCGACATGCTGCAGGGCTTGAGGTCCTGTGTATTTTCTTATTCATGCTCCAGGCAGTGGCTTCATACAACTGAAGTCTTTTTGTTACCTAGAAAAAAATATATAGTTTTCTGAATTATACAGCAATCTGGTATCACACAAAACACTTATTACAGTATAATCTCATTATAGTAAACTCCATGGTACCAGAAAAAGTGGTTTACTATATCAGAAGTTTACTATATCAGAAATTGTCCTAGAAATAGCCCAGCATACACTGGTACAATCTCTGCTGCAAAGGCGAAACTGTTCTCCCGTTAGTACAGTACAAGCACTTGCACATTTGGTGGACTACAAGGTTAAATATACCTTAGGACTGCATAGCCAGGCTGCACAAATCTTGGGTACAGTATCAAGGATCCTTAAAAATTGCTGTCACTGAATAGAGGCAGCCACTCACTTCCTGTGAATGGCTCCGATACCTCCACAGGCGAGACTCAGACTTGCAGCACATGTCCTGCAAAACTTTCTGCTCACACTCGAGCCAATCATGAAGCCTGTCTTCAAAATGCAGCCAATCATAATAAGCAACTCACATCTGTAAAGCGAGGGGCTCCGATCGATACCTCCGCGGGTGGTACTCAGCACTCTACTCTCCACTCTCCTTAGTTTTGCAGCGAGTAGGCCCGCTCTGATCTGCACTACAAGTGAAAGTAGCCTGTACTGTGCTCCACACACTACCAGGAGCGTCATCGCTAACAAGGGAAGAGATACCTGAGACTGTGACTATACTTTTATCTGTGATTGCTAAGTGGAAGTGGTAACACTACATCCTCATTTGTTTATGTTCACATTTTCCCCAGGCTGCTTATTTGTACAGTACTGTATATCCAGCGCTGGTGCCTTTCCTCTTGTCTTACAAATGTTATCCGGCATCAACTCACCTGCAACCAGCCTGAAGAGAGCAGCCAACCTTGGGTTTCACAAACATATGACATATGCACAGCCCACTGTTTACTATATCCAGAGTCAGCGTCAAGTAGGGCCCAAAAAACATGTTTACTATAACAGAAGTTTTATTATATCAGAGTTTACTATACCAAGCGTTGCTCACAAAGACTTATAATGGAGATTGGCTGGGACCTGCAGAGGTAGTTTACTATACCCAAATTTTTACTATATCAGAGTTTATTATAACGAGATTATATGGTATTAGAAATACATGAATAGCAGTGGTATAGCAATAGGGGGTGCAGAGGTTGCATCCGCACTGGGGCTCTTGGGGGCCTTCTCTCAATCGCAGTATTAGCTCTCTGTTGGTCCTGTGCTGGTAATCACTTGTATAGATGCTTTGAATAGTAGTAATCAGTAACACACTATTCCCCATAATCTTCTTGCACCTCCGACACTGTGGTTGTCCTTGGCAGGTTTTGATGTGTATCCATTGTTATGCATTGAGTGCTTGGAAGGGGGGGGGGGACATAAAACTTCCACTGAGGCCTATTGTGCCTTAGCTATGCCAAAGATGGATAGTTGAATCCACAGTTGAGAATGATTTGCATAAAACAGCCTAGTAGCTACACCTAAGATGGCTGCACATTATCTAGTCTGCTGAGTGGGCGAGGAGTCAGTCACACTGTCACAACATAAAACCATGAGAGCATATGCAAATGTTTCAGTGGTTTCCGTGGGAAACATGAGGTAGAAGTGTTAGGGTCTTTATGAGAAGTGAGTAAAGTGTGTGTAACCGAACACATCAGCTCCACTAATGCAGGCAGTATAGGGCAAGGTTTCAGAGCTCCATGCAACCACAGAACATTCCATGGAGTTATGCAGCATTAAGTCAAAAGTGATTTACTGTCAGTGACTATACTGGCGACATCCTATTTGGAGAAGCACTTGGGAGCACTAGCTGATGTTAAAGGGGAACTGAAGTAAGAGGTATACGGAGGCTGCCATACTTATTTCCTTTTAATCAATAACCAGTTGCCTGGCAGCCCTGCTGGGCTATTTCTCTGCAGTAGTATCTGAATAACACCAGAAACAATCATGCAGCTAGTCTTGTCAGATCTGACTTTAAAGTCTGAAACACCTGATCTGCTGCATGCTTGTTTAGGGGCTATGGCTAATAGTATTAGAGGCAGAGGATCAGCAGGGCTGCCAGGCAACTGGTATTGCTTAAAAGGAAATAAACATGGCAGCCTCCATATACCTCTCTCTTCAGTTCCCCTTTAAGTTAAAGTGGAACTAAACTCAGAACTTCCTCTCTGCACTAAAAGATTATCCAGAGCATGACAACCTTTATGGGAAAGAAACAAAATCTTCATTACAATTCAGGGAAATCCTAGAAAAATCAGAAATTTTACTAGGCTTCACTTTTGCAGGGAGCACTGAAGGGGTTAAGTCTCAGTGTTTAACTGTAGGGTGGAGTGTTGAGATTTTTTTATTTTTTGTACAGTAGTGCTGGAAGTGTACAGCTTTTGTATAAAAAAACGCTTGGGAAATCGCTCTATTCTAGCATTTTTTTAGAGCGATTTTCCACTTTCCTATACTTAACATTGAGGCTGAATCGCCTCAGAAATGCTGCAGGAAAAAAAAAATCACATCACTCTGGTGTGATCCATCCCATTCAAATACATTAGCCAAGCGCTTTTCAAAGTGCTAGCGTTTTTAAAAACGCTCAGAAGAGCTCTAGGTATGCACCAGCCCTCTATTAGATAAGTTGATCTAATCTTTGGAACACAGAGCAATGAATTCTTCAGCAACTATAAGTGGAATAAAGACTTTGCATTGTGTGCATTGGGTCCACTTTAACTTTTTTCCAGAGTTCTCTCACAGGAGATAATTTTTGATCTTTTCTAATAAATAACTGTTCAGCACTAAGCAATAAAAAAAAAAAAAAATCAAGCTTACTTTGAGTAATCTCTAGCTTGGTGAGACTTTAAAGCCTCATCTACACGGGTAGATGAGGCGACGATCCGGCGGCTCGATTAGCCGCCGGATCGCCTCTTCCGCGTCCCCGCTCGTGCCCGCCGCGTCCCCGCTCGCTCTCCGGATTCGATTCCCCGCCGGCGCCGCTTATCTTCCGCTCGATTCCCTGCCGTTGTCTCCTCGCGGGGAGCGAGCAGGGAATTGGCGGTGGGGAGATCCGTCCTGACGGATCTTATAAGGAGCATCGCCGCCGCATCTACCCGTGTAGATGCGGCTTAAAGGACAACTGAAGTGAGAAGAATATGGAGGTTGCCATAGTTATTTCCTTTGAAACAATTCCATTTGCCTGGCAGCCCTGCTGATCTATTTGGCTACAGTAGTGTCTGAATAACACCAGAAGCTAATCCTGTCAGATGTGACAATAATGTCAGAAACACCTGATCTGCTGCATGCTTGTTCTGGGTCTATGGCTACAAGTATTAGAGGCAGAGGATCAGCAGGACTGCCAGGCAACTGGTATTGCTTAAAAGGAAATAAATATGGCAGCCTCCATACCTCTATCAGTTCAGTTGTCCTTTAAATGTAATTTTTAGCTTTCTATTCTGAACAGCCCCCGCTCAGAGGGTGGACTTAAAAGTTCTCCTTAGATTATATTGCCTCTCAACTTTAACAATTGGCGCATGTCAATGGGTTTGCCCAGGCTCCCCTATGGGTCCAACTGGAGTTGGATCTTATAGTACCAGTCCACCTTAGAGGTTTGATGTGAAGTTCCTCATTCATTTGGAGATCATGTAAATCTGCCTCCCCTATAGCTAGGCAATCAATGCAACTCTGGTTCAAGCTCCGCTTTTGTCTTCGGCTTTAGTCTAAAGGTGGCCACACATCATACAATTTCTTAAATATCTGTTCAATTTAAGAATTGCAATCAATTTTGTGTTTAATTAGCTACCCGCAGACTGAAGTACAGTTATTTAATAACATGAAAGATTATGGCACTTTTAGAACAAAGTTGGGAATTTCGCTTTAAAGGACTTGCGAGCTGAAGCAATAAATCTCTCTTACTTACCTGAGATTTCTTCAGCCCCTAGCATTCTTTTGGGTCTCTCGCTGCAGCTCCAGTCCTCCACGGTGTCCCGCCGTCCGGCTGTAAGTATGGGTCAGCGCTTCTGTGCATGCAAAAGCGCCCGTGTGCGCATGCGTCCAATGACGTGGGAGCGTTTGCTGTGGGCACTCATGCGCGTCTATGTATGCGCAGAAACACTAACCTGCCGATGGGTTGGCAACACAGGCGGCCAGCGGGTCACCGGGAAGAATCGGAGCTGCGGCGAGGGACCCAAAGGACTTCAAGGGGCTGGAAGAAGCCCCAGGTAAGTAAAAAGATTTATTGCTTCCCCTTCGGAGTCCTTTAAATGATCTAAATGGTTATCTTCATATGCATGACTTTAGTCTTCGCTCTGCACCTTATCAGAGACGTAGCTAGGGTTTTCAGTGCCCGGGGACAAAGACAGTTTTTCTACCCACTTCTAGACAAAATGGGCATGGCCACGCATCAGAATGTGGTTGTGTTCATGGGTGGAGTCAAATGTACAAATGCTGTTTAGATATGCCAAATGTGCCCCCTTCCCCCCATAGATAGCCATTTATGCCCCCCTTACTCCATTTAGATAGACAGATGTGCCCCCTTCCCCCGTTTGCTGTTAACGCCACTGCACTCCTTTGCAGAGGGAGGGAGCGGCCATGCTGAACGCCCTCACAGTGCTGTGCCTGGGGACATATGTTCCCCTTTGCCCACCCATAGCTACGCCTCTGCACCTTATGTCATTTCTTTTACTTAGTAACTTACTTTTGCTTTTCGTGCTCTTAGTGCTGGCAGATTTTGTGCTCTTGGGCGCATTTCTCATCATATTACCATAGACGTGATCAAGGTGGAGTTCTAATCAAAATAGATATTTAAATTAGTTACACAATAAAAAACAAAATGACCAAGCATTTGTCAGCGTATAATTGCCTATCATGTATTTTTAGGGCTCTGAAAACACAGCACTGAGCCTGAGCGCACAGCACTGAGCCTGAGCGCACAGCACTGAGCCTGAACGCACAGCACTGAGTCTGAACGCACAGCACTGAGTCTGAGCACACAGCACTATATCCAAACACACAGCACTGAATCTGAATGCACAGCACTGGATCTGAGTGAACAGCACTGAGAGAATGCACAGTGCTGAGTCTGAGCGCACAACACTGTTTCTGACCTTGTGACTGCTGAGAGCCTATTACAGAAATCACATGGCTTAAAAGGGCACGGATGGCTTTGGTCTTAAAGTGGCCAGAGCCATCCATCCTCTAGAGGTTAACAAGCAAGACAATTGTTAAGATATACCGCAGGATCGTGTTCTTCCTTCCACCCCTGTCTGGACTCTGGAGTCATCTACCAGTTCTATGTGACCTACCTGGATTGGAGGTTTTCCACTGTAAGCTTTGCCTCTGCATATCTTTACAACATACAAACACTGAGGGCTCAGATCTTTGTATTTACACTATTTTAGGGCTCAGAAACAATGTAAGCGCTTTTCTTGGCGCTTTTTGGCCTCCAGAGCTTTGAGAGCTTTTCAAAAAAACCTCTCCTATTAACTTACGTTACAATCACAATCGCGGTAAAATTGAGCGATAAGTTAATGGGAGCTCTAGGCACCGTGTAGGCCTCAGCCTCACATCCAATACATGTTTTTTACAATTAGACATTTTTAAAGAGGAAACTAATTTAGCCCCGGATTGAACTTCATCCCAATCAGTAGCTGATAACCCCTTTCCCACAATAAATCTTTATCTTTTCTCAAATAGATCATTGGGGGGACTGTATGGCTTATATTGTGGTGAAACCGGAAGCAGGAAGTGTGGGTGCCTAGCGGCTAATGGACGATTTGGGCGCCCATAAGCACGTGATAATTATCGTTTTTAAAATTACATAGTTGTTTTTGAAATGTTTAATCATTTTTTAAAATTAAAACGTTATCGTTTTCTACATTTTTAATGTTTTGTACTTACAAATAATTCATTTTTGAAAATTATCATTTTTAAATATTTTATTTTGAACATTATAAGGTTAGGGTTAGGCATCAGGAAGGGGGTTTTTAGGGTTAGGTGTCAGGAAGTTTAAGGGCGTGTCTCCATTTGTCAGTTTTTCTGTGTGTCAGTTTTTCTTCATGAGTTGCCTGACAGTTTTGCATTGCTGTCAATTGATTTTGTGCATGTAAAATATGCATTCAAGTGTGAACTAGTCCATTGATTAACATGAATTAAGCTTCAGGAATCGAATCTCAGCTGTTGTGAAACATTCCTTTTTTCACCTAAGGAATATTGCAAGGATTAAAGTGAATGTTTACCAGATTAAAAACCAAAAAGTCAGATACTCACCTAAGAAGAGGGAAGGCTCGGTCCTAATGAACCTTCCCCCTCCTCAGGAGCGCACCTGGGTAATATAGAGCCTATGGCAAACATTGAAATTGCGCCCCCCCCCCCCATATCAAAACTTCCGTCCCTTTAAGAACAGCATCCTTTCCCATGTAAATGTTTTATGGTTTCCTGTGTTGTTTCTCCCGGCATATTGCTGAATTTACTTTTTTGGAAATAGCTCTCATTATTTCCTTTCTGTCCTCTTTTCTAGCACTGAGGCAAGTGCGCCCTACATACATAAATTGAGTAGCCATGCTCTCCAGATAACCAAATTAATCTGTTCTGAGGTCTGAGTGACAAGGAGGCACAAGGGCAGCCATTGGGGGAGAAGCACAGGGGCAAGCATGGCAGGGCAGCACAGGAACAGGCATGGCATCACAGCATGGGAGCAGGCAATGGCGCCCATGGTGCTGTGGCGCCCATGGCATGAGCCATAACTGCACCCCTCTAGATACGCCTCTGCCCCTCCTCTCCCGGTGCCCGGTCCCGCGCAGGATCCCCCGTGGCAGTATTCGACCAGTTCGGTCAAATACTGCCACTTCCGCATGCCTTCGGGAGCTTTCGGAAGCCTTCGGGAGCACTCGGGCTCCCGATGACGCGGCCGCTCCATACTACGCATGCGCGAGCGCCCTCTATGACGCACTCGCGCGTACGTAGTATGGAGCGGCCCGTCTTCGGAAGCCCGAGTGCTCCCAAAGACCTCCGACGTTCCTGCAGCGGTGGACGCGAACGGGGGAGCCAGCGCAGCACCAAGGGCATCGGGAGAGGAGAGGAAAGGCTCATTAGGACCGAGCCTTCCCTCTCCTTAGGTGAGTATCTGACTTTTTCTTTTTAATCCGGTACCCATTGGCTTTAAATACCTCATCCGTTCAGAGGATCTTCCAACCCTAGTTCATGCCTTCATCACATTAAGGTTGGACTACTGCAATGTTCTTTACACAGGCCTTCGAAAGAAAGACTTACGCCGCCTGCAATCAGGACAGAATGCCGCCGCAAGGCTGTTAACGAGCCAACCCCGCCATTGCCACATAACACCAACCCTGTGTTCACTCCACTGGCTACCGATAAAATGAAGAATTTTGTTTAAGATTGGCTTACTGACATCCAAATCCTTGCACAATCTGGGCCCTGGATACCTGAAGGACTTGCTGCAACTGCATCATACCCCCCACAATCTTAGATGAAAAAGATGTAACACCTTGGTCACCCCCAGAGTCCACCTCAAAACCTTTGGAGACAGAGCGTTCTGTCATGCTGTCCCTAGACTTTGGAACTCCCTGCCACACGCAATCAGGATAGCACCATCCCTGAAAGCATTTAAAGAAAACCTGAACTGAAAATGAAAAAGTCAAAATAAACATACACAAGTCATACTTACCTTCCATGTAGTCTACTCCTCAGTAGTGTTGGGCGAACAGTGTTCGCCACTGTTCGGGTTCTGCAGAACATCACCCTGTTCGGGTGATGTTCGAGTTCGGCCGAACACCTGATGGTGTTCGGCCAAACCGTTCGGCCACATGGCTGAACTAAGAGCGCATGGCCGAACGTTCCCCGAAAGTTCGGCTAGCACTGTGATTGGCCGAACGGGTCACGTGGTTCGGACCCGAACACGCTCTGATTGGCCGAACTGTCACGTGGTTCGGGTAAATAAATACCCGAACCACGTCATATCTCCGCCATTTGTTTGTGGGTTTAGCTTTGGGTAGGCAGGCAGGGTAGTTCGCGCTCCAGCCACGCTAGCCAGGGTCCCCCCAGTCTTTGTGTCGCTGCTGGGAATAGTAGTACACCGCTCGCTCAGCCACACTATATAGCATTGTGTTTACTGCCACTCTGTGTACCTCGCTCAGCCACACTATATAGCATTCTGTTTACTGCCACTCTGTGTCTGCTGGGAATAGTAGTACACCGCTCGCTCAGCCACACTATATAGCATTGTGTTTACTGCCACTCTGTGTACCTCGCTCAGCCACACTATATAGCATTCTGTTTACTGCCACTCTGTGTCTACTGGGAATAGTAGTACACCGCTCGCTCAGCCACACTATATAGCATTCTGTTTACTGCCACTCTGTGTACCTCGCTCAGCCACACTATATAGCATTCTGTTTACTGCCACTCTGTGTCTGCTGGGAATAGTAGTACACCGCTCGCTCAGCCACACTATATAGCATTCTGTTTACTGCCACTCTGTGTACCTCGCTCAGCCACACTATATAGCATTGTGTTTACTGCCACTTTGTGTCTGCTGGGAATAGTAGTACACCGCTCGCTCAGCCACACTATATAGCATTGTGTTTACTGCCACTCTGTGTACCTCGCTCAGCCACACTATATAGCATTCTGTTTACTGCCACTCTGTGTCTGCTGGGAACAGTACTACACCGCTCGCTCAGCCACACTATATAGCATTGAGTTTACTGCCACTTTGTTTCTGCTGGGAATAGTAGTACACCGCTCGCTCAGCCACACTATATAGCATTGTGTTTACTGCCACTCTGTGTACCTTGCTCAGCCACACTATATAGCATTGTGTTTACTGCCACTCTGTGTCTGCTGGGAACAGTAGTACACCGCTCGCTCAGCCACACTATATAGCATTGTGTTTACTGCCACTCTGTGTCTGCTGTGAACAGTAGTACACTGCCGCTCACTCAGTCACCCCATTACTATATAGCATTGCTGGGATCTGTAGTACTCTGCTCACCCACCCATAACATTGTACTGCCAGTCACTGTGTATATTGCTGGGATCTGTAGTACTTCACTCACCGTCAACCACTATATAGCATTGCGTACTCTGCCAGTCAGTGTGTATATTGCTGGGATCAGTAATACTCCACTCAACGTCAACAATTATATGAGCTCACCATGAGTTCCTCAGAGACCTCCGCTGTGAGCAGCACTCCCAACAACAGCCACTGCCCCACGCAAGCTATAACATCCACCCCAGCAGCCAGTGGTCAGCAGCAGCCCTCCCCGGAGGAGAACGTTGTGTCCATCGGTCCGGCGCCAGAGCGATTATTGAGGGCTGCCATTGAGGAGATGATGGGGCCTGATGTGGAGGAGGAGGTCGGGCTCAGGCCAGCATCCCAAGTTAATGTTGAGGACGATGAGGGGTCTGTGTCTGGGGATGTTGGGGTGGCAGAGGTGGTGGGTGGGTCAGACTCAGGAGAAGAGTTGTATGATGAGGATGATGATCGGGACCATCTGTATGTGCCTCAGAGTCCGACCCCGGAAAACATGTTGTATCGTGTGTTTAGGTACTAAAATCTGCGTTCCCACTTCCCAGTACTGCCCGGGTCCACGGATCCATATAATTTTTTGGGCAGCACTATCAAACTGTGGTACTATGAGTGAGTTGCCATGGTCCTTCTGTGCTGTCACACTCACCGTCTGTCTGCAGATGGATTGTTCAACACAGCTACGCCATCTGACATGTAGTCCTTGACCATCTTCTCCAGACAATTGGTGTTGGAGGACGTGGAACTGCCCGATTGCTGTTCTGTGGGCTGCTGCATGGGTGTCAGAAAATGTTCCCACTCCAAGGACACTGCCAATACCATTCCCTTTTGGGCACTAGCAGCAGCTTGTGTTCTTTGCTGCCCTCCTGGTCCTCCTGGGTTTGCTGAAGTCAGTCTGTCGGCGTACAACTGGCTAGAGAAGGAGGAGGATGTCAATCTCCTCTTTAAAGTCTCCATCCTCAAGGGCCTGCTGGAATTGTTCCATTTTTGACCTGTCTGACACTTTCTTCAATCAGTTTTTTAACATTGTGTTTGTATAAACTGGGTATAAACCCAGTAATTGGTGTTGTCCAGAATAATGAATAATAATGAATAGTGAATAATGCGCGGGCCGCGTTCAATGCAGTCTAGCATGAATTGAGCCATGTGTGCCAGAGAATCCTGCCAGATTCCTCTGTCTTCATGTTCTTGTGAGCGTTGTGATTGTTGTGATGCACCATATTCGTCACCAGCATCACTTTCTTCCTCTTCTGCTGTCCATTCCCGCTAAATTGTGGAAGTCCAACGTGCACCGCTCTGTCCCTCGGCAGTGGGGGCATCCAATTCCTGCTCCAACTCCAGCTGTTCCTCGTCCTGTTCTTTGTCATAGCTGGGACCAGCGTTTCCTGAGGCAGGTTGCCTGATGTTGGTATCATCACGCTGATCGTTTTCATCTTCAGATTCCCCCACTTGCATCATGCCAGCGGTTTCCATCTTCAACATTGATTTCTTCAGTAAACACAGCAGTGGTATTGTAATGCTGACTGTAGAGTTGTCACTGCTCAGTCACAAGCAACGTGGATTGCTCAAAATTTTGGAGGACTTGGCGGAGATCCAACATGGTGGCCCAATCAGATCCACAGAAGCTTGGTAGCTAGCTGCTGGAATGCGCCTCGGCACTGCGCAAAAGCGTGCTAGCATGTGCAGCGTAGAATTCCAGCGCGTAGGGAGGGACATCACCCAGCGAGCGATGGTGCGCTAGATTGAAGCGCTCCTGCATCTCTTGGTGAGTCCTTCAGAAGCGGCACTGGACTTTAAAAAATGTTTGTTTGTTTTTTTCCTTCAACAGAAGATCTGCCACGTTGGAGTGAGGAGGACGCCGCCGACCCCGACACCAAGCTGAACCCCGGCGAACTCCAAGCAGAGGATCTTCAGGAACCCTCAAGGCTTTGAGCAAGCTGAGGAGGATCAGCAGTCCCGACGAGACCTCTCCTCATATGTGACTGTGTGCAGTGGAGTAGAGCTCCCCAGAACAACCTCTCACTTGTCACTGGTCACTTTGTCACTTTGTCATTTTGTCACTTTGTCACTTTGTCACTTGTCACTTTGAATGACAAAGTGACAGTCACTTTGTCACTGGTCACTTTGTCACTTTGTCACTGGTCACTTTGTCACTTTTCACTTTGTCACTTGGTCACTTGTCACTTGGTCACTTGGTCACTTGTCCAGATGATCTCGGTACACCTCCTGCGATTCAAATTCCTGCACACATTGCTCTGGGATTTGGGTGTGATGAATGATGCATCTAACTGGCCACCGGAGGCAATTAAGGCCTTCAAAACATTGAAAGCAGCTTTCTGTTCCGCCCCCATTTTGCGTCATGTTGAGTTGTTGACGTCATGTTCATCCTCGGCCTCGCCTTGCATTTCAGTGCGAGGTGCATTTTCCACAGAAAAAGGTTGTGAATCCGGGCACAACATTTGTGGCTGTTCCATTGACCTTTCACAGGTAGAAGATTGTGAGGGTGGGAATAGCTCCTCCGAATAGCCCATTGTGTCCTGAAAACTACTCATTGCATTGCTTTGCGCACGCATTTTTTTGTCCTCATGCAAGGCCTGAGTTGCGCCTGAAAGCGTGGCCTTCTCCTCCTGCGCCTCCTCCTGTTCCATCACGTCTGCTGCTGCTGGGTTAGCGTTGCCGCCCGGTCCCTGTTTATTGAACCTCTTATCTTTATTACATTTATGACTGCATGGCGGTACAAAGCATGCTATCCGCACGCTTCTTGTCCTCATGCAAGGCCTGGGTTGTTGTGTCTCAAAGCGTGGCCTTCTCCTCCTGCGCCTCCTCCTGTTCCATCACGTGTGCTGCTGCTGCTGCTGGGTTAGCGTTGCCGGTCCCTGTTTATGGAACCTCTCATCTTTATTACATTTATGACTGCATGGCGGTAAAAAGCATGCTATCCGCACGCTTCTTGTCCTCCTGCAAGGCCTGGGTTGTTGTGTCTCAAAGCGTGGCCTTCTCCTCCTGCGCCTCCTCCTGTTCCATCACGTGTGCTGCTGCTGCTGCTGGGTTAGCGTTGCCGGTCCCTGTTTATGGAACCTCTCATCTTTATTACATTTATGACTGCATGGCGGTAAAAAGCATGCTATCCGCACGCTTCTTGTCCTCATGCAAGGCCTGGGTTGTTGTGTCTCAAAAAGCGTGGCCTTCTCCTCCTGCGCCTCCTCCTGTTCCATCACGTGTGCTGCTGCTGGTGCTGGGTTAGCGTTACCAGTCCCTTTTCCTGGAACCTCTTCTCTGTATTACATTTATGACTGCATGGCGACAAAAAGCATGTTACCTGTGCAAAGAAACATGACATTTTCCACATTTAAAAGACAGTTTTTCCTTTGAAACTTTACAATCAATTTTCTCAAAAACTATAAGCTCTTTTTCAAATATTTTTTTTTCCTCTTGTACCCACTCCCAAGGTGCACATACCCTGCAAATTTGGGGTATGTAGCATGTAAGGAAGCTTTACAAAGCACGAAAGTTCAGGTCCCCATTGACTTCCATTATGTTCGGAGTTCGGCGCGAACACCCGAACATCGCGGCGATGTTCGGCGAACGTTCGCGAACCCGAACATCTAGGTGTTCGCCCAACACTACTCCTCAGTGTCTTTCTCCTGTCCCGCGTCCTGTTTGTTCACTGTGATCAAGGAAATTTTCCGTCCTCCATTTTGAAAATGGCCATTACCCATAACAGCTTTCTGGTCAGCACACAGTTAAACTGTAACATCGCCCACTTGAGCCATAGGGAAACATGGACATTACCTGGTACATCAGTTTTCCTCTCAGCTATAACTGACAGCAACTGATATTTTATTGACAGCAACTGATATATTTCAGATCTGACAAAATATTGTCAGAACTGGAAGGGATTATTGTCAGAAGAAAATGGTGAGCTTCTGAAAGGTACTGATGGCAAGGTAACTATGTAATATTCATTTGAAGTTACCTCATGTGTTTATTTTAAATATTTTTACTCAGTACAGGTTCTCTTTAAGTCTAAACTGAAAACCCACCTCTTCAGTCTGGCATTTATGAACACCTGACCATCTCCTCTGTAACACAGTCCAGCCTGCAACCCTGTATTTATCTGAGAAACTATGCGCTTTGAGTCCTATGGGAGAAAAGCGCTTTACAAATGTTATTGTATTGGTTGTAGTTTTTCTGTGCAGAAAACGCATAGAAAAACTGACGAGTGGAGACAGGCCCTGAGAGTAGGAACACACTAGGCAGAATCGCATATGCGTTTTCCATAGCCCATGGTGGAAAACGCATATGCGATTCTGCCTAGTGTGTTCCTACCCTCAGGCCCGGTTCACACTTGCGGTGGCCCTCCGGAATCGCCGTGCCGGAGCCGCACCGCTTGCAGAACGGACGGAACGGACGCACGGCATAGCAATGAAAGCCTATGCGTCCGTTCTGCCGAACCGGAGCCGGACCGGATCCGGGCCGGATCCGGACTCCAGCCTCCGTTCCAACATGCGCTATTTTTTCATCCGGCTCCTCCGGCAGCCGTATCCGGGGCGGAGCCGGACTGCACCATCCAGCCAATACAAACCAATGGGAACCGGAGAGCGCACAACACACAGGCTGAGAAATCCGGATGTTCTACCCCACTTCCTATGGGGATTGTTGCGGCGATATTGGATGGGGACACATGGGCAAGCATTTTGGAGTGGAGCAGCACAGCTCGATCCGGATCCGGAGATGTTGGCAGCATGTCGCAGGTGGAGGTGAGTGCTAAACAGCAGAGGGCCTGATTCCACAGGTCCCCCTTCTGCTGACCTCCCAGACCCCCAACTTTTTTTTTGTTTTTAACGTTTTTTTGCCAAACGGATCCGGATCGCATCCTGATGGACACCTGATGCAACCTGACCGGATCCGGATCGGATCCGGATCAGAACCGTACGGTTCCGATCCGGATCCGGTCCGGATCCGGTCAGGTCATCCGGTCCGTTTGGCAAACAACCGCAAGTGTGAACCGGGCCTCAGGGTTAGGTCACATGTAGAGGAATCCACAGGTCTCAAATGCATGAAGTTTTATGGGAAGCAGCCAGTCATTATGCTGTATCACCACAATTAGTGGTTTAAAGCTTGGAGCATAGCTCCCATTTTAAGAGTCGAGTCCGGACTGGAATCGTGTATTTGCACCTTAGGGTTGCGTGTCAGGAAGGAGGGGGGGTTTGGGTTAGGCATCAGGAAGGGGGGTTTTAGCATTGTAGAAAAATCCAACAGAAAACAGTGCCCAGATACACCTGTACTGGGGATTCTGCCGGTGCCTGGCCTCGACCGGATTGCTCTACGGTCTTTTTATACATCTGATGAAGGCGTGTCCGTAACATGTACTGTTTGTTCCGCAATACAGCATCTTTTGCAGCCAGTTGAGTGCTGCCTCTTTTTTCATTTTTTTAGGTTCTGGGATTAGGCATTGGAGGGGAGAGGATTCTGTTTGAAAGTTGGGTTAGGTTAAGTTGTTGTAAAATATCGTAAATATATGTAAGAAAATAGTAAATATATAGTGATATTTTATCATGACAATTTACACTATTTACACTTTAAAAGCGAAGAATATTAGTAGATATTAACAATAAATGAAATAACAAAAATGGGTGCCCATTTTTCCTTGTGCCTCTATTTCATGTATGCAGGGAAACCACAAGCAAGTAGTATCTCCCTCTGTGCAAAGAAATCTCTGTAAACTAACATTCTGTACAGATGACCTGGCAGAACTAAAGAGGTCACCACCAGTGATAAATCTCCGAATGTAAATCAGAGAGAGGAAAGATTTTACAATGAGTAAACACTGACTAAATAATCTATAAATAAATATTGTAAAAAATAAGCATTTTTATTCATTATGTCATTTTCACTGCAGTTCCTCTTTAAAGGACAACCGAGGTGACATGTGATATGATGAGATAGACATGTGTATGTACAGTAATCATAACCTTCTCACTAATATAAACCCCTTCATACTCACCTAACCTACCCCCCCCCCCCCCCCCCCCCCCAAGGTAAACTGCTTCCTGATGCCAGCCTCCTCACTAATGTAAACCCCTTCGCCATGCCTAACCTAACCTTCCCTTCAATGTAATCCATCCACTTTCTAATGTGTAACCATAACCTCCTCACTAATATAACCCCCTACGCCATGCCTAACAGTAACCTCCCATCAATCTAATCCATCTACTTCCTAATGTGTAACCATAACCTTCTCACTAATATAAACCCCTTTCCCATGCCTAACCTAACCTCCTACTTCCTAATGCCAACGTCCTCACTAATACAAACCTCTTCCTCACACCTAACCTACTCCCCCCTCCAATGTAAACCACTTCCTGATGTCTAACCCTAGCCTCCTCACTAATATACTGTAAACCCCTTCTTTTTCGCCTAAACCTAACCTCCTAACACTAGCTGGTAAACCTGTCTTCCCTACCATAACAGAAAGGAAACGAAGCCTAACACTAACCTCTACTCACTTAAATTTGCCCCCTTATAGACTCCCTTATAGGCAAGTAGGTGTCGGGTTTAAAGAGAATCTGTATTGTTAAAATCGCACAAAAGTAAACATACCAGTGCGTTAGGGGACATCTCCTATTTCCCTCTGTCACAATTTCGCCGCTCCCCGCCGCATTAAAAGTGGTTAAAAACAGTTTTAAAAAGTTTGTTTATAAACAAACAAAATGGCCACCAAAAACAGGAAGTAGATTGATGCACAGTATGTCCACACATAGAAAATACATCCATACACAAGCAGGCTGTATACACCCTTCCTTTTGAATCTCAAGAGATCATTTGTGTGTTTCTTTCCCCCTGCAGTTCTCATGCACTGAAGTTTCAGGCTGCTCGTTTCTTCCTGCAAACAGCTTTGCCTTTGTCTGTAATTCCTCAGTATGTGAAAGCCCAGCCAGCTCAGAGGACGATTTATCCAGCTTGTAAAAGAGAAGAGAGAAGCTGCCCTGATCTAAATAATACACAGGCAGTGTGCATAGAGGGGCCTGGAAGGGGGAGTTCATAGCAGAACCACAACACTGAAGAACTTGGCAGCCTTCCAGACACAGGCTGACATGTCTGACAGGGGAAAGATACATTGATTTATTACAGAGACTGTGATAGTAGAAAGTGCTGCAGTAAGCCAGAACACATTAGAATAGCTTTTGGAACTTGTAGGATGATAAAAAACAGGATGCCATTTTTGTTACGGAGTCTCTTTAAGTGAAGTTTGTTACCATTTTGCCTGCTCTTTAACCAAGATACGCATTGTCACATTATTTCAAGTGTATGTTAGAAAATTACCTTTCCTTTTCTTCCACTTGCGATAAAGACAGTACACGACATACACTATGGGAATGATGACTAAAATGATGAAGTATAAATATTCTAATTTGAAAAGACCTGAAATCAAGAAATGAGAAATAAAGCTCAATAAGCATAATGCAATGATAAACAAACATCAATTAACACGTAATTCAGATATTTTTTCCATCAGGCACAAATAAATGCTGCACATTTAGTCTTGCTTGTAGAGCAATTTTTGCATGATAACATTTGTTTTCACTGTATTTTTCTTTTACCAGGTACTTAGGGTCAGGTGGGGAGAAGCATGGGGTGGTCATCTCGGTAACAGTAAAAAAGGGCGCAGGAGGCTAGTGGACAAATCGGGCGCCGCCATTCACTCCTATAATAAATATCGTTTAATGGGCGCCCGATAGGAAAAAAGGGCGCCGGAGAAAAATAACGTTTTAAAAGCGGCGCCCGGAGACTTAATGTTTTATTACTGCTTCTCATGATTACACATTATTTAATGATTTATACATTTTTAAATATTATTTTTAAACGAAAAACAGTACAATATTTTTTTTCAAACATTATTTTTAAACGAAAAACAGTACAATTTTTTTTTTTTTTTACATTATTTTTAAACGAAAAAACCAACAGGGGGGTCTTAGGTTTAGGCACCAACAGGGGGGTCTTAGGTTTAGGCACCAACAGGGGGGTCTTAGGTTTAGGCACCAACAGGGGGGTCTTAGGTTTAGGCACCAACAGGGGGGTCTTAGGTTTAGGCACCAACAGGGGGTCTTAGGTTTAGGCACCAACAGGGGGGTCTTAGGTTTAGGCACCAACAGGGGGGTCTTAGGTTTAGGCACTAACAGGGGGGTCTAGGGGTTAGGGGTAGGTACAGGGAGGGTTACTTAGGCACCAACAGGGGGGTCTTAGGTTTAGGCATCAACAGGGGGGTCTAGGGGTTAGGGGTAGGTACAGGGAGGGTTACTTAGTAATTTTTTTTTAAACGTTATTATACGTTTCACTATTTAAACGAAAGATTAACGTTTTTACAATTGCCGATTTAATGCACATTATTTAATGATTTATAACTTTATAAAACATTAATTTTAAACGAAATACAGTACAATACATTTTTAAACGTTATCCATGCATATCGTTTAAAACCCCGCGCCCTTTTTTCCCAGCGCCCCTTTTTAACGTACGCGGTCATCTCATAATGTGATGTTTACAGTTAAAGTGAAGGTCTGAGGTGAAAAATAATCAAAAAACTACTTACCTAGGGCTTCCTCCAGCCCCTTACAGCCGTCCTGTGCCCTCGCCGCAGCTCCACTCCCTGCCGGTGTCCTGGGGTCCCCTCCGGTACGAGAAGCCTACTTGCGCCCAGCGTGCACCTCACGTAGTCACACTGACATCATCCGGACTGTACTGCACCTGCGCAGGCGCAATAGTTCTGTGCCTGCGCAGTACAGTCCAGATGAGGTCAGTGTGACTCAGTGAGCCGCATGCTGAAGCGCAAGCAGATGCCGACCTGGCTGCGGCGAGGGCACAGGTTGGTTGCCAGGGGCTGGAGGAAACCCCAGGTAAGTAGATTTTTTATTTTTATTCATCTTGGACCTATCTTAGGAGTTTAGCACAGCAGAATTTCACTTAAAAGGATACCAAGCAGATTTGTAAAATCACAATTTGTACTTACCTGGGGCTTCCTCCAGCCTACCGTAGGCCGTAACATCCCCTCGCGTCCTCCTGGCTCCTCTCCCAGTCCTGCTGTCGGCTCCGTTAGTTGGTGACTTTCACTTGAAGTCGCCAGTATGAGTCCCCGCCGCGCTCGTTATGTGTCATCACGCCGGCCACTACGCGTCATCACACCGTGCGGCGTGAGAGTCCTGCTCATGGTTCAGAGTTAGAGAACCCCGCATGCGCAGGACTCTCACGCCGGCCAGCATGATGACGCGTAGCGGCCGGCATATTGATGTGTAACGTGCGTGGCGGGGACTCGTACAGAGGGAAGTCGCCAATTAATGGAGCCACCAGCGGGCCCGCTAGAGGAGCCAGAAGGACGCTGGGGGACCGCACTGCCTACAGTGGGCTGGAGAAAGCCCCAGGTAAGTAAAAATTGTGATTTTCTAAACCTGTTCAGTATCCCTTTAAAGAGGAACTGTAACCTCGGATTGAACTTCATCCCAATCAGTAGCTGACACCCCCTTTCCCACCAGAAATATTTACCTTTTCTCAAATAGATCATTGGGGGGCTGTATGTAGTTTTTGAAGTTTTTTTTTTTATTGTTTGCCTTACCTTAACCACATCAAAGCAGGGCAGCATACAGTGCAAAATATAGCTACAAATAGCTGGTGATTTGTAGCCGTATTTTGCACTGTGGGCGGCCTCGACTTCCTATATTTATTGGGCACTGCAAATTTCCCCTCATTATCGATATTCCTATGGGCACCTACGGCGGTGCTCAAACTTCCACCACTAGCAGCCACCCAAATATCCTGCTTCCATGGGAAGGGCAAATGCTTTGTTACATGCAGAGCAGGGAGAAACTGGACAAGAATTAATGGTGAGACTCTGAAGAGCTTTAGCTAAAGGGCTGGCCATGAGCATCCAATCCATCAGCAGCTGCAGAGGAGATGTGGGCGGGGTCAGCTCCCTGTTCACAGTGAAAGACTGGCTGGTACCAGCTCCTCCCTGACTACCTCATGTGGGTGATGATGGGATGGGGGAGGAGTTTGAACAACTCACAGACTCCTATCCATTCCAACCAAACTGCATCTGATATTCACAGTCTGTTTTGCAAACTGAGTAAGCCAAGTAATAATAAATAAATAATGTAAAAATAGAGTATATGCAATGCAGAAAACCTTGTATATATTCCACACAATATGCATTAAAAATGAGCCTGAACCAAGGATTTTAGCAGAATGTATTATACAGAAATACTTGTGTGATTACTGGTGTTTTCCCAAGCCAGTTGTTCTGAACTCTTTCTTTGCTCTTAACTGTTGGTGAGATGGGAGTAATTACTCCAGATGCCATATACACAGAACCATGTGTCATCAGACCCTATACCCTGTGTCATGGCATTTAACCCAAGTACCCAACAAAGCAGTCTGGTTGCTGCTGGAAGCAATCATTTGCCACAATGTTTCCCACAATGCATCGCTACTGAATATGCAAATAATCCCTTTATGCCCCTGAAGCCAAGTTTACACCCAGAACAACTGGTGTCTAGCAAACCTATACCTTATACAGTGTTCCCCAACAGTGCATGTTTTGTGGAAATGCACAGAGGTAGTTAATCAGCTCTGCTGAGACACTAATTTCCTCACCTGTGCATGTTTGTGGTTATCTGCAAAACATGTACTGTTGCTGGGCCTTGAGGACAGGGTTCAGGAATTCTGCCTTAGAACATTTACAGAGCCACATCAACCCAACATGCAGACAGCCTGTTTCTGACTGTTGGTCCTCATCAGTGCATGGCAGGGATTGATATGGCTCTATGAGATAGGACTTGGACCAGTACAACAGAATAACCAGATAGCTCACAAATGGTGTATGAGCTCAGAGCCTGCGCTTCTATTGCTAAGGTGGTTACAGCACTTACGAATATTGTTCCATTCAGTGGCGTCGGTAACAAGCTTGGGGCCCCAGTGCGAATGGGACTCCAAAGAAGTGTATTATATGGTGTCCCAAAACCAACCAAGGACAACTGCGGTGCATGAGAGGAGTAAATAGAGTAAGGAAACAGTTTATTAGGGTTACCACTATTCATTGCACATACAGAAGTGTTCACTAACTGTGTAGCACCGGTGAAAAGCTAATAAGATGGATGAAGGAGGGCCCCTAGGGGACCCCTCTAGTTCAGAGGCCGCAGTGCGGCCCCAACCCCTGCATCCCCTATTGCTACGCCACTGGTTCCATTCATCTGAATGGTGTGCTGAATTCCTAACATAGGAATCGTGTGCTGAAAACCTTGAGGCTGGGTTCAGCCACATCACTTCTCCCATCTCCACTACCAGATACAAGTGTAATTGCTGGACATTCTGTGATTCAGGGATTAGATTGTGAGACCCTCTGAGGGACAGTTGAGTGGCAAAACAATATATACGCTGTACAGCGCTGCATAATATGTCAGCGCTATATAAATACTAAATAATAAAAATAATAATAATATCTCCATGAGGCCCTGGAGGTGAAGTAGATAATACATTCTTACCACCTGAGGGTCCCTGGAAATGAAACACATGTAACCAAGTACCGTTTCCTCGTCCTGCATCCAGCACCGGTATTTCTATAGTGATGTGACAGATATACAGTCCACTATCATTCTCTGTCACAGGATGAAGAGTCATCACTGATGTGTCATTTGTAACTGTACAAGAAACTCTATTATTTGTAGCTGTGCAAGAACTTCTATTGTGGTCCATTGTGGTCATATTTTTCTGACTGGGCCACAAGCCACGAGACAATTCAGTTCCATTTTCTTCCTCGCTAGGTGAATATTTCGTCCAATTCACTCTGATCCGTCTGGCGTTTGTATAATTCCAGCGGCAGGTTACAGTGGCCGTATCCCCTGGATGGTGAGTGACATTGTTTGGATCCTGGCTGACCAGCATCTTCCCAATAGCAAAGTCTGCTGACACAAAATACAAGATTAGCTTGTGGTAAAGCCTGGGAAAATTAAAGTGGACCTGAACTCAGCACTGCCTCTCTGCTCTAAAAGATAAGAAACAGCATAATAACCTTTAAAGAAAAACATTTATTTGTTACAGCTGATACAAATCCTGCAATAATTATGCAGTGTGTCATTTATTGTTAAAAATGCAGTGTGTCTATTTCCTGCTTTCATGGAAGCAGACAACGGGTTAACATCCTATTTTTACCAAAGTTTCTATGCTGAGGCAGCCAGCTGATGCAGCTGAGAGATCAAATTACAGTGGTGATTAGACACAGATGAGAGGGAATAAGACAAGCTAAACTCTCTAAATTCATACAGGGTGCATTTCTCTCTGTTTTCCTTTTGTCCCGTTTAAGAGCTTAGGTCCACTTTAAGAAACTTTCTCACTATCTCAAAAGTTGAGAAGGAAAATTATTATTTTTATTAACTGTAATATATAGGCACTTTTAAGCAATGCCACTTACCTCTACCCTATGGATATGAGTTAACTGGGCAATTTACATTCTCTTTCTATGTACACTATACATAGATCCTGGGCACTGAGACAAAGTCAGAGGGTGGAGAAACACAAGAAAGTTAATGGTGATGAATACATTAAGTACCAACTGGGCCTCCTCATCTCCAGGGTCCCATAGCAGCTGCTAAGGCTATTGCTACGCCCATGCTGAGCGCACAGTTCAACTGCTCATGGAAATGAGCCCCTAAGGTTAGAAGTTTACAGTGGATTCTAAATCCCACCTCTTTTACAGAATGCAAAGTCACAGCGCTCTGAGTCCCCAGGGAGAAAAGCGCTATAAAATTACTATTATTGTTATTATTATACTCGGTATAAGTGGACGCCAATGGAGAGCCTGGCAGAGATGGGAAGCACAGATTAAATATGGTTAGTGCAAAATATGTTTTCACAGTCGGAAATGTACCCTTTTTCATACCCTGTACTCTTTTTCTTTTTTTTTTTCAGTAAGTTTCACAATGTACGCATCAGAAATCAGTGAATTATAAATGTGCAATTACGCAAAATTGGTGTGCACTCATCCCCAATGTCATTGATCCAATATAAAAAAGGCAGTGAGTAGTGAATTAACTATCCTGCCAGTGCTGGTGCTGTGAGCACTGTGCTCAAAACAGGAAGAATTCCCAGCAGTTTGAAGTCAGCATCGCACAGTTACCTATGCGTAGAGTTACCAGTTCTGGCAGAAGTAAAATACATTACTTATTTCTGTCCTGAATGGATTTAGCTAAATGTATTAACACACCTTAACTGATCTTTATATGTTTTTAAAGGAAACAAGAGCTGAGGAAAAAAAAAGTTTTATACATACCTGGGGCTTCCTCCAGCCCCATGCGCACCGATCGCTCCCATGCCGCTATCATCAGTCTTCTCCCTCTCCTGTACCGGGTCTCGTAACTTCCTCCAGTGGCGGCCAGTCTGACGCAAGTGAAGTGCACTATTTATATATATGCTCAGGAGCCGCCGGAGAGATACTTAGGGGGCGCACTTCTCTTGCGCAGACTGGCCACGACTAAAGGAAGTTACGGGGCCCGGTACAGAAGACGGAGAAGACTGAGGACGGCGGCGTGGGAGCGATCCGTGCACATGGGGCTGAAGGAAGCCCCAGGTATGTATAAAAGTTTTTTTTTTTTCCTCAGCTCTGGTACACTTTAAGGCTTTATAATAGTTCATGTTTTCAGGTCTCTTCATGGGTAAAAAATATAACACTGTTTTCTTTGAGGCAGCACAAAACAGCACCAGCAAATTTGGGTGCACCATGCCCCACCATAGGCCTAAATGTAAATTGCAGCTATAGCAGCGCTCAGACAGTAATTTGGGCGCCAGTGATAGACAGTGCTTAGATTGCTATACAAACAGTGTAATTCGGCCGCCAGCAATAGCTGGCAGGCAAATTACGTCTTTCCCCTGAGTTCATGACAACTTGGAGGGGGGGATAGTAATTAACGCCGCTGGAATTTTTGCAGGAGCAGAGTGAGTTGTGTTTAGGCTTTGCCCTGCGCCCAAATTTCCCAGTGGCTTTTTGCATGTATGCGTTTTCTTAGCTTAAGAGTGTAGCTGCTAAATACAGTTCAGCTTTTGCCTGACCACATCTCATAACCACGGCACCATTCCAGTAACAGCACTTACTGGCAACCAGTTCTGTTTCAGGGCATTATTCCTTTATATGGACTGTGGCATTTTACACGCTTTGGGGATGTGAGAGCTATCTTGTTATTACACTTTTGGTTTGTAGTCTACATGGCCAATAGTTATTTATTTTTTTGACTGATAAGACTTTGTTTAGGCGAGACACAAAGTTTTACGTTTATCTTAGAATTCTTTTTTTATATCGACAAAACTATTTTACAGTGTACCCTGCAGTGACATGTGATATGATGGGGTAATTACATGCACATATAGTACTAGCCCTACACACAGCTTGTAAAATTTAGTCCAGTTTTCTGAAAAGTAAATAGAAGCTAAAAGGGTTATATCTGTCAGGAAAATGGGAGATAACAAGGTTTTACTGTAAAAAAAAAAAAAAAAAGTTCAAAGGGTCAATAATTATGTATCTTTTTCAGCTTAAAGGGTAAAGTGTGAATTCTCAACAGCTGCTATGACAGTCTGATGCAATCTTAAAAATAAAGCAATACAATTTAACATAAAAATATGAGACTCTTTTCTTTACTACTAATGTTCTTTCTATCATCCGTTATACACATACAATTCATTATCTTGTAAGTTTATTTTCACTTCAGGTTCACTATAAGTAGTCAGAAAAATTCCGAGCTTATCTCTAGTGTTATGGCAATGGATGCACTGCGTGCTGAAAATTCATGCAGCTCTGCGCTGCAACAAATGCGTAGCCAGTACATTGTACAGTATTGTGCTCACATCTGATGAAGCACATTCACTGTAAAGCAGCACTACAATCATTTAGTGTTGATATTATCAATATAGGTTTAATTCATAGCACAAGAATCCAGAATCACTGGACCTCATTTTGGTGATATCACTCCTATTAAAGGACACTTGGAGTGAGAGGGAAATGGAGGCCGCTGTATTTCTTTCCTATTAAGTTTTTAACTGCCAATTATTTTTTTATGTGTACTGTATAACCAGCCACATATTTCTGTATCTCCCCCAGCCTGCCAGTGTGCCTCCCGCAGCCTAATGCAGAGTGGCACAGGGACTGCTTTGATATTTACCTGATCTGGACACAGCTCTCCTCTTCCACCAAGTGGTGCTGTAATGTTGACACAGTGTTTTCTGCTCTCTCCACAATTGTTCTAATGACTGCATCTGCTCGGCTACTTATAACGAATCATACAAAGTTTTGTAGACAGCCCTTATTCAGTGTGCAACAGGGTCTTGTGTACAGTGCGTAGCCCCCAACCTCTCTAGCCCTCCCCAAGTGTTCTGTACTGTAGTGAGGCTGGAGGAGTGTGCAGAGCTAGTTCTGCTCCATCAGAGATGGACAGAGTGAGTGTAATAAGAAGCTGTAGCTGGGAGCACTGGCGTAACAATAGGGCCTGCAGCCCCTGCCCCCGCGGAGGGGCCCGGGCCCCCCTGGGGCCCGCTCGGGGCCGTTTTGGGGGGCTGGAGGGGTCGCAGCATGAGGGAAGAGCCATGGCCACATTAGGTGGGAAGGGGGGACGGTCTCCCCCTCCCTCATCTCGGGGCTGTCCCCTCTGCGCTCCCCTCCAGCATCAATACATTTGGGTATGCCCTCCCCACCGAATGTGGCCATAGCTCTCCCCTCATGCTGCGACCCCTCCAGCCCCCATAACGGGCACACTCTTCTGTCGTTTTCTGTGTGCGTTTTTCTACATGTGTTTTCTGCACACCATGGGCCATATGCAATTCGAGGAGATAAGAAGCTGAAAACATGCGAGCTTCTTATCTCCTCACATCGCTCAGGATTTACCGGCAAATTCAATTGCCAGTTTCACCTGAGCGATGTCCTTGCGTAAAGGAGCATAACTCAGGCGAATACTGGGTATTCGCTGAGCGATGCTCCTGTGTGGCCAGCGATGTGGAGCGAGGCATTAGTGCTGGGGAGCTGTCCTTCAGCACCACACCACTGCAGCCCCCGGGAGATGCGCGCATCGTCGCAAGGCTCTTCCCCGCCGCCCGTCGCCTCCTGCCGCTCCTCGCTGCTGGGAAATTCTGAAAAAACATACCTCCGTCGTTCCCGTCTCTCCGCATGTCCCACGCCGCTCCTCCGCTCATCTCTGTCTCTGTGAGTATTCTTGGAGCCCGGCAAAGCATCTTTGAGTCTCCTGCCGGGGCTCCCCATTCCTCCACTAGGTGGCCCAATGAGAATCATCCTGATTCTAATTGGACCAATGAGAATCAGGATGATTCTCATTGGGCCACCTAGTGGAGGAATGGGGAGCCCCGGCGGGAGACTCAAAGATGCTTTGCCGGGCTCCAATACTCACAGAGACAGAGATGAGCGGAGGAGCGGCGTGGGACATGCGGCGAGCCGGAACGATGGAGGTATGTTTTTTTGTTACATTTTAAATAGGTAAGGAGTCAAAACTGACTCCTTTACCTATTTAAATCCCTGGCATCTGGGGTTTCCTTAGTAAAGGAGGCTCCCAGATGCCAAAAACAGCCCGCTGACAGCAGCGATAGGTCTTTTCGCCTGCTCAGAGCAGGTGAAAAGTTAGCACCTATGTTTGGCGGGAAGCATCGCTTCCCGGGGGGTGCAAAATGCAATTGCACAGGGGGAAAGGAACTTGCTGGGCGATTATATCGCCCAAGCGAGTTCTTTTCCGCCCTGGGGGGTGTTAAATGCAATTGCATTAGGCGACCTTGCTGACGCCTAATTTAAGAACTCGCCAGCACTTAGCGCTGGCAAGTTTGGTAATTGCATAGGGCCCCATGGCCCATATGCAGTTCACTTTTTCTCCTGAGTTTTCTCCTAGGTGATATTTTCCCACCTTGTCATATAATGCCTTTTAAACCACCTTGCTGGCAAGAAAGTTCTCAAAATAATGTTAACTGTACTTTTTCACCAATTTTTGGAAACTTTTTCAATTGTAAAATGCTGAAAAGTTATTTTATAAAGAGAAGATGAAAATGATCTTGTAGGACATAACTCAGGAGAAAAAGTTAATTCAATATTGGCCCATTTTTTTTGTATGTGTGAAAACATACACATTTATCACAGGAGCTAATGTAATTGTTAGAGACAATGGGCCTGATGCAATTGTCAAACTCGCCAGTGTTAAAGGGACTCCGAGCAGTGCAGAAACTATGGAAAGATGCATATCATTTTAAAGCTCTCTTTCTCCTCTTTCCAATGATATATAAAACTCTGCCCTACGTCTTTTAGTTTTCGCTATTTTCGCGATTGAAATTGCCGCGGCTGCGATTTCAATCGCGAAAATAAAGAAAACTAAAAGCCGTAGGGCAACGATTTAGGAGTCGCCAGAAAGAGGAGAAAGAGAGCTTTAAAATGATATCCATCTTTCCATAGTTACATTGTATTATACAGGGCGACCGTTTCTGCTGAATTGAGCTGCTGCCTGCTGACACTGGGGAAAGTGTCGTCCTGTGTAATACAAGTAACTATGGAAAGATGGATATCATTTTAAAGCTCTCTTTCTCCTCTTTCTGGCGACACCTAAATTGTTGCTCTACGCCTTTTAGTTTTCTTTATTTTCGCGATTGAAACCGCGGCCGCGGCAATTTCAATCGCGAAAATACCGAAAACTAAAAGGCGTAAGGCGGCGATTTATATATCATTGGAAAGAGGAGAAAGAGAGCTTTAAAATGATGTGCATATTTCCATAGTTTCTGCACTGCTCGGAGTCCCTTTAAACACTGGTGAGTCCGATAATCAGGCTACTATAAAGTCGCCTGATTCAATTGCATTTAGCCCTAGGCAGGGTGCTAAAAGAACTCGCTTGGGCGATATTATTGCCCAGAAAGTTCCTTACACCCTATCCTATTACACTTTGCATGCCTCCGGGAAGCGATGCTTCCCGGCAGACATGAGCGTTAGCTTAGACCTGCAAAAAGCAGGTCTAAACATGCTAACGCACGACATCACCGCTGCATCTGGGGGTCTCCTTTAATAAGGAGACCCCCAGAGCTCCCCGCCGGCCGCCGCTCGTCTCCGCAACCCCCCACAAAGTTGCAAAGCTACACATTGCTTAAATTTCTTACCGCCGCTTTACACCCGTCGGCCGCCGCATGACGCAGCAAGTTCCCGCTGTGTAATTACAGTGTACGAGTTACTGTAATTACACTCATTAAGAACAGAGTCCCGGCAAAGCATCTTTGAATCAGCCGCCGGGGCTCCCCATTGGTTCACAGGCTGGACCAATGAAAATGGCTCCAATGGGCCAAATGCAATTCACTTTTTCACCTAGGAGATCATTTTTTCTCTACGATTAAAAAAATAACTTTCCAGTACTTTTCAACTAAAAAAGTACCAAAAAGTAGGTGAAAAAGGACTATCAAAATAATTTTGAGTATTTTCTTGCTTTTTGGTTGTTTAAAAGGCATTTTATTGACAAGTTTAAAAATATCACCTAGGAGAAAACTCAGGAGAAAATGTGAATTGCAAAATTCACTCAGGAGAAAATGTGAATTGCGAAAACGCTAGCGCGGCCGTGATATGAGTTATCACAATTTAGTGAATCAAGCCCAATGTGCGCAGTGCTTCACTGCTGTCTGTTCAAGTGTGCACCAGCCAATTGAATAATATTTGTTCTCGGTTTACCTGTGCAGAAAGCGAGGGGGGGGGGGGTCATCTAAAGTGCTGCAGGGGGCCCCAGTATTTTCTAGTTACGCCCCTGTGGTTTAGGTAACAGTCTGTAAAGTTAGTCAGGTTTGCTGACTTTTAGCACTCTCTAATGCTGGAAATACACGATGAGAATTTTTAGTAGATTAATGGTCCGATCAGTTTTCCGATTGATTTTCTGATCGTTTTTCTTATCGATTTCCATTCACTTCTATGAGAAGTCGATCAGAAAAACAATCAAAAATAAGATTGGACCTGTTGGAAATTATCTATCGAACCATCTGCCAAAATATCTCATGGTGTATTCCCAGAATTACGCTGGTTCTTACTTTGACCTTTGAGATTTTTTGCAAAACAAATGAAAGAGATCCAGTGCTCTTTTTATTTTCTACAAATTGTAACTTACCAAAACCACTTGTTATCTTGACAATTCTGTCAGTTTTGTGGCCACACACATTTTGTTAAAAAAAAAAAGACTTGTTTCACTTTTGACAATATTAAAGGATACCCGAACTGAAATGAGATCATGGAACACAATGGTAAACATGCCTGTGTCCCTGCTTTTTTTTTTTTTTGTAACTCCTTCAGCCCTCAGGTGTTTTCACCTTCAGGACGGAAGCAATTTTCCCTCTGTGAGCGCTCCTCCCATTCATTCGCCAATAACTTTATCACTACTCATCACATGGAAATTATCTATATCTTGGGGGGGGGGGTTTCGCCACAAATTAAGCTTTTTGTGAGCGATACTGCTTTTCAGTAATTTATTTTCTTTGCATTTTATAGGCAAATACACACACGCAAATAAAGAAAAAATACACTAATTCTATCCCTATAATTAAAAAAATAACAGTGCTACTATAAATAAAACCCACCCATTTTATTTGCCCATTAGCCCGGCTATCACAACATTTAAATTATGTTTTTAGTACAATGTATAGCCTCAATATATTATGTGGAAATAAAGCTGTACTTTTTCAGGTTTTTTTGTTTGTGCCCCATCAATTGTAAGCCTTTATGTACTAAAATAACAGTAATATACCCTCATGACATACATATTAAAAAAAAAAAAAAAAAAAAAAAAGCTGAGTCCCTAAGGCAACTTTTTATGGATTTTTTTTTCTTATGAATGGACATCGCCCGTGATCGGGGTCATGTCTATTCATTACAGGCACTGCGATTGGTTCCAGGAAGCCTTTCTTTGAGGTGGACGCTCAGGCCCCGCTGGGCCGATTTTAATATTTATTTTTTTAAAACTGCGTGTTGGGGACGATCGCTGCCGCTCGCCGCCGATGTGCCGCTACCCGACGCGTAACGGGCCGCACCGCCCCCCCGGGACCCCTGCGCAGCCTGGCCAATCAGTGCCAGGCACCGCTGAGGGGTGGGTTGGGACTCCCTGTGACGTTACGACGTCGATGACATCATTCCGTTCGTCGCCATGTCGACGGGGGAAGCCCTGAAGGACATCCCGTTCAAGACGGGGTATCCTTATGGGAATACGTGCCGGCAGCGATCGGAGGGTACTGGCGGACGCTGCAAGGAGCGGGGCATCATGTAGCTAGCGCTAGGCTAGCTACATGATTAAAAAGAAATCCAAAAAAATACCGCTGCACACCCACCCTTTAAAACAAAGAATTTGCGATAATTCAGGTTGGCGTTAGCTCCGGGATGTCTCCCAGTGCATCACTGCTGAAATATGCAAATTAACCATTGTCGTCCCTGTGAGCTAGCCACACCTCCAGATCCGCTGGAATGCAATGATGTGTCAGCTTATTAATATTACAGAGCCACAAAAATCCAACATTATTATTCACCACACTCTTGCTTATTCACATTTATTGTACTGATTCTACAGTACCAAACAGCAAATCTACACTGCTGCTCCCAAATCTACACCACTGCTCCCACACAACCCCACAGCTAGGACCATCAAGGGTATGTCATGTTCATATGAATGGAAATTTTGTTATTGTTGAACAACTCTAAAACGTTGCCAATAAATTTGAAAGAGAGCCTTGAGCGTAGTGCCAAATGAATGCCTCTCTTTGTGATAAAAGCAAATCTACACCGTCAAAGCATTCTGTTTTAAAATCGGTTTATAATTGAACGATTAATAAATCTTTCATACGCCTAAAGGCTCTGTACACACATCCAATTTTAATCTTCAGATAACTGGCCAATTTTACCACTGCCATGGAGTATGAGGGCCAACAGATTTTGAATACTATAAATAGACAGTGTATGTAAGCTCTCATACTACATGGAGATGTTAAAATTGGCCAGTCATCTGCAGATAAAAACTGGATGTGTGTACGGACCTTTCGGCGTTACAGAGAAAGGCAAGACAATACATCATTTATAATTATTTTCTTTTGTTTCTTCGCCCCATATGTAACCTAAAACATTTAGTATTTAGTACTATTATCGCTGCTGTATCTAACATGATCAGATAACTGAAAACAGTGGAAATATAGAGTTTTTGATTGTAATTGACATATTATATTTAATCATGTTGCTTAAAAAAATCCTGTAAGGCCTCATTTACATTGCATGCGATGTCGTCCGTATTTCGGCAATGCGTGTGGGAGGCAGACACGCATGCACATCAGAAGTGCATAGCCTGCACTGTCTGATGTTCACATTACATGCGTTCCGTACCAGTGCGGTGCGCGAACGCATGCTGCACGCATTTTTTAGCAAAACGTGTGGCTGACCCATTCCCTACAGTGAATGGGATCAGCCACTCAATGCAATTAAAAAGCAGATGGCGTGCATTCATATGCGTTGCTTTCCGATCGCATGGCCATTTGCGTTTAATAATGTGAACTGTTCTGGTGTTTTACACCAAAAAGCACAAGTCATTTTGGACTGATTTTATAGCATTTTTTTAACAATGGATTTAAAGCCCAGGACCCATAAAAAAAAAAAAAAAATCACAAATGCTAAAGCAGTTTTGATTGCGATTAGTTAGGCTAAGTTTCTTCAAATTTTCGCAATGAAAGTTCACATTTGTATGAAAACCAATGAATGTGAATAGGTTAGTTTCCATTTCGTATGAGTTATCGCATGAAATTGTATGCGTGTAGAGAAAAAACTGACAGTCTGTTCTATGTTTTTGCATGCCGTATGCGACGTTTTGTACATAATGCGCAAAGTTGCATTCAAATGCATTCAAATGTTCACATCTGTGGTCTTGCCAGGAAAAAAACTTTTCTTTCACTAAGGTTTTATTGCAATATAAGCAAGAAAACTACATACAAATAGCATTGATTGATATAAACATAACAGGTGCAAAGCGCCAAACCACAAAGCACTAAAAAGTCATTACAATCTTGCAGGAAAAACCAAAGAGTTAACCCAAATAGACAAATAAAACCAACAACATCAAAATAACAAACCACTCTGATCACAATCAGCGGTCCCATCCCCAACCAGTTAAATGACCCAAACGTCCTACGCCTACTTGTTGACGTTGGCCTGGTGAAGCAGGACAGGCCAACATCAAGAGTTGCTCAGTGTACACTAAACATAGTAGACCTAGACCAACTCTCTCAATTAGTATGGTATTTAGGGTCAGAATTCTGCAGAGTGTGGTCTAAGTAATCCACTGTTCTCACACATTCCACATGTTGGAGGATGTGTTCAGTAGGAACTCCCGATTGTTTCCAATTTCAAGCAATGGCCTATAAAGTGGAGCATACAAAAACACCCTCATTTGGAGCCAATAAAAGTGCATGTTGTGCCTCTAAAAGTATAGTTGAAGAACAAAGATTGTTTAGGTCACTCTGAAAGTTTTCCCAGATAGTCTGCACTTCCGCGCAGGACCAAAATATATGAGAAAATGAACCATTATCTTGACAACCTCTGAAGCAAAGGGGAGAAGCTTCAGAGAAAATCTTATGAAGGTGCTCTATAATCCAGTGTTCCCCAACCCTGTCCTCATGGCCCACCGACAGTGCATGTTTTGGATATATCCACAGAAGTAGTTCATCAGCTCTGTTGAGACACTAATTACCTCACCTTGCATGTTTGTGGTTTTCTGCAAAACATGTACTGTTGGTGGGCCTTGAGGACAGGGTTGGGGAACTCTGCGTATACCACCAAGTGGAAATCTTTAGAGCTGTGTCCCTAATCATGGGGGTTTTAGTAGCGTTCATCATATTTAGGCTTATTCTAAGCCAGTCAGCTTAGTCTAAGTCAAGTAAAAAAGAAAGCTTTCACGCTGTTACTAGGCAGAACATGTATAGGTCCATTGCAAAAATTCATAAAAATGCGTTTACTATATCATGTTTTTTTTCTTGATTATAAGAAAAATTGTTTGTGATTTTCCTAATGTGAAAATACAGTGCTTCAGTAGCCTAATTTTGGAGCGATTCCCACAGAGCTTTGAAGGAATGCATTTCTCCAAAGGCATTCCCTCTGAAAATGCTGCAGGCAGCATGATTGCAAGTGGAGCAACCCTCATAGGGTTTTACTTTTGCAGCGCTTGGCCGAAATCCACCCCGATCGGCAAGAGCAGCAAAGTGCTGCAAAAGTGCTCGTAGTGGGCCTCAGCCCTGATTCTGAGGCGATTTTCACGCGCTTTTGATTTTCTATACATGTAGCAAAATCGCAATTGTAGTAAGATCATAAAAATGCTACATGCAGCGCTTTTGTGATTTTAACCACCTTTTCCACCACTACAGCATATCTACGCCCTCTGTGACTTCATCTACTCCCCGAGGACGTAGATATAAGTCGTGTAGCTGAAGCACAACTGTGCACGATTGGGCTTGCTACTTTGCAAAACCTCCTGGAAATTATCTGCTGCACCACTAATTGGTAAAAGCGAATTTATGCTCCCTGAGCCAATAAGATTGATTTTTACCATTAAAAATACTTTTATTTTCTTAGTTTATAGTGAAAAACACAATGTAGCATTATTTCAGAATCAAATATGTTCACCATAAACTGTGACAGGAATGTAATTTAAGTTTTGTGATAATCTCTAGAGAAGTCAAACAAAATGTATGTTTTTTTTTTTCTACAACACAGCTTTATGTTTTTAAACTGGTATTGGTAAAACTGAGAAATGTGTTTTTTTTTTCTATTTTTTGGCCACTTTTTTCTATTAAAATGCATAGAAAACAAAATTGTTTGAGGGAAAAAAAATGCCATACAATGAAAGCCTAGTTAGTCTTGAAAAAAACAATATATATTTCATTTAGGTGTCATAAGTACAAATAACATTATTGCTGATTAAGGGACAATGGCCTCAATTCACGGAGCTTTATCAAACAGTTTATCAAACGTTTGATAATTTACCTCATGGATAAAATCTAATTTTGAATTCATGAAGGTGTTATAGACTTATTGAGTGTTTTAACGATAAAACATTCAATAAATATATAGCACCTTAGTGAAGTCAAAATTAGATTATCAAACATTTGATAAAGTGTTTGATAAAGCTTAGTGAATTGAGGCCATAGCTAAAATGTCAAAACTGCTCTGGTCCATAAGGGGGAAACAAGGTCTGGATGCCAAGTGGTTAATAAAAGGGATTCTGTCTGCTGTGAAATAGCCCATAGGATTTCATTGTCCAAGTGCTTTTTAAAACACTGGAAAGCTCTGGCGATCAGAAAAAGCTCTTTAAAACCGCTGGTGTGAGACAACTCTAAAGAAATAAATATAAAAAGACTTACGCTGAACAGATAGATGTAAAGTAAGACACAGCCAGGTAATCATGTTGGACCCGTCTCAGGCTCAGCCTTGTCTTGCACAGGCAGACACCGGCAGACAGAGCCCCCGCTCAGCTGAGGATGTGGGATCCACAAGTAACACCTTCTTCCTCTAGGTCATGAGTTTGTACTGTATTTGTGAAAACTATGTAGGCTGAACGGAAGCTTTTTTTTTTTCTTTAGCCTTTTTTTTGAAGCCTAAGAAAGCCCACCTGATCTGATCTTGCTGCCCCAGCTGTCTGATCTCACTTCACAGGGACTGTTTCAAAATACACCAAGCGATCCTCATCAAATGTACTGAGTTCTGTAAATGTAAATTTGTTGAACATGAAAATATAAAATACAGTGAGATGCAAAACTTTGGGCAACCTTGTTAATTTTCATGATTTTCCTGTATAAATCGTCGGTTGTTACGATAAAAAATGTCAGTAAAATATCATATAGGAGACACACACAGTGATATTTGAGAAGTGAAATGAAGTGTATTGGATTTACAGAAAGTGCACAATAATTGTTTAAACAAAATTAGCCAGGTACATAAATTTGGGCACCACAAGAAATGAAATCAATATTTAGAAGATCCTCCTTTTACAGAAATTACAGACTCTAAACTCTTCCTGTAGGTTCCACTGAGAGTCTGGATTCTGGTCAAAGGTATTTTGGACCATTCCTCTTTACAAAACATCTCTAGTTCATACAGGTTTGATAACTTCCAAGCATGAACAGCTCTCTTTAACTCACACCATAGATTTTCAATTATATTCAGGTCTGGGGACTGATATGGCCATTCCAGAACATTGTACTTGTTCCTCTGCATGAATGCCTTCGTGGATTTTGAGCAGTGTTTAGGGTCGTTGTCTTGTTGAAAGAGATCCAGCCCCAGTGCAGCTTCAGCTTTGTCACTGATTCCTGGACATTGGTCTCCAGAATCTGCTAACACTGAGTGGAATCCATGCGTCCCTCAACTTTGACAAGATTCCCAGTCCCTGCACTGGCCACACAGCCCCACAGCATGATGGAACCACCACCATATTTTACTGTAGGTAGCAGGTGTTTTTCTTGGAATGCTGTGTTCTTTTTCCTCCATGCATAACACCCCTTGTTATGCCCAAATAACTTTAGTTAGTTTCATTAGTCCACAGCACCTTATTCCAAAATGAAGCTGGCTTGTCCAAATGTGCTTTATCATACCTCAAGCGGCTCTGTTTGTGCTGTGGACGGAGAAAAGGCTTCCTCTGCATCACTCTCGCATACAGCATCTCCTTGTGTAAAGTGCGCAGAATGGTTGAACGATGCACAGTGACTCTATCTGCTTCAAAATTATGTTGTAGGTCTTTGGTGCTGGTCTGTGGGTTGACTCTGACTGTTCTCACCATTTGTCGCTTCTGTCTATCCTAGATTTTTCTTGGTTTGCCACTTCGAGCCTAAACTGGACCTGAGCCTGTGGTCTTCCATTTCCTCAATATGTTCCTAACTGTAGAAAGAGACAGCTGAAATCTCTGAGACAGCTTTCTGTATCCTTTCCCTAAACCATGATGGTGAACAATCTTTCTCTTCAGGTCAATTGAGATTTGTTTTGAGACCCCCCATGTTGCTACTCTTCAGAGAAAATTAAAAGAGAAGGGAAACTTACAATTGACCCCCTTAAATACTCTTTCTCATAATTGGATTCACCTGTATGAGTCCCGCTATCACGGTATGAGCCCCCCAAGTCCCGGGCGGCAGTGGGCAGTGATGGTAAAAAAAAAATGATCGAGGCGCCAGCCGCGGGTAAGTGGGATGCGGGACGCGTGCATCCCATTACTACCTCCCTCCCTCCCTCCCTCCCTTGGAATCTGGCCCCTGTGTGTCCCCCCGTTAGCAGAGTGCGGAGTGGGCTGTCATTACCTGCCTCCATGCGTACCGACGTCCAGCTTCATTCTGCTTCCTGTGACGTCACAGGAAGCAGGAAGGCTGAATGAAGCTGGACATCGGTACGCATGGACGCAGGTAATGACAGCCCGCTCCGCACTCTGCTAACGGGGGGACACACAGGGGCCATATTCCAAGGGAGGGGGAGGGAGGTAGTAATGGGATGCACGCGTCCCGCATCCCACTTACCCGCGGCTGGCGCCTCGATCATTTTTTTTTTTACAGTGGCACTCACCCTCACCCTCCTCCCCACCCACGGTCATTTATCCTCACCCTCCTCCCCAGCCACAGGCACCCTTACCCTCCTCCCCAGCCACGGGCACCCTCATCCTCCTCCCCAGCCATGGGCACCCTCATCCTCCTCCCCAGCCACGGGCACCCTCATCCTCCTCCCCAGCCATGGGCACCCTCATCCTCCTCCCCAGCCATGGCTATCCTAATCCTCCTCACCACCCACGGGCACCCTCATCCTCCTCACCACCCACGGGCACCCTTACCCTCCTCCCCACCCACAGGCACCATCACCCTCCTCCCCACCCACGGCCATCCTCACCCTCCTCCCCACCCACAGGCACCCTTACCCTCCTCCCCACCCATTCCAAATAAATATACCACCTCCTCCACACCAGTCAGTCTGACTACATACATTACATAATAACATTAAAATACAAAAAACGGGACCCGACCCGACCCCACCGTGAACAGCAGCCAGAGCCAGAGCCTGGGGCAGCCGCAGCAAAGTGACTCACCGGGGATGGTGGGGTCCGGCGATGACGATGGCGGAGGGCAGGCCAGGCGTCGGGACGAGCCAGCATCCATCTTGCGCCGGCGGGCAGAGGGCAGCGAGCTTGCTCCTCCATCTCTCGCTGGGCGGGCAAGGCCGGGGGGCAACGGCGGGCTCATCATTGTCACGGTCAGTGACCGTGACTATCATGGCGGGCAGCGGGCGGAGGCAGCGTGACTCCTCCAGACTCCAGTTACTTCCATCCCGGTCCGGATTCTGCAGGTGGAGCGGAGGCAGCGCAGCGGTGCAGCCAGGACAGCCTCACAGAGTACCTAGTAGGCTGCTGCCCGCAGAGCTCGCCTCGGACTCGGAAGTCTGGCGGCATGGTGGGTGGGCGTAGGCGGCACGTCACGCAGGGCTGGCGCCGCGTCACAGGCAGCCAGGCCAGGGTCACTGACTCACCGATTGCGTGCTGCCACTGCCAGGCAGGGTCGGCGACTTCACTGCAGCACTTGAGGCGGCCAGGCGGGCGGCGGTGGTAGCCGGTAGGTAGCACAGTGACACTCCTCCAGTCACAGTGTGACCAGTCCAGTCTCTCCGGAGGGCGGCAAGAACCAGGCGCGGGCACTTCCTCTTGATGCCTGGTGCCGCCCCTCCACTTCCTGCCGCCTGAGGAACCCGCCTCATGGGGGGGCCGGCACTGTATGTAAAGTGTCACTCCTAGAAGAGGAGAAAAGGACAGCGCTCCACAATAAACAATTACTATAAACTTAGCACCAATGTCACCAGTTTTTTTGTATAGGGGATCCGCACACTTCGCTCGAGTATACACACTCTCCAATCCAAATCAATCCGCCAAATGAGAAGCTGCGATCACAATCCCGACCTCACTGCTGGGGCATAGGATTACCCTGTAAAAAAGCAGGATATAGTGCAATACTGCCTCTTATGAACCACCACGTGATCCACTCCAATAAGTTGTGCAAATAAAGGCCTCCACCCAGGACTATAGAAAAGCAAGGGGGATCTTTGCACCCCCTTAGTGAGTCTCACTCACCAGATTCCCTCTTGAGCTTTATGCATACAAGCCCTCCATCCTGGGCAGCTAGCAGCAATAGCAACAGCAACAGTAATCACCTTTAGACAAAAAGCGGAACTCGCATAGTGTAAAAAACTTTAAGATTTATTGCTACAATGCATAAAAGATCTGCGTACCAGATTGAAGATCAAGACAGGCGTTTCTCTATGTGTGCCAGCACCGCCGCGGTCGGATCTCCGCTGCACGCCACAGTCCCCGCTCTGCTCAATTCCCCCTTCCGTCCTGCGTGACTCCTAGCTCCGGGCGGAGCTAGGAGTCACGCAGGACGGAAGGGGGAATTGAGCAGAGCGGGGACTGTGGCGTGCAGCGGAGATCCGACCGCGGCGGTGCTGGCACACATAGAGAAACGCCTGTCTTGATCTTCAATCTGGTACGCAGATCTTTTATGCATTGTAGCAATAAATCTTAAAGTTTTTTACACTATGCGAGTTCCGCTTTTTGTCTAAAGGTGATTACTGTTGCTGTTGCTATTGCTGCTAGCTGCCCAAGATGGAGGGCTTGTATGCATAAAGCTCAAGAGGGAATCTGGTGAGTGAGACTCACTAAGGGGGTGCAAAGATCCCCCTTGCTTTTCTATAGTCCTGGGTGGAGGCCTTTATTTGCACAACTTATTGGAGTGGATCACGTGGTGGTTCATAAGAGGCAGTATTGCACTATATCCTGCTTTTTTACAGGGTAATCCTATGCCCCAGCAGTGAGGTCGGGATTGTGATCGCAGCTTCTCATTTGGCGGATTGATTCGGCACTGTATGTAGGTGAGGGCTCACTGAGCTTACTAAGGCAATTTGAGTTCCAATAATTAGTTCTAAAGGTTTAGAAATCATAATGACAACAGTGCCCAAATTTATGCGCCTGCCTAATTTTATTTAAACAATTATTGTACACTTTCTGTAAATCCAATAAACTTACAGTGGGTTGCAAAAGTATTCAGCCCCCTTGAAGTTTTCCACATTTTGTCACATTACTGCCACAAACAAAAATCAATTTTATTGGAATTCCACATGAAAGACCAACACAAAGTGGTGTACACGTGAGAAGTGGAACGAAAATCATACACGATTCCAAACATTTTTTACAAATCAATAACTGCAAAGTGGTGTGTGCATAATTATACAGCCCCCTTTGATCTGAGTGCAGTCAGTTGCCTATAGACATTGCCTGATGAGTGCTAATGACTAAATAGAGTGCACCTGTGTGTAATCTAATGTCAGTACAAATACAGCTGCTCTGTGAGGGCCTCAGAGGTTGTCTAAGAGAATATTGGGAGCAACAACACCGTGAAGTCCAAAGAACACACCAGACAGGTCAGGGATCAAGTTATTGAGAAATTTAAAGCAGGCTTAGGCTACAAAAAGATTTTGAAAGCCTTGAACATCCCACGGAGCACTGTTCAAGCGATCATTCAGAAATGAAAGGAGTATGGCACAACTGTAAACCTACCAAGACAAGGCCGTCCACCTAAACTCACAGGCCGAACAAGGAGAGCGCTGATCAAAAATGCAATCAAGAGGCCCATGGTGACTCTGGACGAGCTGCAGAGATCTACAGCTCAGGTGGGGGAATCTGTCTATAGGACAACTATTAATCATGCACTGTACAAAGTTGGCCTTTATGGAAGAGTGGTAAGAAGAAAGGCATTGTTAACAGAAAGCATAAGAAGTCCCATTTGCTGTTTGCCACAAGCCCTGTGGGGACACAGCAACCATGTGGAAGAAGGTGCTCTGGTCAGATGAGACCAATATGGAACTTTTTGGCCAAAATGCAAAACGCTATGTGTGGCGGAATACTAACACTGCACATCACTCTGAACACACCATCCCCACTGTCAAATTATATGGTGGTGGCAGCATCATGCTCGGTGGGTGCATCTCTTCAGCAGGGACAGGGAAGCTGGTCAGAGTTGATGGGAAGATGGATGGAGCCAAATACAGGGCAAACTTGGAAGAAAACCTCTTGGAGACTGCAAAAGACTTGACACTGGGGCGGAGGTTCACCTTCCAGCAGGACAACGACCCTAAACATAAAGCCAGGGCAACAATGGAATGGTTTAAAACAAAACATATCTATGGGCCCTTTTGCACTAGCAATCGCTATCGTTCGCGCTGAACGCTAGCAATTGCGATTCAGCAAAAGGAAAAAAATTCCCGGCGATTTCCCGACGTTTGCGATCGCGATTTTAATATGCTATGCACTGCGTAGCAAAATCGTGGCAAAAATCGTTCTGCGGCGCGATCACGATTAAGTAAAAAACGAATCGCGGTAGTGGAAATTACCTACTGCGATTCCTATGTTAAAAATCAAACCGTAGCGATTTTAAAATCACTAGCGGTTTGCGGTTTTGCGATTAAGCAATCGCAAACGCTGTAGTGGAAAAGGGCCCTATGTGTTAGAATGGCCCAGTCAAAGTCCAGATCTAAATCCAATCGAGAATCTGTGGCAAGATCTGAAAACTGCTGTTCACAAACACTGTCCATCTAATCTGACTGAGCTGGAGCTGTTTTGCAAAGAAGAATGGGCAAGGATTTCAGTCTCTAGATGTGCAAAGCTGGTGGAGACATACCCTAAAAGACTGGCAGCTGTAATTGCAGCAAAGGGTGGTGCTACAAAGTATTGACTCAGGGGGCCGAATAATTACGCACACCCCACTTTGCAGTTATTTATTTGTAAAAAGTGTTTGGAATGATGTATGATTTTCGATCCACTTCTCACATGTACACCACTTTGTATTGGTCTTTCACGTGGAATTCCAATTAAATTGATGCATGTTTGTGGCAGTAATGTGACAAAATGTGGAAAACTTCAAGGGGGCCGAATACTTTTGCAACCCACTGTAATTTCACTTCTCAAATATCACTGTGTGCGTCTCCTATGTGATATATTTAACAGACATTTTTTATCACAACAACAAACGATTTATACAGGAAAATCATGATGATTAACAAGGCTGCCTTGTTTTAGCCATTTATTTAGGAAAGGGTTCTTTACAATAAGAGTGATTAAGATGTGGAATGCATTGCCACAGGAAGTCGTTATGGCAAACTCTATATCTGCATTTAAAGAGACACTGAAGCGAAAAAAAAAATATGATATAATGAATTGGTTGTGTACTATGAATAATTACTAGAAGATTAGCAGCAAAGAAAATATTCTTATATTTTTATTTTCAGGTATATAGTGTGTTTTCTAACATTGCATCATTCTCTAATATGTGCAGATTACACAACACTCTGCATTCAAAATGATTCTTTCAGAGAAGTCTGTGAACTAATGACCTTTCCTCTGGCAGATAAAAAGAAAACTGTTCACTTACAGTTGAGATAATAAAAGTCAGAAGACAGCCCTCTCCACGACTTTGAAAGTCGTAGAGATTAATGGCTTTTTTGCATAGAGATAACAACTGGAGTTTCTTAACTCTTCCTGTACTGGAAACAATTACACTGATGTATCTGATCTTAATGTTTTATTTCTTAGCTGTGCTACACATACAAATCATAATATCATAATTTTTTTTCCGCTTCAGTGTCTCTTTAAAGGGGGCTTAGATGCTTTCCTTGTGTTGAAAGACATCCATGGCTACAATTACTAGGTAATGCCTAATGATGTTGATCCAGGGATTTTATTTGATTGCCATCTGGAGTCGGGAAGGAATTTTTTTCCCTTTTGGGACTAATTGGACCATACCTTGTAAGGGTTTTTTCGCCTTCCTCTGGATCAACAGGGATATGTGAGGGAGCAGGCTGGTGTTGTACTTTGTTCTCTGGTTGAACTCGATGGACGTATGTCCTTTTTCAACCAAAATAACTATGTAACTATGTAAACTTTCACATCCCACTGTATGTATGTGTAGATTTCACTCCTCATTTGTCATATGGCTCAAAAATGTGCGTCCGGCCTAGTGGAGCCATTATATTTAACCTCCTTGGGGTTAATTGATTAATTCAGAATTTTAGGGTCACCGCTAAAAGCGGTGCAATTTTTCTGCTTTTGGGCCCTAAAATTCAGAACTGATTACAGAACTAATCACATTCCAGGGAGCCAAGTGTGCCAAGTTTGAGGACTCTGGCTTTATTAACCACTTCGGCCTTTAGTGTTTTTTCACCTTGTGCATCCGAGCAATTTTCACCTCCCATTCATTTGCCAATAACTTTATCACTAATTATCACAATAAAATATCTATATCTTGTTTTTTCCGCCACCAATCAGGCTTTCTTTGGGTGGTACATTTTGCTAAGAAATATTTTATTTTAAATGCATGTTAATGGGAACATTAAGAGAAAAATGGAAAAAATTCATAATTTGTCAGTTTTCGGACGTTATAGCTTAAAAATAGTGCATGGTACCATAATTAAAACCACATATTTTATTTGCCCATTTGTCCTGGTTATTACACCATTTAAATTATGTCCCTATCACATTGTATGGTGCCAATATTTTATTTGGAAATAAAGGTGCATTTTTTTTAAGTTTTCGTCCATCACTATTTACAAGCTTATAATTCAAAAAATATGAGTAATTTAACCTCTTGACATGCATATTAAAAACGTTCAGACCCTTAGGTAACTATATGTTTTTTTTATTGTAATTGTTTTCTAATTAAAAATTGTATTTAAATATTTTTGTGTGTGTGAGAGGTAAACAGTTAATTTTAAATGTGAAAATGTCTATTCACTTTAATAAAAATATATGTAGATTTAGTTTTACTATTTGGCCACAAGATAGCCACAGTCACTTACAGGAAGTGAAGAGGAGATGTGTAACAGAACAATCGCAGTTTCTCCACAGAAGCCAGCAATCATTCTAAAGGACTTAGATCAATGAATGGGAACTGCTTTCCCATTCATTGATCTCCGGGCTAACGGACGGCCCTCACACCCCCGACGGTTCCGGCCCTGTGAACCCCGGTGGCTCCGTTTTCTCATGGTCGTAGCTCCTATGTCCAGCATGCATATTTAGATGTAGGAGCTACGTCCTGAAGGCTAAAGTGGTGAATGTAAGAATGGCAGTCTTCCATATTTTCCCATTAACATGAATGAATGGATGAAATTTGATGTAGTGGTTCTGCTCAGGTGTGCAGGGGGGGGGGGGGGGGCGTGAGACCTCCTGAACATATCTTCCCAGGTAGTAAGCATACCAAGTTTTGTTGAAATCGGTCAAGGTGTTTGACACACGCACACTTCCGGTTTTATATATGTATGTAGATTGTAATAATGGCACTAGCGGCCGGAGATAAAATTACTGGATGATAATACTACACAACGTTTTCGGAAATTCTGTGAAAGGTAAACAGTTCTTTCTTCCACAGCAAGGGCAGCAAGTTTCCATTCCTGTGTCTGCTGCAATGTGGTAGAATTAGAGGAAGACTCAGCCTTGCACATTCTACATGTAAGATTCACTCCTCCTCATCACAGTGGTCAGAAGCGTGCCTACAGAACAGACTCTTTAACCACATTCACACATAAAGCATTAGCAGGTCACAGATGCTTGTTTAGGGCCTATAAATAGGGACAGATTAATGCACATCAATGACTTTCAAATATATTACAATTGGAAATACTATAGGATGGCTGAAAGGCACAGCATCAGTTCCATTTCACAATCCTCAGCACTAAGGCCTCAATTCATCATTGTTATTTGCAATAACTTTTTCCAGTTCCTTAAATTACCGAATTCGAAGTTTATCAATTTCTAGTTGTATTCATCAAGGTTTTTCCGCATTTGGTATGACTTAAATAAAATATCGATAACAATGCGGCAACCATTCGGTAACGTGTTGATATTTCCATTTTACAGCGGTAATTTAACACAAGGCCATAAGATTCCCGTGAAATTGTGGGTAAAAAGGCAGTCCTTTGAACACCACGTAGCAACATTCCGAATAGGGCTTAACACCGAGACCAGGATTCTGGAAGTAGCTTGGGACAATCCCACAATTTCGCCAGCTACGGCTTGATAGGAGCCTTTTCTGAAAAAGTGTAGTGCAGTTAGCAATTTAGTTAACCCTGGCACCACGCATGCTCCCATTCACAGATCAAAAAGCCTGTGATCAATGATCACCAGCATCAATGAGATGACGGCAGTCCTTAACAAAATGAAAGGAAAACACACACACAAAGCGTTTCCTGTGTACTGGGAACATAAAGTGGGGGAACATCTATTGGCCAAATAGTAAAACTACACCTAAATACATAAAACGAAATAAAAATACATTAAATAACCCATTAATTAACCCTGTACGTCCTCCCTCTCTTATAATTTCCAAAATAAACCACTTTTAATAAAAAAACAAGTGACATTCAAAAAAAAATTTACTAAAATGTTTAATTTAGGGACTCACGTTTTTTTTTTTCATATGTATGTCATGAGGGTATATTACTGCAAAGAAGGGCTAGTAATTAGTAAAGGACGCAAAACTTTAAAAATACACCTTTACTTCCAAATAAAATATTGTCACCATAAATTGTACTAGGGACATATTTAACCTCCTTAGCGGTATGCCCGACACTGTGTCGGGAATACCATTTCCTGGCCCTATGAGTCCCCCATGCAGTAGAAATTTGATCCAATGGTTGAAAACTCTTTACCTAGCACTAGGCTAGCTAGTACAAATGCCCGGCACCTCCCGATCCCCGCAGATCCCCCCGTTTATACATTACCCCCCCTGGATCTAGTGATCGCACAGCCTCCCTGCACAGCTCCGGTCTCTCTATGGGGAGAATCGGGTTTGCGCATGACGTGATGACATCGGCGACGTCATGTGTGATCCTCCCCATAGAGAAGACTGGAGCTGTGCGGGGAAGCTGCGCCGATCGCTGGATCCAGGCTGGGTAATGTATAAACGGGGGAGCGGCGGGGATCGGGGGTTGCCGGGCACTTGTACTAGCTAGCCTAGTGCTAGCTAAAGGGTTTTTAGCCATTGGATCTCTGGGGGGGGACGACTGGGTGGCACAATCTGGCAAAACCTCCTGAGCGGCCTAACACTCAGGAGGTTAAAATGTTGCAATAACAGGACAAATGGGCAAATAAAATGTGTGGGTTTTATCCACAGTAGCATGTTTTATTTCAACCAGTTAATGACAAAGTAACTTATAAAAACGTCCTGTTTGAGCCTGTTAACGGCAACAGGACGTTTTAATAAGTCGCTTGCTCCCACTGCCACTCTGCACATGTGTGCGCCGCTCCCGCCGCCGTTTCCTTTGGGACTTCGTGTTCCGTGATTGGGGTCCTTTACCCAATGGCAATGCCTGGAATTAATGGACGTGACCGCGAACAGCGGCCACGTCCATTCATAAAACAGGAAACAGTCACAGCTTAGATAAATGTAAAAAAAAAGTGAAACCTGGAAAGTGTATACTACCGCCATCTTGCGGCCAAAAAGTAAAATTACACATACAGGCACATACATACACACACAATATTAATAAAATCAATAACTTACACTTCCAAAGCCCCCTCCGCCCTCAAAACAAAACAAAAAAACACTTGTAAAAAAATAAATAAATACTTGCCTTAGGGACTAAGCTTTTTTTAATCTATATTTTAAGAGGGAAAATTACTTTTACTTTACTACTAAGAGGCTTGTAATTACGGACCAGACAAAAAAAAAAAAAAAACAGAAAAATAACACCTACCAGTATATTTTCAAATAATATATTGGCATACATTGTGATAGGGACATAATTTACACCGTTTAATAATCAGGACAATTGGGCAAATAAAATGTGTCGGCTTTGAAAGCCAGAATTTTTACTTTGTTCTAAAAGATTCCTCCCTTTGTTCTGAAAGCTACTATCCCAGAAAACAATTCTAGCAGAACATCACTGAAATGGTTAAACAAAGCACTTTCTCCTGCTATTCAGCTTCAAATCCGCATCCAAACTGCTGATAACAGTATCTTTTTTACTTGTTAAACACAAATGTATCAACACTGGAATGTAAACAAACGCTCTCTGAGAAACTGTCTCTGCTTCAGGCAGACACACCGTTCAGAATAGCTCATTAGAAGATTTTAATATATAATAAAAAGCAGTTATAATAGAAAAAGAATAAAATGCAATGCCAGCTTTCAGGGCAAGAAAAACTACACATTGGAAACTTGTAATTTGTAAACAAACAATATTACGTGTGTACAAAAGCAAATATGATAACTGTATGAGTAATAAAAAATAGGAAAACACATTTTTATTGAATGTTATGTCAGAGTTTCAGACCACTTTAAATATCAGAGGCAAAAGCTTTAACCCATTTGCGTTCTGTCGTTTTCACGTGAGAAATGTTCACCTCCCATTCATTAGCCTATAACTTTATCACTACTTATCACAATGCACTGATCTATATCTTGTTTTTTTCCGCCACCAATTAGGCTTTCTTTGGGGGGTACATTTTGCTAAGAGCCACTTTACTGTAAATGCATTTTAACAGAAAGAATAAGAAAAAAATGGAAAAATTCATTATTTCTCAGTTTTTAGCCATTATAGTTTTAAAATAATACATGCCTCCATAATTAAAACTCACGTATTGTAATTGCCCATATGTCCCGGTTATTACACCGTTAAAATTATGTCCCTATCACAATGTATGGCGACAATATTTTATTTGGAAATAAAGGTGCATTTTTTCCATTTTGCATCTATCACTATTTACAAGTTTAAAATAAAAAAAATATAGAAATATTTCATCTTTACATTGATATTTAAAAAGTTTAGACCCTTAGGTAAATATTTACATGTTTTTTTTTTTTTTATTGTAATGGTTTTTTTTTTTTTATAGTAAACATTTTATTTGGGTAGTTTTGGGAGGGTGGGAGGTAAACAATAGATTTATAATGTAAATGTGTGTTAATTTTTTTTTTTCTTACAGGTGTAGTATTACTTTTTGGCACAAGATGGCGGCCATGAGTTTGTTTACATGACGTCACTCTAAGCGTAGCCCACGCTTAGAGTGACGCATCGGGGAGGGAACAGCCAGAAAAAGCACAGCTTCCGAGAGAAGCTGTCGTTTTTTCAGCGGGGGAGAGGAATCAATGATCGGGCACCATAGCCCGATACATTGATTCTCTGGCTACCGAATCCGCGGCCGGGAGTGCGCGTGCATGCGCGCGATCGGCAGCGGGAGCGCGCGGTAGTGCGCATGGTTCCTGGACGTAGAAACTACGTCCAGGAACCAAAATAGGTTAATTCATTGTATTTAGGATTAAGCTTTATTGGAACAAAACCTTCTCAAAAGGGGTGTCTGCTTCAATGCACAAACAATGTTATTTTTTTGCATATCAGTCTACAGAGTATTTTTCTCTGGAAGCAAAAAAAAAGTATGAAAAGCTGTGGTGTCTCTGACAATTACAAGTGTTTATAGCAAGTTACATTTCCTCTGCTCTCTTCAGACACTTCAGTCAGAGACAAAGGACACAGGAAGCTGCAGCTGCTGAGAGCTTTCTCTCACGCACAGGGTTAACAGATGCACATTGAGGGAAAATTCTCCCTCCCCTTATGGTTCACTTTGCCGTCAGATTAGAGCAGACTTGGTGTCAGTTCTGAGTGAAAGGAATATGATACAGTAAATAAAAGAGATAAGCAAGTCAAACTATTTACCAGCACTTCAGGAACTCTATTGATTAACGTTTTTTAACCTGGGATTGAGAGTGTTCCTTTAAAGGTGAACTGGTTAATCCATCTGTGGCTACAATCCTGCCTCGCCCTAGCCTTATAAAGCCATAGAAAAACATGTTAAATATAATTCAAACCACATTTCTATCCTGGTTAATTTTCTTTCATATTAACATTTGAATAGAAAACATATATCAATTTAAAGGATGGGAATAAAGTTTAGAGCCAATTAAGCATATTTTATCAGTAGTAAAATACATATATTTACATAGATCTACACGAGTCCTGAAAGAGGGACACATAAGGAGGAAAGAGGAACAGGGGGATTGTGTTCCCAAAGAGGGACTGTCTCGCCAAAAAAAGGACAGTTGGGAGCTATGCAGGTCTGTTTACACATCTATCTACCTGCTGCCTTCCAATCTAATAATCAGACTGTATTTAGTGTCAATGTAGCCTTAGGGCCAGTGCACAAAGCTGCTGGGGAATTTGACTGCAAATCTGTCAGGGGGTCCTCAGGATCTCATGTAACTAGAGCCAGCCCTGGTGGAGATATAGGGACATCGTCACACACTGCAACGATTCTCAGAGATATGAACTGAGATACGTTTTAGTTTGGAGAAGAGCAATATGATGACATAACACATTGCAACGATAAAAGGGCCAATATGAGATTTGAATTATCATTCCAGAGAAAGGCAATAAGGTGACAACCTACACTGCAACCATGAGATATCCACCAATTTGGAAAGGGGCAATTTGGTGAAATAACCGCCCCCCATAGGCGCTCCCAGTCCGTGCCTGCAGCTCCATAAGACACTGTACTGTAGACCTGAGGAAGCGTGCAGGTCCCACAAAACGCGTCATCCTTTCCTGTGTCCGATAAAATTATTATTGTTAAACCTTCTACCTGAGGTAAGACTGTTTCTTTACCCATGTTTACCGATTGCATACTACATTGGGTGCGCCATCTCCCATTTTGTAGTATGCAAATATTATAGTAACCATAAAAAGGCCAGTCTGGTATATGAGTCGAGGTACATACCAGTCGGGACAGGGGCAATATGGTGACATCATCACAGACCACAAACATAAACGAGGCAGTTTGAGATTTAGCCAGGGAAGAAACAGTTGTAACAGAAACAGGCCCAGCACCACTTACTGCACATCAGTACAAAACCACACCAATCCTGGGGTATGATTCCTGGTATTATAATGCAGGCAACTCCCCCATCTGAAATGTAATATCTCGCCTATACCTGGAGATCCAACTTGACTAAAAAATAAATATTTTTTCTTGACCTGCAGAAAATAAGATGCTTTTGCAACTAGTGCATAATCAGATGAAAGAGGACAGTGTATGTGGTACAGGAAACCGCAGCATACAAGTCTATACTGTAAACGTTCTATTCTGTGGTATAAGAACTGCACATTTATATCATGTCTTTATTCATTTGGCACGCCACCAAGTCTGCAACAAGATCACACAGCATGGCAATCAGATTGTTGGTGCTGCACAACCTCATCTATCATCTCATAGCAGTATTTATCAGAACAGCATAGTTATAAAAAAAATCCTACATTAATAAAACCTGTGTTTCCCTGAGTTTTGCCCAGCAGGCATGCGTGGCATGCAGCCAGACCCGGGACAGCAGGATGGGTTCGGATCCTATCGAGGCTTCCCCCATCCTCCTGTGTCCCTCCGAACAGCAGAGATTTAAATATTTACCTTCCCAGCTCGAGCGCAGTATCAGCTCTCCGAGGCGGAAATAGCCAATCGATGTTGGTCCGCACTACTGCGCATGCGCATGTCTCCTGCGCATGCGCATGTCTCCTGCGCCTGCGTAGCAGAGCGGACCCGACAGAGATTGCCTATTTCCGCCCATCTCAGTGCTGAGAGGTGCAACAGCGCCCCCGCTGGAGCCAGGGAAGGTAAATATATCACGTCTTGTCAGGCTTGTCGAGCCAGGATTGTGGAACGCTTCAGGGGAGTCAGCGCTGGACTGCCTGCAGCTACAGGGATGGGGGAAGCCTCATTGGGACCTTGAGGCTTTCCCTTCCCGAGCTAAGTACCCCCTTCCCCCTCCCGAGCTGAGTCACCATTGTTACAGAGTCTCTTTAAGTATAGCTTTTTATATTTTGCAACATTGATGTCTTTATGTTTCTTTTTGTTTTGTCAAAAAATATTCGAAAAAAAAGTTTTTGTTTTTTTTTAAATGACAAACGGCCTGGGAGCATAGAGAACCTAAAAAAAATACACATTGCCTGATCTACTGGAACCCACTAGCAGTGATTTTCTAAGCGCTAGTTATTTGTAAAGCTCTTGCTAATACAATTCTGTGTGATTTTTAGAAAATCACATCCCTTAAAGAGACTCTAAAGCGAGAATAAATCTCGCTTCAGAGCTCAAAGTTAGCAGGGGCACGTGTGCCCCTGCTAAACCGCCGCTATCGCGCCGCACAAAGGGGGTCCCTTCACCCCCAAACCCACCTCAGCACGATTTGGTCGTGCATTTGGTCGCTCCTGGAGGTAAGGGCTAACGGCTGCAGCCCTGCCTCCAGTCGCGTCTATCAGCGGCGCATCGCCGCCTCTCCCCCGCCCCTCTCAGTGAAGGAAGACTGAGAGGGGCGGGGGAGAGGCGGAGATACGCGCTGACAGACGCGCGTGGGGCAGGGCTGCGGCGGTTAGCCCTGCCCCAATGCGGAAGCGCTCCCCTGCATTACGGAGGGGATTTGGGGGGACAGGGGCCCTCGTGCAGCCGCGGGATAGCGGCGTTTTAGCAGGGGCACAAATGCCCCTGCTATTTAGGAGGTCTGAAGCGAGATTTATTCTCGCTTCAGACTCTCTTTAAGTGAGATCACATACATAGCATTGCATTAGCAAGAGCTTTTCATATCACATGCGTTTAAGGCTGGGTGCGCACATAACAGAAACGCTAGCGTTGTGTAAAACGCTGCATTTTTGCCGCTAATGGAAGTCTATGGGCCGCAGGAAAAAAACGCATATGAGTTTTCTATGCGTTTTCAAACCTGCATTTTTAAAAATGCTGGTTTTGTTGCATGAAATTCATAGACGCATTAAAAAAAGCACACAATGAAAGTCAATGGGAATGCAATGGTATGCGTTTTTCATGCGTTTTCCATGCTTTTTATATGCATTTTTCACGTCAATTTTTTTTTTTGCTGTATTTACGTTTCCTGTTGTCTTCCTAGTGATTTGCATAAATGGAACATGGAAAACGCATACAAAAAGCATATGCGTTTTGTATATGCAAACCGCAAATGCATTAAAATGCATGCAAAACTTATTGCAAACGTACCTAAAACGCAGTAAAAGCGCACAAAAAATGCACACACCATTTACATAAGATGCAGCATTTCACGCTATGTTATGTGTGCTCCCAGCTTTCGCCTCTTTCACATTACATAACGTGTGCATGAACCCGACTTTGTGCATGCGTTATGACCTGCGATGTGACGTCAAGAAGTTGAAGTGCGAAGCTGATCAGCGGTGGAAGTTCTAATTCACCCGACGGGAAAACGCTGCGGCTGGACTAATAAAAGCTCCCAGATGCGTTACAATGAAACGCATAATAACACATGTGTTATGCAGCCAACCTATGTGAACCTAGCCTAAATTATAGTTCGGGGCTACCAGTTAAAAAAAAACACAGTTGTTATTGGAGACGCAGCACAAAAATGTTGTAGTCCCACAGCCACCAATTCACTAATCTTTCACCAGTTGAACTATATTCTAATAAGACCCAGGTGATTGTTGTAAAGATTTCCACAAGTTATTATTTTTCTTTTTTTGTAAAACACAGTCCAGGTTTGCTACATTATGCTTGCTTTGTAGTATTCCCTGGCCTTAGTAAAACATAGTATTTCGTTTTTTCTTGAATAAGGTCATGTTTCCTGTGGTCTTTGCATATGTTCCCTGTGACAGAAGGAATAAAATACAATGGGACAGCAGCGTGGCATGTTATACTCACATTGCATGGGTACAGTAAAGCATACAGTCAATAAAAAGTATGCTTAACTTTTACTATCAGTCACTTATGCATCCTGCGCCAGTATATCCACGCCCCTTGAGACTTCATCTTAGCTCCAGGGGCATAGATATATGTACCTAGCCGCAATTGCCTGCTGCACGTTCTCGTCGCCATCTCTTAGTACACTGATCTGTGAATGGGAACATGTTCCCAAGTGAGATGCCGGTGGACACTGACACAGTAAAAGTAAAAACATACACACAGCACTTCCTGTGTACTGTTCACAGTATGCAGTAATAAAATGGGGGGGGGGGGGGGGACATCTAGTGTCCAAAAAGTAAGAAGACACCTACATACATTAAATTAAAAAAAAAGAATAAATCCCACATTAATAAACCTCTCCCCCCCCCCCCCAAATCGTTTATAAAATAAAAACTTAAAAATAAGACATTTAAGAAAAATGCATAGTTACCTTATGGACTCAACCTTTTTAGTATGTATGTCATTCGGGTAATATTACTGTTATTTTTTTTAAATAAGGGCTTGTAATAAATGTTATAGTGTAAATGAAAAAAAACACACTTTTATTTCCAAATAAAATATTATCACCATACTGTATATTGTACTGATACACAGAGGTAAATAAAATGTGTTTTATCCACAGTAGCACATTGTATTTTAAAACTATAAGGACTGAAAACTGAAAAATAATGCTTTTTTTTTTTTTTCATTTTTCTTACTATTCCCATTAAAATCTATTTAGAATAAAATAATTCTTAACGAAAAAGTACCACCCAAAGAAAGCCTAATTGGTGGCAAAAAAATACATCATTTTGGTGTGAAAAGCAGTGATAAAGTTATTATCGAATGAATGGGAGGAGCACTGAAATTTGAATATTGCTCTGGTCCATAAGAGAAACACCGTCTGTAGTGGTCAAGTAGTTAATGCACGCATTGTGCAATAACACACTGCATGCCATGCATTACGATGCTGCACCCTGTTATACTGCAACACTCCCGCCGCACTGTGAACGTCACATAGGTGGTGAACTGCAGTGCAGTAAGCTGTGTTACCGAGTGGTCGTTGCACTGCACCACTGTGAAAGTGGCCTTGAGAGGAATTTGCATGATCAGGATGTTTTTTTTATTTTTAGCAATACATGTTTTTATTGAAAGAACAAGGATCATACAAATACAAGACTTTGTGCACTCTAAAGTACAAGAGAGTACACAGAATCAATATTATAAACATTGCATCAGACAACAATTCATGGTAAGCCCAAGAATAAGCAGATTTTGACCATGTAAGAACACTCTGTGGACTCTCAGAAGTCAGTGACACTGGGCATGTACGAGACAGGTGAAAAAGGGCGCCACCATAGGCTGTAATGTGAATTACAGCTATAGATGCTCAGAGGGCAATTTGGGCACCGGCAAAAGACAGAGCCTAAATGACAAAAAAAGAAAAAAAAAATCTGGCAGCCAAATTGCATCTTACCCGTCCGTGGCGGCCTGGAAGGAGATTAGTAATCTACGCTGCCAAGAAACTTGCAATAGCAGGGTGAGCCGTTTTTCAGCTTCACACTGCGCCCAAATCCCTGGTGCCCTTGTTGCATAAATGCATGCCAGAAGGAAAGCAGCGCTGTGTAAGAGGTGTGCAGGTGATGCAAAAATGTGAGCTGCCCCAGTGAGTTATCCAATGAGGCTGCGTGAACCAGGCAGCAATGCTACCGAAAATAGTATTGTGAGGAGCAGCCCGGAAGAAGCCGATAGACAGCGGCGAATCGCGACGGCGTTGGGTGGCCCGCTTTCCTCCATGACCCGTCGGTAAGTTTGGATCTCAACCCCTCACAATACTATTTTCGGTAGCATTGCTACCTAGTTCACACAGCCTCACTGGATAACTCACTCGGGTTACTCACATTTTTGCATGACCTGCACACCTCTTACACAGCGCTGCTTTCCTGTCACCCTATGCTCTGTGCCTTGTCTATAGGCTTATACTTTGCCCACTCATCCTACCAGCCCTTCCCAACTTATTTCTCACACTGCATACTTCGTGACATGTGTACATTTGTTCAGGTGTACACCTGTCCACAATTTACATGTATAGTCACTCCTGCTTTGGAACAATGATGAGGAGAGTTGTTGGATTATTGTGCAATATATTTATATGCATGTTCTCCTTTTATCCAATTTGTTAGCCCTATTTGTACAGGAGTATTGATTTACTGAATGTCAGAGCTACCTACTTGATTGCCCACCGAGATGCACTTTATTGTTTCTACCTCATGAAAAGAAGCAAAAGCAATCCTGCACAAACTGCTGCACCACCAATTATGAATATAACAAAGCTTTATTGAACATTCTGTGTAAACATCATAAAAACATATAAAACAGTTGCTATGAACAACAAATCACCACAATACATTGTTATGTGGGAACAATATCACAAATGCCTCACCTCCTATATAACAGATAGGCCCTAATGGCTGCCAAAGATGGTACTCAAAGTACCTTCCTGAGGAAGTGGTCTTTTTTGAACCACGCCACGCGTGGAGCGTCTTGTGTGCCTCCCTCCACCCTTACTCCATGGCTGCCTCTCTCTACCATCCTGGGCTATGTATGTATGCTCCTTAAACACACAGGTATCCATGATCCCTATATGCACTGTCCATATATGTTTATATTCACCATTTCTCATGATTCATGAGCATATTGCTATATCTCAGCACCTTTTCTGATGTTTCTCTCACAGTTGTTTATAGGAAATTCCCTACTGGTGGTGTTCATGTTCATTCTTTTCACTTGATAGTTTTTTGGCTCAGACCCGGGTCTAATATACCAAATGGGGGGTTCAATTCCATGAACCCACTTTGAGTACCATCTTTGGCAGCCATTAGGGTCTATCTGTTATATAGGAGGTGAGGCATTTGTGATATTGTTCCCACATAACATTGTATTGTGGTGATTTGTTGTTCATAGCAACTGTTTTAAATGTTTACACAGAATGTTCAATAAAGCTTTGTTATATTCATAATTAGGGTGCAGCAGTTTGTGCAGGATTGCTTTTGCTTCTTTTCATGAAATCTCTCTCCTGGTCCTGTAGCTAGCACTAGAGTTGGGCCGAACCTCCGATTTTAGGTTCGCGAACCCTGTTCGCGAGCTTCCGCGAAAGGTTCGGTTCGCGAAAAAGTTCGCTAACCGCCATAGACTTCAATGGGGAGGCGAACTTTCAAAGTTTTAAAAAATTCTATCAACTGGAAAAATGATAGAAAACATGTTTCAAAAGCTCTAATACCTGGATCCACACCTAATTGAGTGAAATACACATCACTGCTGGAGGACCCACCCTCCCTCCTCCTCCTCCTCCTCCAAGCAAGGTCCTTTATACCATTTGCCTACCTACACTAATTAGTTATGGGACAGCTGCTACACACTCTGCTAGGGAGATTTTAATTCCTCCCTCCTCCCTTCTGCCAGGGAATTATACTATTTTAAAAACCAGTATACATCATACCATAGCTGGTACATCATACCATAGCTGGGAATACATACATGAGTATACATCATACCATAGCTGGGAATCGAACCCAGATCTCACTGTGTGGTGGACACGTCACCCTAAGCACAGTACCACTACAGAAGTAAGTGAAGCTAGCCTAAAATGTAACATTTATGCTCAATGCAATAGAACCATTAGGTTGCTTAAAGGAGAACTGTAGTGAGAGGTATATGGAGGCTGCCATATTGATTTCCTTTTAAGCTATACCAGTTGCCTGGCAGCCCTGCTGATCTATTTGGCTGCAGTAGTGTGAATCACACCAGAAACAAGCATGCAGCTAATCTTGCCAGATCTTACAAAAATGTCAAACACCAGATCATACCATAGCTGGGAATCGAACCCAGATCTCACTGTGTGGTGGGCACGTCACCCTAAGCACTGTACCACTACAGAAGTAAGTGAAGCTAGCCTAAAATTTAACATTTATGCTCAATGCAATAGAACCATTAGGTTGCTTAAAGGAGAACTGTAGTGAGAGGTATATGGAGGCTGCCATATTGATTTCCTTTTAAGCTATACCAGTTGCCTGGCAGCCCTGCTGATCTATTTGGCTGCAGTAGTGTGAATCACACCAGAAACAAGCATGCAGCTAATTTTTCCTTTTAAAATAATACCAGTTGCCTGAATTGCCTGCTGATCCTGTGTCTCTAATACTTTTAGCCACAGCCCCTGAACAAGCATGCAGATCAGGTGCTCTGACTGAAGTCAGACTGGATTAGCTGCATGCTTGTTTCAGGGTGTGATTCAGCCACTATTGCAGTCACAAAGATCAGCTGGACTGCCAGGCAACTGGTATTGTTTACAGAAACAGCCATATCACTCTCAGTTAAAGAGGAACTGTAACGACAAAACAGCCCCTGGGGGGTACTCACCTCGGGTGGGGGAAGCCTCAGGATCCTAATGAGGCTTCCCACGCCATCCTGCGTCCCTCGGGGGTCTCGCTGTAGCCCTCCGTACAGCCGTGACGCAATATTTACCTTCCTGGCTCCTGCGCAGGCGCTCTGATGCCTCTCGGCGCCGAAGTAGGCGGAAATACCCGATCGCCGTCGGGTCTGCTCTACTGCGCAGGCGCAAGTTTCCGGCGCCTGCGCAGTAGAGCGGACCCGACGGAGATCGGGTATTTCCGTCTATTTCCGTGCCGAAAGTCGCCACAGCACCTCTCACTACAGTTCTCCTTTAAGCAACCTAATGGTTCTATTGCATTGAGCATAAATGTTAAATTTTAGGCTAGCTTCACTTACTTCTGTAGTGGTACAGTGCTTAGGGTGACGTGTCCACCACACAGTGAGATCTGGGTTCGATTCCCAGCTATGGTATGATGTATACTAATGTATGTATTCCCAGCTATGGTATGATGTACCAGCTATGGTATGATGTATACTGGTTTTTAAAATAGTATAATTCCCTGGCAGAAGAGACCCTCCTCCCTCCGGTAGGGGGTAGAAGGGTGGAATTAAAATCTCCCTAGCAGAGTGTGTACCAGCTGTCCCATAATTAATTAGTGTAGGCAGACAACTGAGTCAAATGGTATAAAGGACCTAGCTTGGAGGGTGGGCGGGTTCTCTAACACTGAAAGCAGTGTGTTTGACAATAACATGTCTGCTGACAGTGAAATGGAGGCTAAAAATTTTGCTCAATACAGCATTATGGGGCGAATCGAACTTCCGCAAAAGTTCGCCTGATGCAGGCGAACGCGAACCCCCAAAGTTCACCTGGAACCGTTCGCAGGCGAACCGTTCGGCCCAACTCTAGCTAGCACACGTCTGTGTATGCAAAAAAATTATATTTGGAGTGCGGATGCAACCTTTCTTCTATACACTTTATTGTTTCTACCTCATGTTATGTGATACATCAGTGGTCCATCCATTTACCTGGTTTTTAATTGTTTTTATGGTTTTCTGTTGACATCTTTGATATGCAATAAAGATGTGATTTTTTTGAGTTTATATCAGAATGGTGCCGTGTTGTCCAGATCCACCTTTTCTCTTGTTTGATACATGTATGCTCCAGGATCTGGTCTGCACACCTGATTACATATATGTATTATGGTGTTTGGTGCTGACCCTACCCCCCTTGGTTGGGAAACCTGTAGAAACAACTTGCCTCCTTTCATGATCAAGAGTGCAATTTTTACACACCATCACCCTGGGGGCAATTTACCCTAGAAACCGCCTTGGTACGTACCAAAAGGAATGCTTGGCAGGAAATGGGCCCATTTGGAGCTGAACAGATGAGGATTCCCATTGATCCTGAAGAATAGACCAATGGCAAGCCTTGATAGGAAAGTAATCTATGCCAATTTTCAGCTCCCAGGACATCTTGGGGTGGTTTGGATAAAAAAAATATATGGATAATATAAATGGATATGGATAAAATATAAAAAATAAAAACAGAAAAGTACAAATGAAGATAAAATAATTACAGACAGAAAAGTAAAACGAGTGGAGTGGGTGCCAAGTTACAATCAGGCCGGCACCCACACCACGCGTGTGAACAAGCTTCTATCCGGACATGAAATGGCCACCATGGCGGCCTGTTTGTAACTTAGCATCAACTCCACAGTTAATTCTGTTTGTAGTCTAATGTTGAAATCCACTAATACACAGGTTCTTGTTATTATGAAGACAGTGCCCAGATCCTCTTCCTCTGTGAACCCTTCTCTTTTTCATTGATTGGTCAGGCCTGGTATGTGCCAGCGGTGTTCCTCCTGAGAAGCTGGTAGTTCCATTACAGATAGAGGATACACGCTAATCAGTTCAGTGAGACAAGCTCTGTCATGTTCCTCTGACTGTGCATAGCCCACGCATCTATATTAGAAAGTAGGCTTTCCACAGCTGTGGCGAATAATTTGTACAGTCAGAAGGGGATTTCTGCTGTCAGTAAATTTACTCTATTGCAAGGGCTCTCCACTGTTCAGGATTACTATATGTGCTGTATATATGTTTTCAGAGCTTAAACTCTGGGTTTTTTACATGTTTTGGTTACAGATCTGCAACAGATCACCCAGCATTCTACAGAATGTACTGTGACTAATTTTAATCAAACAGTACCCAAGAGATGTTGGGCCTTAAGTACTAAATTGTGGTAAAGTTGCCGTGTTTGGGAGTTCTGGGTTAGTGGACTCGGACTGGTTAGAGTTGGAGGCCTCCTATATGTCCCCGGTTATTATTGATAAATTGTTTCAAATCAAATGGTTTCATCAAACTTACCGTACTTAACACCTGCGAGGCTATCAAAGATGGGTCCAGATGTGAGTTCAGAGTGCTGTGACTGCTGACTGCCTGGATGCAGAGTTCTTGCTTTGTGTGTGTGGATGTTCCGAGGTAAGGGTTTTTTGAGAGTCTGTTACCAAGTTTCTTGCAAAAATACAAGAACATTTGTACAGCGCTTTTTTCCCATAGGACTACAAGATCCACTGGAGGTATGAGGTGTTTAACCTCTTCAGGACAACAGGCTTTGCCCCCCCCCCCCCCTAAAGACCAGGCCATTTTTTGTTAAATAGGCCACAGCAGCTTTAAGGCCAAGCTGCAGGGCCGCACAACACAGCACACAAGTGATCCCCCTCCCCCTTTTCTCCCCACCAACAGAGCTCTCTGTTGGTGGGGTCTGATCACCCCCAGGTTTTTTTTTTGTTTTTAATATTTATTGTATATATTTTTTTTATTATTTAAATTACCTGCAAAACAGAGCCCCAGGACTTTATGCCGATCGGAGTTAGGCGGTGCTTGGGCTGCCATGCCCATTGGCGTGACACCATCAACAACTAGTTAATCCTTGCAATGTTCCTTAAGTAAAAGAAGGAATGTTTCACAACAGCTGAGATTTGATTCCTGAAGCTTAATTTCCCATCAATCAGTACTCACAGGCTGCGCACACAGTCTGAGTTGTTCAGGTCTGAGCTCCCTATCCTTAGCGGTGTTGGTTGAGACTGGGGCTGCTTTGCTGTCGAGCACTGACCTCTGATAATAAGAACCTCAGTTTTGTCAGCATTTAGTTTTAGCCAATTATCATTCATCCACTCCTGAAGCTCAGCTAAGCAAGCGTTTATTTGTGGAGTAGGGTCTGTGACGGCAGGTTTGAATGATAAATATAGCTGGGTGTCATCAGCATAGCAATGATATGTCAGGCCACGTTGATGTATCCTTTAACCACTTCCGGACGGCAGTGATTGAAATCGATGCCGTTTGGAGGCTGTTATTCTTGCCAGGGTGTAGATTTCACCTCACCGCTGCCACACATTCTCGCAGCTCCCACCAATCGCATCGCTCTCTGCCCACCGCAGCTCACTCGCCCTGCTGTCCGTATGACAGCAAAAATCCGTTAGCCGGTCAGGAGCAGATTGCATTGGTTCCTGACCCTGTCATCAATGTGAGTAAATCCGCTCGCAGAGCTCTGCCGTCTAGGTAGGCTTAGGCAACGGGCATGCGGCGTGAACGGAGGTAGCAGCGATTCGGCGGTATTCTTCTATAAGGGGCCAGAGACCGTTGGTACTGAAGGGGTTAAAGTGAACCTAAAGAAGGGGAAAAAAAAACTAAAAAATTTGTTTAACTTACCTGGGGCTTCTACCAGCCTCCTGCAGCCGCCCTGTGCCTGCGCGATGTTCTAGTCCCTGCAGCACCGGGCAACCCAGTTCTTTGAACGGGATTTCCTGATCGCCGAAGGCGATCGAAGAGGGTAGGGGGATGCCGCTGCACAGCGGCCATCATGCAGCGAGCCCTAGGCTCGCTACATGATTTTAAAAAAAAAAAAATACAAAAAACCGGCTGAGCTGCCCCCTGGTGGTTTTTAATAGACTGCCAGGAGGGTTAAGGTTTGGAGATTGGAAATCAATAGATATGTCACATGTGGTACACAAAAACAACGACTCTTAGAGGATTGCCTTCTATGCCAGAAAATGTCTTATTTAAATGGGAATTGCACAGTATTCCATCACTAGAGAATTGTAAAATATAAGTAAATCAAAATATAAGTTTGGGAGCCGGGGTGGATGCTGGTTATTTCAAACCTGGATATTAATGTGAATGTGGCTGATGTGTATTTATGAGCATCTGGATCTTTATTGATGCAATGCTATCTGTGATATTGCCCGTTTTTATTGCTTAGGGTGTAACATAGCTCTTGCATCATATATTGTGTATGGCATACTCCATTACTTGATGTTATTGTTTTGCATACCTTGAATATGGGCCCTTCTGTTACTTGTTGTATTGGTGGGAGGTGGGAGAGGACTTGCAAATAGATTGTTTTTACAAAAAAACTTTAAATAAAAATGTTCTTTAAAAAAAAAAAAAGTTGCACAGTAATTTCACTGGTAATAACACCAGTGGAGCACCGCCTGTTAGCTTAATAGCACCACACGCATTACTGGGCAATGCTTTATTACCGCGCTACCAAAAGTCAGCAACTTGCTGAATGGTGTAAAGTAGAGTAGGGACCCTTTCTAAGAATGAAACCTCATTGCTGGTGAAAGGGTCCAGTACATAATGCTGTTGCATGCAATCCATTTTTTCCTAGATAACTAACTGCATGTCTGTAGCAGCAGGTACCCCCTGACCTGCAGAGCAGAGGAATAAGGCAGTGTGAGAAGGAAAATGGCTGTTTGCGATAAGGATCTGGGCACCCATTAGATAATAGGCAGCACGGTGGTGTAGTGGTTTATGTTCTTGCCTTGCAACGCAGCGTCCCCGATTCAAATCCCACCCATGTCAAAATCTGCAAGGAGTTTGTATGTTCTCCTCGTGTCTGCGTAGGTTTCCTCTGGGAACCCGGGATTCCTCACACATCCCAAAACATACAGATATGTTAATTAGCTTCCCCCTAAATTGGCCCTGGACTACAATACTGTACATACAGTTCACTACACATACATACACACACAGACATATGACTATGAGAGGGATTTGATTGTGAGCTCCTCTGAGGGACAGTTAAGTGACAAGACAATATATATATACTCTGTACAACGCTGCGTAAGTTGCCGGCGCTATATAAATACTAAAAAATTATTATTATTTATATATTGCAAAAACTGAGCTTTTTCACTTTATTATGTGATTACTGTACACATTTAAAATGTTTTATAATTACATGTGTACAAAATGCCAATGAAGGTCAAATTCATTTTAAAGAGTTGTACAATAGAAGTCATTAACCAAACTAGCAACTACCCTCCTGCTCAGTCATCCTATGGCATGTCAATGTGCTGCGTATTCCTGGAACAAGGCAACCAACCACAGGCCCAAAGACAGCAGAGGAGGATCTGCAATCAACTGAATGGCAAGTTGCCACGTCTGTGATCTTCTAAAGGATGACGAAGGAACCAGACAGGATATGGAGGTAACGAAAGTTTATACTTCTATAGCTTTATATGTACACATTCACAGAAATCCACAATTATTTCCAGTTCTCACATTTTTGGGCTGGTGCAGACTACAAGAGCGTTTTAAACGCCAGAGATTTTAAAAGCTCCTGCTAATGCAGTGCTATGGGGGATTTTTACAAAATCACATCGGTCCAGTGTTAACACACACACACAGGATAACATTAGCAGTAGCTTTTCAAATCACAAAGCACTAAGAAAAGCTCATGTAGTGTGTACCAGCCCTGAGGAGCTGTTCAAACTTGAGCGGGAATCGCACGATTCCCGCTCAGCGCAAAACACTAGCTCATGTAAGCCTATGGCAGTGTTCTCACTGCCGCATTTGCGGTTAGCGTTAACCGCAAACGTGCAACATGCAGCGTTTTGCCAGCGATTCGCGATTAGCATGCATAGCACCGCTAATCGTGAGCGCTCCCAGAATGCTGCAGTGTCCAGTGATTTTTCTGCGTTAATGGTGTGAATGGGGCCTCAGTCCTACAAAAAGTCTGCAGAGCAGAGATGGATTAAGATGTATTGGGGCTGTAGGCAAAGTAGTAGAAATGGTGCCCCTTTTTGGTCCTTTTGGTAAGCTAAAGTGGAGAGAGGTCAAAAAAGGGGGCAGGTGGGCCCCTTGACACCCTCTAGGCCACAAGCACCTGCCTAGGTTGCCTGGTGGATGATCCTTCTAAGCTGCAGAGCACCAAGGCATTGCTCAGCAATATGTTCATATGGAAACAGAAGAACATTTTTCAAGAATCCAGCTAGAACTATTCATTTTTGATAGAGATCTCTGAGACAATCAGCTGCATAGAAAAGAGTGTTGGGCACATCTGCCTGGTAATCCTAATAGTAGGTTTTTCAGAGCACAGTGTACATTTTACAGTTGTATCTTTTGGTAGAGGTTACTGAAAGTACACAAATAAAGTTCTTATTTCCTTTGGTTCTACAGTAAGAACAAAGTCTTCTGAGCTCTGTGCAGGTTTCAGCTGATCTGCAAGAAAAAAGAAAACGCATTTCCTGTTAAAAGTGGCTAACGAAAGACGACTGAACAGAGGTCGACATACAGGTGAAATTTGAAAAAAATAGAATATCATGAAAAATGTATTTCAATAACATAAGCTGAAACTAATATATGAAATAAGAACAATTTGCAGGTGTTTGGATTAAATTACCTGATTAGACTGACACTTTCAACCTAGAAAATTGAACCTTTTCACAATATTCTAATGGTCTGAGATTTTGATTCTGGGGTTCTCATAAGCTCCAAGTCATTATCATTTATTTGATATTGAAGCAACTTGATAAAGGCCTTCCAGGCCGAAACAGTGGGCTGTTGTTGCTGTCATTTTTTTTTATATAACTTAAAGAGAAACTCCAGTGAAAATAATGTAATAAAAAAGTGCTTCATTTTTACAATAATTATGTATAAATGATTTAGTCAGTGTTTTCCCATTGTAAAATCTTTTAAATCCCTGATTTACATTCTGACATGTATTACATGGTGACATTTTTACTGTTGGCAGGTGTTGTATCTGCTGTATGGATTTTTGGTAGTTGGAAACAGCTATTTCCCACAATGCAGCAAGGTTCACAGACAGAAAACTGCCAGGAGTACATACTCAGGGTTTCTTGTGGGAGTGGTTTCACCACAATATCAGTCATACAGCACCCCCTGATGGTCTGTTTGTGAAAAGGAATAGATTTCTCATGTAAAAGGGGGTATCAGCTACTGATTGGGATAAAGTTCAATTCTTGGTCGGAGTTTCTCTTTAATAAAAGTATTTGAGCTATACTCACCTCGTGTGGTGCCGGTCCTTTGGGAGTGTAAGCTAGTCTAATGGTCTGAGATTTTGATTTTGGGTTTCTCATAAGCTGTAAGTCATAATCCTATATAATAATAATAATAGGCATCTGTCCCTGTGTACAGCAGGGACAGTTGTCTCTGTAGCTGGGTCCGTGCTTTTTGCTCACACAGGCAGGAGGACAGGGACGGGCCAGGGAGCCAGGTGGGCGTGTGAGCGGGCGGCCGGGTGTGCGCGCGTGTGCGGTGGACGTGCGTGACGGGCGGGTGCGCACATGCGCGCGGAGACAGACCTAGCCCGTTTTTAAACGGGCTAAGGTCACTAGTCATCAAAATAATAAAATAAAGGCTTGAAATATCTCACATTGCATGTAATGAGCCTATTTCATTTGAAATACTGAAATACTGAAATAAATGGACTTTTGCATGATATTCTAATTTTTTGCATTTCCCCTGTAAGATACATACAACAAACATAGAAGGCCAGGCAAGAAACCGCTGGTATTCTATGTAGGAAAGCATGTGTGAAAGGCTTCTTATAAGTAATGCAAATTTATTCCATCATTAGATCGTGAAAGAACAAGACAGCATGACCCCAATGTTTACATATAGTACAAGTACTATAGTATAAAGGTGAGCTTATACTTCTCGATTTTTCCCGTTGATATATTTGATCATTTCGTTTGAATCTGCTAGGAGTCAGTGCCTCGAAGGATGCCAGATTGAAATGGTTGATCACACCAGACAGAAAGTGTCAATCGGTGGCAGTTTGGTAGTTGCAGCAGATTCACAGCCCATTGCGTGGCACTGCATCGAACATTGCAACACTGTGGTTGAACAGATTTTTTTTTTATAGATTTTATGCTGAAATGCCTAGTGTGTGGAGGGATTTGATCATATTTAATCTGAGAGGGATCCATCTGATGGTAGAATCTATGATGCTGAGAATACACACAAAAAAAAAGTCTCTGTACTATAGATGCACCAAGTTTAGTATTTTTATTGTTTTCCTTATTTTTTTCCCTCTAAATCTAGGTGCGCCTTACAGACTGGAGCGTCTTATATGCTGAAAAATACTGTATCTGCTGTATGCCATACAACTCGATAACTGCTTTGCTAATGGAATAAACGTCTACGTGATTTCTCATTGAAGACGATGCAGGGTACTAATTCTGCTACTTCTGCATCACAGAACATTCAGCTTTATATACACTAGGAAGTCAGATAACTAATCTCAGCAACAGACTTACAAGGAACTGACATGTTAAGAGTGTTTGTCAACCTTATGCAAAGTGTGTGGTGGCAAAGAGGAATTTTCTCTTCCTAGTCACGTCTAGTAAAGCATTAACCACATGTTCTTGATTTGTGTTTTCACTTACATAAATATTCAGCTGTGTTTAATTTGTTATTTAGGACACACGGTTTAAAGGAGAAGAGAATCCCTATCTGGAGGGCAATCTGACAGTATCTCAGACTGGTGCGGCTACAACTAACTCTAGGAGATAGGAGAAGAAAGACAAAGGGAGCACTCACATCGGGTGGCAAAAATTGGCTTTGGCCAAAAAGAAAGGTGTCACCTGATGTGGGCGTCCGTACGCATGTCTGCCCCACTATCAGCTGGGGACCAGGCATAGAGGTGTGCAGTAGCGCTTCATTGCTGGTGCGCAACTTCACCACTCATTCCAACCGCGACCTTGCAGGTTGCATATACAGACAGAAGTGCTTTGCAAGAAAAACACGGCTGTCTTGTCAATCAATGTTTGCACATGCCCCACTGGAGTACTTCAGCACATAGTGCTACTGCACAGGACTATGCCCAATGCATTCGTCAAATAAAGGTGCCTGGAAATGTGGGCTCCCAGTAATGTCAACAGTAAAATATTGGTATTAAATACCGATATTTTACTGTAGCCAAATAGAACCCTTCCACCCCCCCCCCCCCACGATGTCTAACCCTTAACCTTCTCCCCCCACACACAATCTAGCTACCCAATTCCCAACCCTTAACTCCCCACCACATGAAGTAGCTACCTAATGCCTAATCCTTAACCCCCTCCCCCACGCACAAACTACCTACCTAATGCCAAACCTTTAACTCCCCCCTGCCCCACACAAACTACCTAACGCCTAAACCCCCCACACACTAACTAACTTGCTGCGGTCCGCTGCAATGATCACACCTGCTGAAAAAAAAAAAAAAAAAAACCTGCAATAAAAATATTGGCATTTGGGCACCTGCGGTGCCTGATATATATTGTGGGCGCTGTACCAGCACCCGTTATCTACCAGGCGCCCAATGTTTCGCTCCGGTGCTTAACCATTTCAGCCCGCTGGGATTTTTCACCTTATGCATCAGAGCAATTTTCACCTCCCATTCATTCACTAATAACTTTATCAATGCTTATCACAATTTATTGATCTATATCTTGTTTTTCTCCACCACTAATTAGGCTTTCTTTGGGTAGTAAATTTTGCTAAGAATTATTTTTTTTATAAATGCATTTTAACAGGATTAATAAGAAAAAAATGGAAAAAATTCATTATTTCTCAGTTTTCAGCCTTTATAGCTTTAAAATAATCCACGCTACCATAAGTAAAATCTATGTATTTTATTTGCCCATTTGTCTCGGTTATGACACCATTTAAATTTTGTCCCTATCACAATGTAGGGTGCCAATATTTTATTTGGAAATAAAGGTGCATTTTTTTTTCATTTTGCGTCAATCACTATTTACAAGCTTATAATTTAAAAAATGTTCGTAGTATACCCCCTTCAAATGCATATTAAAAAGTTCAGACCCTTAGGTAACTATTTATGTTTTGTTTGTTTTTTTGTTTTTCTTTATTGTCTTTTTTTTTCCATTACAAAATTTATTTGGGTAATATTTTGGTGTGGGAAATAAAGTTAATTTTTTATATTATATGTGTAAATTGTAATGTAAAAAATATGTAGATGTAGTTTTAGTATTTGGCCACAAGATGGCCACTTTTTTTTTTTTTTGTTTTTTTTCCCCTCCTTGTGCTTCTCGCTAAGCGAAGCACAAGGGGGATGCGGAAATGTTTACATGCAGAAAGACTGAAGTCCATTGTAAGAGCGCTTCGGTTTTTCTGCTGGGGACACGCATCGGTGATCGGGAACCATGTTCCCGTTCACTGATCCCAGGGCTACCGGGGGCACGGGGGCGCACCCGCGATCGCGCCCAATTACTCCAATTGCTCCACGTGCCTTTTCTACTGTTTCGATGCCGAATCCCCAGCTGCTAGAGGGAAGACGCACATATTATTCTTATTCATGTATAAAGCGCCAACATATGGATGCTTCTCACAAGCAGCCCACCACATCAGGTGTGACCTTTCCTTTTTGCCAAGGCCACTTGCCACCACAGTATTAGTAAGCTCGGGTAAAGCCCGCATGCAAAAAACATGCAGTGTGCGGATTTAACTGCATTAAACAGAATGCAAGTTTGAGTCTGGCATGCCTTCTTCTGTTCTTGATTGATACACTGTGTGGAGCAGGAGTGGTGAACCTGCATGAAGTGCACCAGCATATACTCTCCTGCAAAGGATTAGAGCCAAAACAGAGTTCCCTAATAATCAGTTGCCACCACCACACACTGTGAGCACTCGTGGTTGGGCTTTGGGGGATCCCACTCCCTGCTTCTTTGTCACATCTGTTAAATGTTCATTCATAAGAAACACTGGAGGTTTTGGGAGTGACCAGCATCCCTCTTCAGCTCACCTTTCCTTCTCTCATGTGTGGTGTTCCACTTCCATCGCTGCATGGTGCTCAGGTCCCATGTTCCAGTGAGGGAGCGCTCTTCCACACGAGTTACATTACCCAGTCCTGCAAGAAGAGACTAACACCACAGCAATTACTACAGACATTCTTCCATCAAAATGGAAACATCAAATACTGCAGGGTATAACAAATTACTGGAGAATCACTTTAAAGGACCACTTCAGTGAAAAAGTAAGCAGTTAAAATCTGACAGAACCGACAGGTTTTAGACTAGTACATCTCCTTATGGGTGATTCTCATTTGTTTACCTGCATTTCCTGAATGGTAGTTGCTAAGTCCAACTTCCAAAATCGTGTGCAAATGAGTAGGGAGGCTTGGCTGGTATCTTACTATTTTAGCAGTAAAATAGAAAACCCAGATAATCCCCCATGAGAAGATGGACTAGCCCAAACCTGTCAACTGCTTACATTTCACCATAGTGGTCCTTTAATAATTGCCATGTTTTTAACAGAATGGATAGAAAGAGAGACTCCGTCTGGGTTTACAGCAGTTTAAATCTTCACTGATAAGATTGCCCTCCACTTCCTGCCCTAAAGTCGTAAATGGCGAATCTCCCCAAGTAAAGGTGAAAGGCCACTTCTGACTGGTTCAAGTGTCCCTCTGTGAAAGTCATCCCCATATTTTTTGTTCGCCGGAAATAGCTGTAAAATTTGGAACACACCGCTTCCTGTGTTGGTGTCATCTGCAACAATGACAATAATGCGAGGGCACTAAGAGGGGGCAAATCTTCACTACAGTCGCAGGCAACAACGAAAGTAAAATTGTTGGGTGTATTTGTAAATGGACACTGATGCTTAAAAGCCAACCCGAGGTGAGCAATATGGAGGCTGCCATATTTATTTCCTTGTAAAGAATACCAGTTGTCTGGCAGCCCTGTTATACTTCTGGCATACATAGTGTATGAATCAAAACCATACATATGGCTAATGCAGAAAAACCTGAGTCAGCTGAGTCAGAGTACCTGATTTGCATATGCTTGGTCAGGGTCAATGGCTTAAATGATTAGAGACCGCATCAGAAGGTGACTGGTATTGTTTAAAAAAAAGAGATAAATATGGAGGCTGCCATATCACTCTCACCTTGGGTTCTCTTTAACATGGTCCTATAGTGGGTTGTTGTCGTGTCATCCTGAATCCCAGCAGATCCCAACTTCTGCTGGATGTCCTGAAGCAGCCAAGCTCTTGCTGCCCTGGCCACTAGGGCTGTGGAGTCGGTACAAAAATCCACCGACTCCGACACCTCAGGTTAGGATTCCACTGATATCGACTCAGACTCCTCAACTCTGACTCCTCTAATTTGCATACTATAATTTTGTTGATTGAAAGTGTGTACTTGTATAAGACAGGAACAAAGAACATCTATCAGGCCCTAGGCAATGTAACTGTGGGTACATGTACGAGTGATGTGCAGGTACTCTGCAGGGGAATGAGCAAAAATCTATTAACCCTTCGCACACTCGCATGCAAATGTTCAAACAAATGCATTCACAGATTCACTCATCCAGGCACAACTGTTATCCCTACAGCTAAGTTAAAAGCCGGGGTCTTAGTTCACAGAAGAATGCATTCTTATGCTTAGTCACCTATACTGCGTAGAAGTACCCAGGTAAACATAGGTGTCCTAACTCTGGCCCTGTAACATGCATAGTGCAGACATGCAAACACATTCATTGCACCAAACCTATCAATGAATTAGGAGCACACATCCTGACGTCCTCTCCTGGGACAGATAGTGCATCTTACCAATCGCACAAGGGAGCTAACGTTATGTGTCCATGTGCACCATGCACATACACCAGCATAAGCTGTGTGCATGCTGACAAACACATACAGGGGAAGGAGGGAGTGCACTGAATAAGACCCTGCAGGGGAATGAGGGGACTCTTCCTCTATTACACATTCTTCATGCACAATCTGAACCTAGTGTTCAATGTGCACAACATTCTCAGTGGATTCCCTGCAGCTCTGTGGGGAGTGCATATGTGTTACAAAGTAAACCTGAGACAGAGGACATTAAAGTTTTATACACACCTGGGGCTTCCTCCAGCCCCCTTCAGGCTAATCAGTCCCTTGCTGTCCTCCTCCGCCACCTGGATCTTCTGCTATGGGTCCAGGTACTTGAGCCAGTCGGGCGTAGTGCGCATGCACACACTCCGTCGCTGGGAGCGTACTACACCTGCGCAGCACTATTGCGCAGATGCAGAACGCTCCTGGCTGTGGGAGCGGCACGTGGCCGGACTGCTCTGACTGGCTGAATTACCAGGACTCATAGCAGAAGATCCAGGTGGCAGAGGAGGACAGCGAGGGACTGATTAGGCTGAAGGGGGCTGGAGGAAGGCCCAGGTATGTAAAAAACTTTTCTTTTCATCCGTCTCAGTTACCCTTTAATTCGTAGTCACTAAACCAAATTTTAACAATATATCAAATTATTTGATTTCATGAGCAAAGGGAGTGCATACATTTGCATAAATCAGCATCAATGCAGAATTATTTCCATCTCGTTGACCATCTCTATTAGTGACACGGCTACACATCAGGCTTTATACTTACAGCATAGATGTTAATTAGTATATACAAGAGCGCTGCGTAATATGATAGCGCTTTATACATACAAATAAAAAATAATTAAAAAAAGGAGATTCCTGTGTACACATCATATATACAGTCACAATCAGATATGTATATCTGACTTTAAAAATACAGGGACTGCTTTATTGAAACAGCACAAGTAACTATTTTTTGTTTGGTTTATTTCATTTTTGTGGATTAAGCACAGCTATTACTGTATGTATAAATTATTTATGGATGACTATTATCTGAGAAATATAACATTTTATCATATTTTCTAATTTAATTACAGCTTAAATTCATTAGGAGTCGGATTCGGTGCATTTTCTCCCGACTCCGACTCCAGATACCCCAAAATTGCCCCGACTCCGACTCCACAGCCCTGCTGGCCACACACCCTCTAATCTTATCTGGCTGTATCACAGAGCAGCCCTTGCTCTAATATACAAGCCAGCAGCAGGTACATGGGGTGGGACATGCACCAGACATATGGTATGCTGTCAGATTTTCACCTTCAATGTGAGGCCCTTTACCAATAAGGCTATACACTAGGTACGTGAACGTATCCGTGGCTCCGTTTCTCAGGTCGGATCAAAACCGGAGCCACGGATACCAGTGTTTTAGATAGCAGCGGTCTTTACCCATAAAAAAAATGGACCAGTCTCCGTTTTGTGGGGACACGTTTTCAAAACCTGAACGGAAAGGTCCGGATCTGCTGCATTTTCACACAACAGATCTGGATCCTGATACACACAGGTAGTGGTAGGCAATAGGAAAACAAATCCCCCTCTACACAGGCAGATTTGGACACAGAAACGGATCCGTTTCTGTATCACAGTCTGTGGGGGGAGAGGCAGCCGCCATGCTGGAGGGGTAAAGGCAGGACGCTGCCCCCCTCCCTCACCTGGGTCCCCCGTCCCCGCTACCCCCCTCCAGCTACATGCCACAAAACTTGTTAAAAATGTATAGCAGCGGCGAGCGGGGAGCTTACCTTCTCCTCCTACTTACTCCACTCGCCACATCACTGCCTGCAATGCTGCCCTCCGAAGTATAGGGGGTGGCATTGCAGGCAGTGATGCGGCGAGCGGAGGAAGTGGAGAGAAGGTAAGTTCCCCACCCGCCTCCGCTATACATTGTAACAAGTTTTGCGGCACGTAGCTGAAGGGGTAGCGGGAGCGGGGGACCCAGGTGAGTCCTCCTGATCGCTGCCACCCTTGTCCTGCCTGCTATAGCCCTCCAGCATGGTGGCTGCCTCTCCCCCCACGGCTGAGCATACGTTTCCACGGACTGGAAACTTATGCTACAAAAATGCATTTCTGGAAAAACGGTCGGGGTTTTGGGGGGGGGGGGGGGGGGGGGGGGGGGAGGGGAGAAAAAGGTTATTTTTAGAAAAACGGATTCGATCCTGAACGGACCAGTGTGGACCTAGCCTAATGGATAGTGGTTAAGGTGTCTATTGTGAAATAAAGATTCTCACTGAGAGCACATCTAGCTCTTTAATGCTCTATGGCTTTTTTTCATGTGTCCAGAGGACCTTTACAAATCTCAAAATCTATACTGAACAGAAGACTTAGACCTCCGTTACACCTCTGTTCATCCACTCCTGCTATCCTCAAACCCTTCCGAGCAGCTCTACTGCCAATAACAGTGGTGTAGCACAGATTATTCAGTTACTTTTATTTAGTTAGATCACTCAGTATCTGGCTTTCATTAACCCTTTGGGGACTGGCCGCCTAACCCCCCTTAAAGAGAACCAGAGACCACGAGAAAATTATGTTATACATACCTGGGGCTTCCTCCAGCCCCATAAGCCTGGATCGCTCCCACGCCGCCGTCCTCCGCTGCCTCTGTCTGCCAGTACCGGGTCCTGTCATTTCGGCCAGTCAACACAAGCCCAGTGCGCTCCCTCCGTACTGCGCATGCGCACAGAGCCGGAGGGAGCCCCTGGGCATGCGGAAGACTGGTCGCGTCCGGCGGAAGTGACGGGACCTGATACCGGCGATAGAGGCAGCGGAGGACAGCGGCGTGGGAGCGATCCAGGCTTAATGGGCTGGAGGAAGCCCCAGGTATGTATAACATCTTATTTTTCTTTTTGTAGAGAACGGTCGTCTCTGGTCCCCTTTAAGGACCAGGTGTTTTTTGCTGGGGGGGGTCAGGCAGCCGCATCCCCTGTGGGGCTTGCTAGGCATGGTGTCCCCCCTGTAGCCAGGTGTTCCCCATGTGACTGGCAGCCATTACTCACCTTCCAGACTCCAGCGATGAGCCGCAGTGGACCCCTCCACTCCGGCCGGCATCTCCGCTCCTACTGCCGCTCAGTTCCGGGTCCCGGCTTGATGACGTCATCAAGCCGGGACCCGCCACTGATGTCCGAGAGAGCGGGGATGCCGGCCAGAGCGGTGAGGAGCACCGATAGTCGTGGCAAGGGAGGCGAGTGGATCCTCATCTTACCCCCCTACCGCCGCAGCTGCCCATAGTGATCACTATGATTTGCCGGCGATCGTAGTGATTCACGTGATCAGCAGCCATACGCGATGGCTTCTGATCACTGAGGGGAGATGTCAGCTGTCATGCGACAGCTGACATCTCCCCTCAGGTGCGCACGATCGTGTCAGGAGCGGAAACAATGGGCGGCGTAGATCATATGCCGCATCAGGCTAAAACAGCCACAAGTGCGACGTAGGATCTAACACAGGCGGTCCCCCAAAAGGTTAAAGGACCACTGCAGCGAAATAAGTAAGCAGTTAAAATCTGATTCTCAGGTTTTCTTTGTTTTCAGAAGCGTCTCCTGAACGGCAGTTTAACTGCCAAAATAGTAACATACCAGCCTCCCTACTCACTTGCACACTATTTGGTCAGTTAGATTTAGCAGCTGCCGTTCAAGAGATGCTTTGACTCATTCACACTAGTAAGTGCTTTGAAATGCATTAAAATGCATATAATAGGATAACAGAGGCGCCAATAGGATAAAAAACACTAAAAGAACTTAAAAACACATCTTGGTAATAGAGGAGGCAGTGGTGGACTCACCCCCTCCAAGCAGAACACACGACTGTGGATTTTCAGTCAAAACAATTTTATTGGATACTCCAAATAAAGTGCAACGCGTTTCACGGGATACAAACCCGCTTCATCAGGCAACAACAGATAGGAGTAAACAGCATCTGCCAGTATCAACACTGAGAGTGTTGATGATACTGGCAGATGCTGTTTACTCCTATCTGTTATTGCCTGATGAAGCGGGTATGTATCCCGTGAAACGCGTTGCGCTTTATTTGGAGTATCCAATAAAATTGTTTTGACTGAAAATCCACAGTCGTGTGTTCGGCTTGGAGGGGGTGAGTCCACCACTGCCTCCTCTATTACCAAGATGTGTTTTTAAGTTCTTTTAGTGTTTTTTATCCTATTGGCGCCTCTGTTATCCTATTATCTACATCAAGTCCACCCTTGGTGGAGGGTTGTACCCTTCCTTCTACTACAGAGAGCGACTTTTTAATCCTGAGTGGGGTCAGGACAATCTCCCCACCTGCTTTGACAGTGGTTGCCTACTTGGTAACCCTGGTTTGTGAGTATTAAATTAATATTATTACTCTATCAATTATACCTTACCAGTACATACTACACTATATTGGGCTCTTGGTGTGCTCTCTTTTTCGCATTAAAATGCATGAATAAAAACTCATGAATTGATCAGTGAGTTTTTGTGAGTTTCCAGGAGTTTTACTGAATTGTCAAAGCGCTGTGAAGTGATGTAGAGGGAAAGGAAACCAGCTGATTCATGGGCTTATCTGCATAATCCATGTGCTGAAACTCACATAGCATGCATTTCTATGTGTTTTAATCACCCCGGACAAGTTGAAATGTACTGCACAGCAACTCACTGTTGTAGTGTGAGCCCTTAGAAAACAAAGAAAACCCTGGGAATTCCGCACGAGGAAATGGACTAGTCCAAAACCTGTCAGTTCTGTCGATTTTAACTGCTTACTTTTTTCGCTGGAGTGGTCCTTTAAAGAGCCACTGAATCAAAGGTTGGATAACCTTGAGACTGACCTTAGCAACAGCTGATGTCTTATGAGCCTGTGTTGCGAGTGTGAGGGCCCAGGGATGGTGACAGAGCAAAAGACCACATAACATAAGTTCCCCAAGTCAGAACAGACTTGTACTGCTTCATTTACAGAAAAGTATTATGCAGCCCGACAGCCAGAAGCGAAACGTGACACTTTCACAATGAGACGGCTTATGACCCCTAAGCCACAATCAGGATGCTGAATAATGAAGAAACCCTTGCTGGAGTGACTAAAAAACAAACTCGAGTTTATGATAACTCAATGATCATATGAAGGAGGAAAAATCAAGAGATAAAAGATAAAAAAAAGCATAACTCATTTTTAGCAAGGACACATAGGCGACTTGCTCTCACACAAAGTCAAATGATGGGTATGAAGAGAGGTAAAGGAGGCACCGTATCTTTAAGATCCCTTTATTCATCAGTTCGGAAAAGCAATCCAATAGTGGACAGTGGGGGTGACAGAAAGCAGCATCCTATGTGACTTCCTGTCACCCCCACTGTCCATCATTGTATCACATTACCCAGCTGATGAATAAAGGGGATTTTGGGTAATGGTAGAAAGACCTGCACTACTTAACCACTTGAGGACCTAGGGCTTTCTACCCCTTAAGGACCGGCCACTTTTTTTCCATTCAGACCACTGCAGCTTTCACGGTTTATTGCTCGCTCATACAACCTACCACCTAAATGAATTTTGGTTCCTTTTCTTGTCACTAATAAAGCTTTCTTTTGGTGCTATTTGATTGCTCCTGCGACTTTTTATTATATTCATCAAAAAAGACATGAAGTTTGGCAAAAAAATGATTTTTTTAACTTTCTGTGCTGACAGTTTTCAAATAAAGTAAAATTTCTGTATACATGCAGCGCGAAAAATGTGGACAAACATGTTTTTGATAAAAAACTCCCCATTCAGTGTATATTTATTGGTTTGGGTAAAAGTTATAGCGTTTACAAACTATGGTGCAAAAAGTGAATTTTCCCATTTTCAAGCATCTATGACTTTTCTGACCCCCTGTCATGTTTCATGAGGGGCTAGAATTCCAGGATAGTATAAATACCCCCCAAATGACCCCATTTCGGAAAGAAGACATCCCAAAGTATTCACTGAGAGGCATAGTGAGTTCATAGGAGATATTATTTTTTGTCACAAGTAAGCGGAAAATGACACTTTGTGACCAAAAAAAAAAAAAAGTTTCCATTTCTTCTAACTTGCGACAAAAAAAAATGAAATCTGCCACGGACTCACCATACCCCTCTCTGAATACCTTGAAGGGTCTACTTTCCAAAATGGGGTCATTTGTGGGGTGTGTTTACTGTCCTGACATTTTGGGGGGTGCTAAATTGTAAGCACCCCTGTAAAGCCTAAAGGTGCTCATTGGACTTTGAACCCCTTAGCGCAGTTAGGCTGCAAAAAAGTGCCACACATGTGGTATTGCCGTACTCAGGAGAAGTAGTATAATGTGTTTTGGGGTGTATTTTTACACATACCCATGCTGGGTGGGAGACATATCTCTGTAAATGACAATTTGTTAATTTCTTTTACACACAATTGTCCATTTACAGAGATCTTTCTCCCACTCAGCATGGGTATGTGTAAAAATACACCCCAAAACACATTATACTACTTCTCCTGAGTACGGCGATACCACATGTGTGGCACTTTTTTGCACCCTAACTGCGCTAAAGGGCCCAAAGTCCAATGAGTACCTTTAGGATTTCACAGGTCATTTTGAGAAATTTCGTTTCAAGACTACTCCTCACGGTTTAGGGCCCCTAAAATGCCAGGGCAGTATAGGAACCCCACAAATGACCCCATTTTAGAAAGAAGACACCCCAAGGTATTCCGTTAGGAGTATGGTGAGTTCATAGAAGATTTTATTTTTTGTCACAAGTTAGCGGAAAATGACACTTTGTGAAAAAACACAATTAAAATCAATTTCCGCTAACTTGTGACAAAAAATAAAATCTTCTATGAACTCGCCATACTACTAACGGAATACCTTGGGGTGTCTTCTTTCTAAAATGGGGTCATTTGTGGGGTTTCTATACTGCCCTGGCATTTTAGGGGCCCTAAACCGTGAGGAGTAGTCTTGAAACGAAATTTCTCAAAATGACCTGTGAAATCCTAAAGGTACTCATTGGACTTTGGGCCCTTTAGCGCAGTTAGGGTGCAAAAAAGTGCCACACATGTGGTATCGCCGTACTCGGGAGAAGTAGTACAATGTGTTTTGGGGTGTATTTTTACACATACCCATGCTGGGTGGGAGAAACACCTCTGTAAATGACAATCTTTTGATTTTTTTTACACACAATTGTCCATTTACAGCGGTATTTCTCCCACCCAGCATAGGGTATGTGTAAAAATACACCCCAAAACACATTGTACTACTTCTCCCGAGTACGGCGATACCACGTGTGGCACTTTTTTGCACCCTAACTGCGCTAAAGGGCCCAAAGTCCATTAAGTACCTTTAGGATTTCACATGTCATTTTTGTTTCAAGACTACTCCTCACGGTTTAGGGCCCCTAAAATGCCGGGGCAGTATAGGAACCCCACTAATGACCCCATTTTAGAAAGAAGACACCCCAAGGTATTCCGTTAGGAGTATGGTGAGTTCATAGAAGTTTTTATTTTTTTGTCACAAGTTAGCGGAAATTGATTTTAATTGTTTTTTTTCACAAAGTGTCATTTTCCGCTAACTTGTGACAAAAAATAAAATCTTCTATGAACTCACCATACTCCTAACGGAATACGTTTGGGTGTCTTCTTTCTAGAATGGGGTCATTTGTGGGGTTCCTCTACTGCCCTGGCATTTTAGGGGCCCTAAACCGTGAGGAGTAGTCTTGAAACAAAAATGACCTGTGAAATCCTAAAGGTACTCATTGGACTTTTGGCCCCTTAGCGCAGTTAGGCTGCAAAAAAGTGCCAATCATGTGGTATCGCCGTACTCGGGAGATGTAGTATAATGTGTTTTGGGGTGTATTTTTACACATACCCATGCTGGGTGGGAGAAATACCTCTGTAAATGACAATTGTTTGATTTTTTTTTACACACAATTGTCCATTTACAGAGAGATTTGTCCCACCCAGCATGGGTATGTGTAAAAATACACCCCAAAACACATTATACTACTTCTCCTGAGTATGGCGATACCACATGTGTGACACTTTTTTGCAGCCTAGGTGCGCTAAGGGGCCCAACGTCCTAATTACAGGTCATTTTGAGGCATTTGTTTTCTAGACTACTCCTCACGGTTTAGGGCCCCTAAAATGCCAGGGCAGTATAGGAACCCCACAAGTGACCCCATTTTAGAAAGAAGACACCCCAAGGTATTCCGTTAGGTGTATGGCGAGTTCATAGAAGATTTTATTTTTTGTCACAAGTTAGTGAAAAATGACACTTTGTGAAAAAAAAACAAAAATCAATTTCCGCTAACTTTTGACAAAAAATAAAATCTTCTATGAACTCGCCATACACCTAACAGAATACATTGGGGTGTCTTTTTTCTAAAATGGGGTCCGTTTCTGGGGTTCCTATACCGCCCTGGCATTTTACGGGCCCAAAACCGTGAGTAGTCTGGAAACCAAATGTCTCAAAATGACTGTTCAGGGGTATAAGCATCTGCAAATTTTGATGACAGGTGGTCTATGAGGGGGAGAATTTTGTGCAACCGGTCATATGCAGGGTGGCCTTTTAGATGACAGGTTGTATTGGGCCTGATCTGATGGATAGGAGTGCTAGGGGGGTGACAGGAGGTGATTGATGGGTGTCTCAGGGGGTGGTTAGAGGGGAAAATAGATGCAATCAATGCACTGGGGAGGTGATCGGAAGGGGGTCTGAGGGGGATCTGAGGGTTTGGCCGAGTGATCAGGAGCCCACACGGGGCAAATTAGGGCCTGATCTGATGGGTAGGTGTGCTAGGGGGTGACAGGAGGTGATTGATGGGTGTCTCAAGGTGTGATTAGAGGGGGGAATAGATGCAAGCAATGCACTGGCGAGGTGATCAGGGCTGGGGCCTGAGGGCATTCTGAGGGTGTGGGCGGGTGATTGAGTGCCCTAGGGGCAGATAGGGGTCTAATCTGATAGGTAGCAGTGGCAGGGGGTGATTGATGGGTAATTAGTGGGTGTTTAGGGTAGAGAACAGATATAAACACTGCCCTTGGGAGGTGATCTGACGTCGGATCTGCGGGCGAACTATTGGTGTGGGTGGGTGATCAGATTGCCCGCAAGGGGCAGGTTAGGGGCTGATTGATGAGTGGCAGTGACAGGGGGTGATTGATGGGTGGCAGTGCCACCTGGTGATTGATGGGTGGCAGTGACAGGGGGTGATTGATGGGTGGCAGTGCCACCTGGTGATTGATGGGTGGCAGTGACAGGGGGTGATTGATGGGTGGCAGTGACAGGTGATTGACAGGTGATCAGTGGGTTATTACAGGGAAGAACAGATGTAACTAATGCACTGGCGAATTGATAAGGGGGGGTCTGAGGGCAATCTGAGCGTGTAGGCGGGTGATTGGGTGCGCGCAAGGGGCAGATTAGGGTCTGATCTGATGGGTAACAGTGACAGGTGGTGATAGGGGGTGATTGATGGGTAATTAGTGGGTGTTTAGAGGAGAGAATAGATGTAAACACTGCGTTTGGGTGGTGATCTGATGTCGGATCTGCGGGCGATCTATTGGTGTGGGTGGGTGATCAGATTGCCCGCAAGGGGCAGGTTAGGGGCTGATTGATGGGTGGCAGTGACAGGGGGTGATTGATGGGTGATTGACAGGTGATCAGGGGGGATAGATGCATACAGTACACGGGGGGGGGGGGGGGGGTCTGGGGAGAATCTGAGGGGTGGGGGGGTGATCAGGAGGGGGCAGTGGGTGGGGGGGGGGGGGGGGAGATAAAAAACAAATAGCGTTGACAGATAGTGACAGGGAGTGATTGATGGGTGATTAGGGGGGTGATTGGGTGCAAACAGGGGTTTGGGGGGTGGGCAGGGGGGGGTCTGAGGGGTGCTGTGGGCGATCTGCGGCAGGGGGGGGAGAAATCAGTGTGCTTGGGTGCAGACTAGGGTGGCTGCAGCCTGCCCTGGTGGTCCCTCGGACACTGGGACCACCAGGGCAGGAGGCAGCCTGTATAATACACTTTGTAAACATTACAAAGTGTATTATACACTTTGTATGCGGCGATCGCGGGGTTAACATCCCGCCGGCGCTTCCGTATAGCCAGCGGGATGTTGCGGCGGGCGAGCGGTGACAGGCGCCGGCGGAGGATCGCGTCACGGATGACGCGATCGCTCCGCCCATGCCCTTAGAAGGACCGCCGCCTCTGTGGGTGAGCCCGTCCTTCAGGGCTCCACTTCCCGGCCGCCTCTGTGCGTTAGGCGGTCGGGAAGTGGTTAACTTTCAAACGAATTCCCTCTTCAAAGGTATAAGCTTATATACTGAGATACTTTTGAAACCTTCCCCAGTCATATTTTTGAATCATGTATAGACTGTTATTGCAAAATATTCTTTCATTACTGTGATCAAGTGACCACCTTTCTTTTAAAGTGGGCCTGAACTCTTGCACAGGACAGAAGGAAATGGAGGCTGCCACATTTATTTCCTTTTAACCAATACCAGTTGCCTGGTAGCCCTGCTGGTCTATTTGGCTGAAGAAGTGGCTGAATCACACCAGAAACAAGCATGCAGCTAATCTTGTCATATCAGTCAAATTTGTCAGAAACGCCTGATCTGCTGCATGCTTGTTCAGGGGCTATGGCTGAAAGCATTAGAGGCCAACGATTACCCGAATAGCCAGGCAACTGGTATTGCTCAAATGGAAATAAATATGGCAGCCTCTATATACCTCTCACTACAGTTCTCCTTTAATTGCCCCTAATCTGTGACTAATCACCACTGTAATTTGATCACTCAGCTATGTCAGCTGCCAGGCAAGGCAAAGCAGCTAACTGGTAAACACAGGATGTTAAACAAGTCTGCTTCTAATGAAAGCAGGAAGTAGTCACACTGCAGATGTATTGCATGACTTGTATCAGCTGTAACAAAAATGTTTTTCTTTAAAAGTTTATTATGCTGTTACTTGTCTTTCAGGTACAGACTAACCAGCAAGCTCATGGTGACCCAGAACTCATTGGAGTGTTTGAGGGGCTACAATGGTCCTAAAAGCCCCCTTACTAAAATACTAAGGATAACAAAAGTTTGCTTTCTTAAAACAGAAATTTGTGATAATTCAGGTTGAAGTGAGCTTGAGATGTCTCCCAGTGCATCACTGCTGAATATATGCAAATTAACCATGGTTACCCTTAGAATCTAAACACACCTCCAGAACCGCTGGAATGCAATGATGTGTCAGTTTGTTACTTGTACAGAGCCACAATAATCCAACATGCATACAGACTGTTCCGTATTGTTTGATCCTCATCAGTGCATGGCATGGATTAATTTGGCTCTATGGAGTAGGGCTTGTAACCCCGAGAGGTACAGACTAACCAGCAAGCTCATGGTGACCCAGAACTCACACACTCCAATGAGTTCTGGTTCACCATGAGCTTGCTGGTTAGTCTGTACCTTTCGGTGTTACAAGCCCTACTCCATACAGCCAAATTAATCCATGCCATGCACTGATGAGGATCAAACAATCCAAAACAGTCTGTACGCATGTTGGATTATTATGGCTCTGTACAAACTAACAAGCTGACACATCATTGCATTCCAGCGGTTCTGGAGGTGTGTTTAGCTTCTAAGGGCAACAATGGTTAATTTGCATATATTCAGCAGTGATGCACTGGGAGACCTCTCAAGCTCACTCCAACCTGAATTATAGCAAATTCTTTCTGTTTTAAGAAAGCAAACGTTTGTTATCCTTGTCTTTCAGAGCAGAGAGGAAGTTCTGAGCTCAGGTCCGCTTTAAGGTTAACTATGGAAATCACCTGAACAAGAAGTAAACACCCAAGGCAGAGGTTCTAGATCTTCCCCACTCTAAAAACAAAGCAGGTTTTTTTGCTGTCTGCATCCCTGCTGGACAGATTTACCTTTCCTCCTGTGGCACAGACATTTATTCAACCCCAAAAAGGTCTAAACCTTGATTCAAATATACAAAGATAAAATGTGCTTTGGCTCAAGTTGGGCATCATTTAAATATTTGTTTTAGAATTAAAGGTTTCATAGAGAATCCAGTTATGTTATTTAGTTTGCTGCAGCCAATGGCTGCATTTCTGTAGAGGAAGGAAGACAATAGCGTGGCAGAGTATGGAGCAGCTTCCATCGGGTACAGTGAGAAGGGGTACAAGGTGCTCAGGTGTCATTGTCACTAACGATCCGGCCTGTCTGATCTTTAGCCACCTCAGTGTCATCTAGTGTGTGCATCTAGCTTTACTTACACTTTGCATTGGAAGTTCATCATTTACTATGCCGTGCCACAGTAAGCTCCCAGATTACTTTAATTGTCAACACACTGCGCCACAGTTCGCCAAAGCTGAATAACAAAGTCACAGACACTGGGATCGCTGCAGATAGTCCACACGCTGGGTAAGAAGTTTCAAAGTTACTGCTGCACTCTCCAGACCTGAAAAAGAAAAATCTCTACATAGGGCAATATCGTTCAATCTAAGTACATCATCCCTCCACTTATTCCACGTGTCACATGTGAAGTGCTCTCCCAAATATCAATCAACTCCGTGTCCCTCGTCCCCTCTCGCTAAATGCTCACCAGATTCTGGCCACCTCAGTTTTCAGGTGGATCATAGGCAGTATAGTTATAAGTCGCTTCACTGGATCCTGCAAAGAGGGAAGAATCTCCACATAGGCTAATACAGTTCAGAAAACTCAATATAATTCAACCGCTAGTGCCACCACGTGTCCTACAAATCACCCTGTGCTGGTGCCAATCCGTCGTGCTACAAATGACACTGCTCACCAGATGCAGCCCACCTCTGTATCCAGGTGGAAATTACACTGTATGTTGTAGGCAAACAAGTTTCACACTCCTGGATCCTTTTAGAAAGGCCTTTTCAAGGACTTGCTATTTATTCCAATTTTTAAGATTCACTTGATAAAAACATAAAAGAAACCAACATAGCGTAATACAGCTTAAAATTGCTCCTATGCGCATGAATTCAGTGTCACTTACGCCTCCAAGTGCGTTCTGCGCATATCACACAATAGGCCTCTGCCAGTGCCCATCCGTCTCGATTCCGGCTGGTGTCCGGGTGCGCCTAGGTAGATGCACGCTCCACCGTTTCGCCTCCTTCCTCGGTCGCAGGGTGTAGATCGGTGCGCTTCTGTGATGACCGGCCGGTCCGTGCGCTTACTTCCGTGCGACGTCAGACGCACAACTCCGCCCTACGCACGTTTCGTCCTCAATGCCAGACTCATCAGGGGCTCATCAGGAGCCCCTGATGAGTCTGGCATTGAGGACGAAACGCCCCTGATGAGTCTGGCATTGAGGACGAAACGCGCGTAGGGCGGAGTTGTGCGTCTGACGTCGCACGGAAGTAAGCGCACGGACCGGCCGGTCATCACAGAAGCGCACCGATCTACACCCTGCGACCGAGGAAGGAGGCGAAACGGTGGAGCGTGCATCTACCTAGGCGCACCCGGACACCAGCCGGAATCGAGACGGATGGGCACTGGCAGAGGCCTATTGTGTGATATGCGCAGAACGCACTTGGAGGCGTAAGTGACACTGAATTCATGCGCATAGGAGCAATTTTAAGCTGTATTACGCTATGTTGGTTTCTTTTATGTTTTTATCAAGTGAATCTTAAAAATTGGAATAAATAGCAAGTCCTTGAAAAGGCCTTTCTAAAAGGATCCAGGAGTGTGAAACTTGTTTGCCTACAACATACAGTGTAATTTCCACCTGGATACAGAGGTGGGCTGCATCTGGTGAGCAGTGTCATTTGTAGCACGACGGATTGGCACCAGCACAGGGTGATTTGTAGGACACGTGGTGGCACTAGCGGTTGAATTATATTGAGTTTTCTGAACTGTATTAGCCTATGTGGAGATTCTTCCCTCTTTGCAGGATCCAGTGAAGCGACTTATAACTATACTGCCTATGATCCACCTGAAAACTGAGGTGGCCAGAATCTGGTGAGCATTTAGCGAGAGGGGACGAGGGACACGGAGTTGATTGATATTTGGGAGAGCACTTCACGTGTGACACGTGGAATAAGTGGAGGGATGATCTACTCAGATTGAACGATATTGCCCTATGTAGAGATTTTTCTTTTTCAGGTCTGGAGAGCGCAGCAGTAACTTTGAAACTTCTTTCCCAGATTACTTTGATCACTAATCGGAGAAGAGAAGGCAAAAGAAAAACCCAGCAGAGGGCTTCTGTGCGTAATGCTGGGCATACACGGCTCGATTTTGAGCCATAGTGAACCTTACGTGTAAAAAATAAATTGAGTTCAACTCACCTGGGGCTTACTTCAGCCCCCTGCAGCTGATCGGTGCCCACGACGAGTCGCTCTGATGCTCCGGGTCCCGCTGGCGGCCACTTCCGGTTTCGCCGTCAGGACCCGTCAGGCTGGGGGACGCGGCTGATACTACGCGTTCCCAGCCAAAATAGCACCCCTATGCGATTTTGGCTGGGAACGCGTAGAAACGGCCGCCTACCCAGCCTGACGGTTCCTGACGGTGAAACCGGAAGTGGCCGCCAGCGGGACCCGGAGCATCAGAGCGACTCGTCGTGGGCACCGATCAGCTGCAGGGGGCTGAAGTAAGCCCCAGGTGAGTTAAACTCAATTTATTTTTTACACTTAAGGTTCACTTTAAGGTGGCTCGATAGATAATTTCCGACATGTCCGATCTCCCGCCCGATCGTTTCGCCGCTCTATTCGGGACTGAAGTGAATGGAAAAAGATAAGAAAAATGAGCAGAAGATAAGAGAAATGACTGCGGAATCGAGCGGCAAAATCGAGCAGTGTTTGCCCATATACTTTTTTTTGGTGTGGTAATTGATTTATATGTGCCTGATATTCATCATTCACCACCTTGTTGTATCAGATCAGATCTCAGCAGAGATCCAGTGTAATATTCACTCTCTCCACCGCATTGAAAACAGGTACATTGTACAAACGAAGTTGCACACATGTGGCCAACTGCACAATATTTGACTGAGGTTCGACTGGATTTGCTGCATGCTATTTTCAGGTGTTTAATTCAGACACTACTGATGCCAGAAAGATCAGTAGGATGCCAGGCAACTGGTATTGTGTAAAAGGAAATAAAATATGACAGCCTCCATACCCCTTTCACTTCAGGTGTCCTTTAAAACTACATCCTTTCATATCCCTGCCTGAAGGGCTTCTGTCATTGTGCCTACCATCAGATACAGCTGTAGTGCGGGGGAAATGGAACCTACCTTAAGATTAATAATAGCGGGTTTGGAGAAAACGGGGTCTTCATCGGCCTCATAGAGGTGCTGAAGGCGTAGAAGTATTCGCTGGAATTCAGCAGCATTTGTCTCTCTTTTATCTGTGTTGAAACAAAATGACAACATAAAGAACTCCAATTTCCTCTAAACCTTAAAGTAGGACTCCAGATAAATATAATGCAACTGCTCTCTCAAAGAAGAGGTGATGCTTGTGGGAAATCCCGGAAGGGGGAGTGAGAGGAGGTGACTAAGCTAGAGGACAAGAGGGTCTCCTGGGAGGATCTAGGGTACTGAGTGGGATGGTAGAAGGAGATTTATGAAGGATATATAAGGGGGTGACAACTTATATAGAGTTTTGTGTAATAGGATGGGGAGCTTAACCACTTCACCCCAAAGCGTTTTTTACCCTAACAGACGAGCGATTTTCACCTTTCAGTGCTCATCCCATTCATTGGCCAATAGTTTAATCACTACTAATCGCTATTAAATGATCTATATCTTTTTTTTTCACCACCAATTGGGCTTTTTGAAGTTGATATTTGTTTTCAGTAATTACTTTATTTTCTATGCATTTTAAAGGGAAAAACAAGGGAAAAAAATGAAAAAATACACAATTTCTCCAATTACATCTCCTATAGTTTTAATATAAAACACTGCTACTGTGCATAAAACCCACACATTTTATCTGCCTATTTGTTCTGGTTATCACAAGATTGTAATTATGTCCCTAGTACAAAGTATGGTGACAATATAGTATATGGAAATAAAGGTGTATTTTTTCTTTGGTGTTTTTTTCCCCCACTATTTTCACATGCACATGCACGTGCATGGGAGCGCACGTGCATGCATGGGAGCGCGCAAGTGCACGCGCACAGCGGCAGCAGCACTGTCTGACTTATAAAAACGTCCTGGAGCCATTAACCCCCCTGGCGGTTTGCAAAAAATCCGCCAGGGGGCAGCAAATCTTTTTTTTTAATTTTTTTTTTTTTTTTTTCATGTAGCGAGACAAAGTCTCGCTACATGATAGCCGCTGCTCAGCGGCATCCCCCCAGCCCCTCCGATCGCCTCCGGCGATCGGAGATCAGGAGATCCCGTTCAAAGAACGGGATCTCCTGGAGGGCTTCCCCCGTCGCCATGGCGACGGGCGGGATGACGTCATCGACGTCGTGACGTCAGAGGGGACTCCGATCTGCCCCATAGCGCTGCCTGGCACTGATTGGCCAGGCAGCGCACGGGGTCTGGGGGGGGGGGGGGCGGCCGCGGCGAGAGGAATTGCGGCGGATCGGCGGGTAGCGGCGGCGATCAGATGCTACACGCAGCTAGCAAAGTGCTAGCTGCGTGTAGCAAAAAAAAATTATGCAAATCGGCCCAGCGGGGCCTGAGCGGTGCCTCCCGGCGGCATAGCCCGTGCTCAGCACGGGCTTACCGCCAGGGAGGTTAAGAGGCTCTAGCAGGATGTTTTTATAAGTCAGCTTGTCATTAAGTGATTAGACTGGATCCTTTGGGTAAGTGGCTGCATCAGAGGAGAGGTGGATGAGATGGGCAGCAGAGTTCAGTAGGGACTGTAGAGGTACCAGTGTGGTTTTGGTAGACTGCAGAGTAGGATGTTACCGTAGTGAAGACAAGATATGATTAGAGCATGCACAAGCATTTTAGTAGCCTTTTATGAAAGGGATGAATTCTGGCTATGTTTTTGAGATAGAAGTAGCAGGAAGTAATTAATGGGATAATAAGTTATCCAAATGAATGTGCAGCAAAGTCCAGAGCTACCCCCAGACAGTGAGCTTTAAGAGTTTGGGTTATTGGGCTGATTTCTACATTGATCCAAAGCTTAACCCTTTAAAATAGCCAAAAGGGATTGGGGGGGGGGGGGGGGGGGTGTCCAGGTGACGTGGTAAAAAAATGAAAATAAATTTTTAACTTCTCCATCTTTACATACTGTCATTAAAGAAACACATTAACTTGAATTGGATTCCAAATCCTTCCTCATGCCCTGGGTCAGTGAGCTAGATGGGGGTGATCCAAGGGACTTGTATGACAGCCAGTTGAAACGTACCTTTCCGCAGGTTGTGAAGATGCTTCCGGTGATCTGAGGAATACTTCCAGCCAGGAATGCTGAGAATCTGAAGGTGAATATTGGCTGGTAGTGTGATGGGAACATCAATCATTTTTTCATCTTCTGCTTTTTCATTTTCTGACGGTAGAAAAAAACCCACACAGAGTAAAGCATCGCCGCGCAACTCTACTCAGAAGATGTATAAAGTAAAGCAAGAATGTTAACATTGTACAAGGTTCCTTTAATATCACATTTGGAAGAAGTGAGGATAAGCATGAAACAATAGTCACACCAATGGTGAATATTGTCATCAAATCCTCCACAGGTATGCGGTGAACAGTGGTTTATGCCGAAGCTATACGAGTACAATTTATAAATAAACTATCAAAAGGTATATATTGATGCCCATGTGTTGTTGACAAAAAAAAAAAAAAAAAAATCATTAAAAAGGCACCCTGCAGTCAGGGAAGGTTCAGGGAGGGTGGAGAAAAAATAAAAATCAATTTCCACTTACCTGGGGCTTCCTCCAGCCCGTGGCAGGCAGGAGGTGCCCTTGCCGCCGCTCCGCAGGCTCCCGGTGGTCTCCGGTGGCCGACCCGACCTGGCCAGGCCGGCTGCCAGGTCGGGCTCTTCTGCGCTCCAAGGCCTTGTACTTCTGCGTCCCACGCCGGCGCTCTGACGTCATCGGACGTCCGCCGGGCTGTACTGCGCATGCGCAGAACTACTGCGCATGCGCAGTACAGCCCAGCGGACGTCCGATGACGTCAGAGCGCCGGCGTGGGACGCAGAAGTACAAGGCCTTGGAGCGCAGAAGAGCCCGACCTGGCAGCCGGCCTGGCCAGGTCGGGTCGGCCACCGGAGACCACCGGGAGCCTGCGGAGCGGCGGCGAGGGCACCTCCTGCCTGCCACGGGCTGGAGGAAGCCCCAGGTAAGTGGAAATAGATTTTTATCTTTTCCCCACCCTCCCTGAACCTTCCCTTTAAAGTGGACCCAAATTAAAAATACAAGATTTCAGAAATAAAATCTATTTTCTAAATTATAATAATAAATAGCAGACTTTTTTCAGCTGCATGATGACAAATATAAAATATTTTACATTTATTGGAGAAACCCCTCCCTTTCTTTCAAATTGCCGGGACAGAATCCGGCAAACTGGTGAAGTAGATAGTGTCCAGCAAAGGAGGAATTGCTAATGGCTGCCCCCAGTATAATCCTAGTTATGAAAAGAGAAGGCTGAAAAGCATGCACTGAAATGCTCATAGGCTTGAAGGAGTGTTTATTTATCTTTGTATGTGTCAAAGTGGTGCAACTAAATATTTTTAAATAAAAAAAATGTTTGGTTTGGGTCCGCTTTAAGGAGTCTTGCTAAAGGGCTCCATACTAAATGGCAGTACACTATTCAACCACTAATATATAATATATTAGTGGCTGAATAGTGTACTGCCATTTAGTATGGAGTCCTTTGGCAAGCTGCAGAGTGGCCTATTAAAAATGCTAGCAAAATCGCTAGCGTTTTGTGGCAATTTTTTTTCACGATAAACACAATTTTTATTGGACAATTTCGCGGTTTTTGAGCTATCACTCAAGATTGTGAAAAAGTGCTGCATGCACCACGTTTGTGTTTACCGCAAATTGCAGGCAATTGCGGCAGTAGGATTGGACGGCTGCCAGGGTCTGGAGGAAGCCCCAGGTAAGTACATTTTTGATTTTTATTCACCTCGGACCTGCACTTTAAGCCTGAACAATTATGACACATTCATTCCCTAGCACCATCATCAAATGTAGCCCATTTCAGCTGTACCCAAACATACTGGAATAAGAGAGATGATAGTACAGTACAGATTCTTGTGACAGGAGCATCAGGAAGATCCACCCAAAATCACAATGAGAAGCCTGCTAAATGTGGCTAATACAGAAACAATAACAATAGATTAAAAAAAGTCCAAGCTATAAGCAGCAGGAACCAGAAGTACAATTCTGTAAAATGGCTATAACGTGATGTTGCAAGTATCAGCATGCTTAAAATGCATGAAGATATAGACACAAATAAATGGCCACACAACAGAAGAGCTTGGCGACTTACCTTTGACGGGTGTAAAGATGACCAGTGGCCTGTGCTCTAGTGAAAGCCCCAGTCTCTGGTACAAGGAGCTAGCTGCTATCTTTGATCCCATCATAAGCCAGATAGTTGGCCTCACCACCGAGGTATCATTTAATGTAAGATTGTAGCTCAGGTCCCATCCATGGTTATTCCACAGCCTTCGATGAAGCATTACCTAGAGAGTGAACAGAGAGTAACATTTCTATTGTCAGCCTATTGTAACTCTCAACACTTTACCCAAAGAAAACTTGAACTTGCCTCCACTTGTCCACTGTCCAGGCTGGAGACTCCATGTGCCCTCTCAGCCAGGATAACCAGTCGTGTGTCCTCATCTTCGATGAAGGCTGTACGAACCATAGGGTAATAATTCTGTGAGAGTAAAGATTTGTTATTTTGTTTAATTGTCCACTACTAGTTGCAGAAAAATGTAGAGTTAAAGCAAACCTGACGCGAGACATTTACTTCATGTTGGATACGTACCCAAGTAGAGGAAAGGCTTTGGAAAGCATAGAGCCTTCCCGTTCCTCCGCTTAGCCCATTGCCCCTCCGTTATCAGCCATTAAAGCGGGATTGCCACCATCAAAATTAAATTTCAACAGCAACTGGCCTGAGTGTTTTAAGTGATAAATATGCTAATCATGCGTTCAAAACTTTTTCTGCTGTTATGGTTTGGAGTTATCCCACACCTTAGGAGCACTGGCCCTTTAAGTACCATTGCCAAGCAAATGAATGCTGGGGGTGTTTTTATCTGAGATATATTCCTCCTCTTCCCTTTAGTTCCCCCTCCTAATGATATAAGACAGTGCACTTCACAGTATAGACCTCAGTGGGAGTGTCTGAAGACTCTGGGAGAAGGGCGGGTAATGATTACAAAATTAGCAATAGGAGAAAAAAAGAGTGAGGGAGGAAATGATTTCAGGATTAGCTTCATTCAAAGGTAACCAAGATGGAAACTGTCTAGAATAGGATTCTCTGCTTTTCCTTTATAAAATATATATATATATATATATATACACACATACATACAGTGGAGGAAATAATTATTTGACCCCTCGCTGATTTTGTAAGTTTGTCCAATGACAAAGAAATGAAGTCTCAGAACAGTATCATTTCAATGGTAGGTTTATTTTAACAGTGGCAGATAGCACATCAAAAGGAAAATCGAAAAAATAACCTTAAATAAAAGATAGCAACTGATTTGCATTTCATTGAGTGAAATAAGTTTTTGAACCCCTACCAACCATTAAGAGTTCTGGCTCCCACAGAGTGGTTATACACTTCTACTCAATTAGTCACCCTCATTAAGGACACCTGTCTTAACTAGTCACCTGTATAAAAGACACCTGTCCACAGAATCAATCAATCAAGCAGACTCCAAACTCTCCAACATGGTAAAGACCAAAGAGCTGTCCAAGGATGTCAGAGACAAAATTGTAGACCTGCACAAGGCTGGAATGGGCTACAAAACCATTAGCAAGGAGCTGGGAGAGAAGGTGACAACTGTTGGTGCGATTGTTCGAAAATGGAAGGAGCACAAAATGACCATCAATCGACCTCGCTCGGGGGCTCCACGCAAGATCTCACCTCGTGGGGTGTCAATGGTTCTGAGAAAGGTGAAAAAGCATCTTAGAACTACACAGGAGGAGTTAGTGAATGACCTCAAATTAGCAGGGACCACAGTCACCAAGAAAACCATTGGAAACACATTACACCACAATGGATTAAAATCCTGCAGGGCTCGCAAGGTCCCCCTGCTCAAGAAGGCACATGTGCA